>NC_138182.1:132970436-133395436 GCF_964194105.1 Spermophilus citellus
CCCTCTGAAAACAGGTACAGAATTAGAAACAAATATGAGCTTTCTAAACTAGCTCAGCTGAGGTGACAGGCAGCCAGTTAAATTAGCTGACTGGTAAACTTTTTTGATACTGGGGATTGAACCTGGGGGCCCTTTACCCCTAAGCCACATCCCTGCCCCTTTTTATCTTTTATGTTTTTTTTTTAATTTTGAGATAGAGTCTAAGTTGTTGAGGCTGGCCTGGAACTTGTGATCCTCCTGCCTCAGCTTCCCAAGTCTCTGGAATTACAGGTGTACACCACCACACCCATCTTATAAAAAGCTTCTTACCAGCAAGGGAAACAACAGAGTAAAAACACAACCTACAAAATGGGAGAAAATATTTACCAACTGCTCCTCTGACAAAGGATTAATATCCAGAATATACAGCAACTAAAACAAACCCACTAATAATTCAATTAAAAATGGGCAAATGATCTCAAAGGAATAAATATGCATTACGATAAATACATTAGCCATTAGTGAAATGCAAATTAAAACTATGCAATAACATATCACCCATTAGAATGGCTATTATTTTAAAAAAAAAGACATTGCTGGAGAGAATGTAAAGAAAAAAAACTTACATGGTATTGTTGGAAATGTAAATTAGTACATCAATATGGCCAAGAGAAGAGATTCCTCAAAAACTAAAAACAGATCTACCATATGACCCAACTACCCCACTCTTGGGTATATATCTAAAGGAAATAAAATCAGCATTCCAAAGAGACATCAGCACACCCGTTTATGATCACACTATTCACAATAGCCAAGATGCCCACTTAGAGACGAAAAAAGAAAATGTGGTATACACACACGCACATATAGAAGAATCACACCTGCCATTTTCAGCTAAATGAGTGGAATTTGGGGACATTTTGCTAAGTGAAATACACCAGGCCCAAAAGGCATATTTGGGCCCACATGTTCTCTATCATAGGTGAAAGCTTAGGGGGGAAAAAAAGACAACCTGATTACTAAAGATTGGATGTGATGGAGGGTAGGAGGTCAGGAAATGAAAACAATAATAGATTAGATGAGTGCATGCTATATGATATATGGAAATATCACACAACCCCTGATATGTACAATACATGGTAATTAAAAAGTCCTTAACAGCAATAATATGTGCCAGGTGTGTTGCCAAGCTCTTTAGTGAACTATATTTTAGACTCATTAAAACATTTTAAAAGGCAACCGCTATTATTGTCCCCATTTGGAAGCAAGAATACTGAAGGCCAAACATTAGCCATTAGTGAAATGCAAATTAAAACTATGCTCAACGCATTGTTAGGTAACTTGCTCAACGCAGATGGCATGGACCAAAATTCAATCACTGGTAGTTTGAACACAGAGCATCATCCTGAATCCCTGCCTTGACCTTCTCCTTGAAGCATTGTAATGCAGCTCCCAATAGCTACCCAGATATGGAATGTGCCTTTGTCAAGCTAAGCTCTCTGGAGGTGAGATTCTGTAACCTTGGCCAAGCTATCTCCTCCTCTAGAACTCTGCCCACACAAGTAACTTGTAGGCATGCTAAAATGCAGGATATAAAGAGCATCGATAAATGCAATCTGCTAGTGAAGTTAGCTTCATTTCCTGCTGTGGAAGGATAGGTTTTATCTGGGGCAATATGATAGAAGGTATGTCAGAGTCCAGGGAATTGTTGGGAAGCTTTAGGGCAGAGGACTCTTCCCGAGTCCCATGCTGACTAGACAGTCCCACCCTTCCCCAAACAGCCTTGAGCTCGCCTCATCCAGCACCTCCAGAAAAATCAGCGCCAAGCCCTGCTTACTCTTTCAAGGGTCCCACAAATGTGACCCTGGAGAGAGCTTGAACCGGTCCTAAATCTTCTGTGCAGGGAGTTTTATACCTTCCTTGCCAAAGCCTCAAGCCTATTTTAATGAAATTACTTCATTCAGTGTTAGGCTTAAAGAGCACCCTCAAGGTCCCAGCTCTGAATAAATGCATTTTTAAAAATCCAATAGTCTAGATTGTGACATAATCCTTGAGGGAGATACTAACAGAAATTCCCTGTACACCTTAAATTCCCCTAAATTATTTAATAAACACTTTAATGGCACCTGTTTTCACTTCTCCTCCACCTATTGTTTTTTCATTGCCTCAAAGAATAAGACTGTAATGCCTGTAATCCCAGTGGCTCTAGAGGCTGAGACAGAAGGATCACAAGTTCAAAGTCAGCCTCTGCAATTTAGGGAGGCTTTAAGCAACTTAGGGAGACCCATCTCAAAATAAAAAAATAAAAAGGGTTGAGAATGTGACTCAATGGTTGAGTGCCCCTGGGCTCAACCCCCAATACAAAAAAAAAAAAAAAAAAAAAAAAAAAAAACTATAACAAGGTTTTGGGAAATAACTTTTTGGCAGAGGATTTTATCTTAATTTTCAGGGCTGGAAGGTATTTTAGGCATTGTCTGGTAGCAGCACCTACATTTTGTTAAAAGAGAGATGGATGCCTAAAAGAAGGGGGGTAAGCATACAAAATTAAGTTACCGAAAAAACAAGAAACTTCAACCCTAACCCTAACCCTAACCACGAGGGCAGAGGATAGGAGAAGTGAGGTACCTACCAGGTCCAGAGCATGAGACACCAATGGATAGATGGCTGCTCTGAACTACTCGCCCCAGAAGGGTGATTTTAAACCTGGACATGCATCAGCGTCACCTGGGAAGCTTGTTAAAGCGCAGTTGGCTGGGCCCCAATCACGAGAGTTTCTGATTCAGGAGATCAGGGAGGTTCTGCATTTCGAACTGGTTCCCAGGTGATACTAATGCTGCTGTTCAGGGCATCAGCACGCATTGTCCTAACACCTCGGGGATCAGTAGAATTCCACCTTCATTGTGCATTAGAATCACCTTGAGGATCTTACAAACCCCTGCCAAGGTTGTACCCCCGACTAATTACATCAGGATCCCTGTGGGTGGGCGAGCTACAGGCTGCTTGCATGTTTTTCAAAACTGATACCAGGTGACCCCAACAGGCAATCAAATCACAAAGGAGATGATGGAAAAGATATTATGTAATACCGAAAGTTTTACACTAACTATTCCCTGAGCCCTTGTGACAGCCACTCTGCCAAGTCCATCTCTGTACACTAATGTACATCACATCATTTATCCATATAATGACCATGACACAATCTAACCCACAGAGCAATGGGTCGAGACTATGATTCCCATTGTACTGATTAAGAGGGTCAGAAAATTTAATTTGTCACAGGGAATGAACTGACAAGTGACAGCTTGAGAATCAAATTCAGGTCCCTGACTTCCCATAGACTGCTGACTACTGGGGTCTTTACCTCCCTTCCCCAAGCTACTGAGTGCCTGGCTTCTGCCCTAACCCTTCAGTATCCCACTCGGTCAAACGACAAAACAATCCCAAATGGAACAACTGGAATCAGCCTCATATCTGACACCGTATACACCAACACAGATATCTACACATAGGTATCATAGATATGCACATGAATAAACAAATGCAAATCACAGAATGGTTATTTTACAAAGTTCAATGTTTTTTTAAAGAGCCAGTCACTGTCCCGCTTGTCCTCCCTCAATGACTTACAATTACTCCAAGAAAAGTTCAGATTCCAAATGTAGCACATAAGGCCCTTCATGATGGGTCCACTGCCTGGGACCCCACAGCCCTTCACACGTCCTCCCACCTCACAGGTCTGCTGCTGATTCCTCGAGTCCATCCCTGCCACCATGTCCTTGTCCACGCGCTTCTCTCCTTCCTCCCTCCTCTTCCCTGTTTGGGAAGCTCCCACCCCTCCTTTAAAGACCAAGGGCCACTCTCCTCCTCTCTGCAGTCCTCCTCATGTCCCTCTCTGGCAATCACAGCATTGTGTGCGTCCACACCCCACTTCCTTATCATATATCCTTCTCTGTACACGTCACCTGTTCACCAGATGTGCCAAAGGGACCTTTTCAACAGAATCCTGTGTCTATTCACCCAGTTCCCTCATCTTCTCATTACCCCAGGAGTATGTCCTCCATTTCTGTTCAGCTACACATTCCCATGGTCTCACCCAGACCCCGGATCTCATCATCTGCAGTCACTAAAGCCCTCTGAAATCTCAGCTTCAAGCATTCCTCTCTGCAAGCCCCACCCCAGACTTCCAATGAGTTCCCTCTAGTATCGACTCCTACAATCCTTTGGCCCCACAGGGACCAGGAATCTAAGGATCCCAGCCTGGTTCACTGCACCTCACCTGCTCCCCAACACCCTGTCCTCACTGGCTGTCCTGACATGGCTGGTCCACTGTCATGGCTCCCTCTTGCCCACTCTGCCCTTTATCAGACTCCTCTGGATAAACCTCACTTTTCTCTGCCTGCTCCGTGCCTGCACCCTGAGCTGCAGGAAGAGCAACCACACCAACTGGGTCATTGCAAAGTCATCATGGCCAAAGTCTTTTATGAGGTATCACAGACCTCACATGGCTCCTATTCAGCCCATGCATACTCCCACCTGCCTCCATGGCCCTTCGTGCCTTTTCCTCTCTTGCTAAACCTCAAGCCCACTTTCCAAATCTCAACCCCCACTTTTAGCCATTGGCTGCTCCTCTAAATCATTAATAAATCAATAGGAACCTCACAAGCCCTACCCTCACTCTCCTCTCCTGCATATGCATCCACATTCTCTGCCCCCCTCCCTGTGCCTATGTTGTAAGAACCCAGAGCCATCCTCTCTGGCCACCCAGGAATTCCAGCCCCCATTCTTCCTTCTTTGTGCCAAATTCTCTAGCTTTCCTGATGATCGGATAATACCACTGAGACAGAAAATGAGCAGCGTTAGGGACATGGACCTCTTTTCTTTTGTTAAATCAGCAATTTAGATGGTTCCATTGTGTTTTGTGCCCAACTAGGACAGGGCTCTAGATGTGCTGTTATTTCAACAAGGAAAGGGCAAAGAATCCCTGGACTGATTTTTTCCAGACTATTCATCTGTTCTACTTATTGCAAATACAGTGACCCAGAGAAGAAAAATAAAATAGGATTTGAAGTCCTGAATGTATTGTGTATTTATTTGGATTTACAAAGAGTAATTGTTTGATTGAATCAGTAAAGATAAAATTGTATTCAAACGTGAATAGCATCTGGGGGTGGAAATCATGTGTGAACGCCGGGTGACAATGAGGTGGAAAGCCCAGTTTTGTCACCTTTTTGAAAAAATTCTTCACTTTTCCTACACAATTAAAAAAAAAAAGAGTGCCATGTATGATTTTTCTTCGCAGTCCCAAATGTCAACAACTCAAATTCCTGCTTTCTGTATTATGTCAGTTAAATCCATAGGAAGGAAACTTCTAGAGTATTTGCATTTTAAATTACAGTGAGCACTTCACCATCTGTCCTGGAAATATACCAGTGATTTGTATCTGTTATCTCAATATCCATGCCCATAGAATAGGTAGTATTTTAGCATCATCTCCATGTACATATTGGGAAACTGAGGCTTAGGTAAGTTAAGAAATCAGCCCGAGGTCATTGGCTCCTAAGAGGAGGAGCTGAGAATCAAACCTCGGCAGCCTAAGACCTGAGCATGTAATCCAGGGACTTTATGGCTCCTTCTAGACCCCTCTCCCAGATTCACTCCTTCATCTCTTGTAGCCACCGGGCTTTGAAGGGAAAGTGGGATGAATCAAACTTTTTCCCTGACATGATAAAAAAAAAAAAAAACAGCTAGGTCTTACTGAAGGGGTTGACTTTCTCGAGAATTAGTAAAGGGCACAATGCAACTTTGGCTGGGAAAAATGTTCCATGTCAAGTTCTTATCTGCTGACACAACGGCAGGACAGGATGATCCCAGTCTCTACCGGGCAGAGGGAGGCAGCCGAGGGAAGTGATTTCTGGGGTGAAAGTGCCAAGATTTGAAAACTGGGCTCTTGCTAACTATGTGATCACAGGCAAGTTTCTTAACCTCTCGGATCCTCAGATTCTTCGTAGGTAAGTCAGGGATGACTATAAAAGTAACTACTTCACAATCAAGTTGCTATTATTAAAGGGATATCTTTAAACTTGAAAGCAGCATGAAAGACTGAATAGGTACCATGACTAGACCATATAAAAAATAGAAATCTAACCCATAATCTGGCCCAGAAAACCAACCCATTTACTTTAGTCACCAGTCTAGAAGCCAAACATATAGATCACTAGACAATTATTTCCTAGAGAAGAATTCTGTCCAGGAAGCCAAATAATAATACCTCTGACAATCAGCTCCAAAGAGGCAGAGCACGATCAGTAAACTGACAATAAAATCTTGTTCCTGCCTCCAACTTAGGACCAACCAGGGAAAAGCCATTTGTGCCCTCAAGCAATCACACAGGATGCCAGCTCCCAGCTAGTTAGCCTCCGGCTTCCCCTGCCAACAGCCCCTGATCAGGGGACACCTGCAGCCTGGCCTTATTCCCACCCCAGGGCTTTCCCTCCTCTCTGCCTGCCTTTGGGTCTCCCAAAGCCTAAGTGATGGTGGTTAACGCCCTTGCCACAGCAGGCTCTAAATAAATACACTCTCTCTGTTCCCATTGGTTGGTCTTTATTTCCCTTTGTTAACTGAACTCATCTAGGTGAGAAATAATGAGGCCAGTCAAGGTGGTAACAGTAAAGACAGCAAGAAATGATCAGATTCAGAATGTATTTTTAAGGTGGAACTTTCAAATAGACACGGCAAGGCAGCCAGGCGTGGTGACGCACACCTGTGATCCCAGTGGCTGGAGAGGCTGAGAGAGGAGGACCACAACCTCCAGGCCAGCCTGGGCTGCAGATGTAGCTCAGTGGTAGAGCATGCTTGGGTTCAATCCTCAGTACCGGAAAAAAAAAAAAAAAAAAAGTCCAGGCAAAGTAGTTTGGTTAATAGGTGGGCAGTGGTTACAGGACTAGGGTCTTCTATGAAACTGAGACAGCCCAAAGGCCCCCTTTCAATACCTGATTCTTGTGATCGAATCAGAATATTCAAACATGTTGCTCAGAGTAACAGGCATGAGTTGATTAGAAGAGAAAAGAGAAGTGATAAGGGACATTTTCAAGGGAGAGAGTGGGGCCTCCCAGAGATGAGAGGGACAGTGTGCCTCTCCTGCCCTCCAGTTTTATTAAGAGTTCCAGGGAAGTTTCCAGAAGAGTCCTGCCCAGGTCCACCTCTTGTCTTTTGAGTGACAACAGGATGACGTTAGACTTTCCAGTCCTCCCTGCCACGATAACTCTAGTTCACTTTGGCCCATGCTGACAGGTTCTAATTGGCACCTGTTCTTACATATTTTATGGTTAGGGGGAATCATCCTTATCTCCCTGAGTTCCAGGATCTGGTCTCTTTAAGGGTCACAGAATTCTGCCCCCCACCCCCACCCCAGGGTAACTTGAGTGCCTCCTGTGGGCATTTCAGGGCCGGCCTTTCTTTGCAGTTTGCTGAGGAGTGTAACCTATCCTGTGGACTTAACCAGGCAGGGCTGCAGGTCAATTGCTTTCTAAGAGTGAAAGAAGGTGGGTGTCAACACAGTGAGCCCAGTTTATAGGATTATCCCCTACACTCATGTTCCCACCCCCATGTCTACCTGTCCCTGCTATGGTTTGGACATGAGGTGTCTCAAAAGCTCATGATGAGGTTATGAGAATCTTGAACTAATCAGACATTAATCCACTGATCTGGATTAACTGGGTGGTGAAGGCAAGTAGGGCTTGGCTGGAGAAGGTGGGTCACAGGGGGCATGACTTTGGGGGGTATATTTTGTGCCTGGTGAGCTCTCTGCTTCCTTATTACCATGTCCTGAGCAGCTTTTCTCCTCCACACCCTTTCACCATGGGCCCAGAGCTATGGAGCCGACCATCTATGGACTGAGACCTGGGCACACAGGAGCACCAAATAAAGTCTTCTTCCTCTACATTGCTCTTGGCAGGTCTATTGGTCACAGCAGCAAAGAAGCTTACTAAAACAGTCCCCTAACTGTGCCATGGACAAATCGGGGGAAGGTGGCAGCACATACACTCTCAAACTGGAAGGACAGTGTCTTAGGTTCCCCTCCTCCCTGCACATGCAGTAATGTAACTAGCTCCAAAGAGCTCGGAGAGCCCATGTCCACTGCCCAGCATGTGGCCAGGGACTGTGCCCTTGGTGGAAGTCCTTCCCGGGTTATTTCTTAGCTCCCTACATATCTCACTACCCACCCCACCCAACTCACTTCCATTTACTGTGTGACTAACCCCCATAAAAAAAAATAAAAAAAAAAAAAACTCTAATGATTCCCTGACTGCTATGTGGCTTTAGCCACAATTAAAAAGTTAATAAAACAGCGTAATCTCCTTTTTTTAGTAGATCTGAAAGCAAATATAGCAAAATGTTAACAACATGAGTTATCTCTCTGAATAGTAGTATTTAAATTCCTTCTTAATACATTTCTCCAGTTCCTAAGCCTTAAATAATGAACAAGAACTTTTCTTATTATAAAAACACATTTCTTAGAAATTAAATCTCTGGAAGGTTAAAGCCTGTCAGTCATTTTTTTTCCCCTTGGCATGAATGAATGGTATGTGTATCACCTACTAAGAGTCTTGATGGTATGAAAATATAACATGTGGGGTGGGGTGACCAACAGGGTCAAAGGCACAGGGAGGCTCATGTTCCCCAAACATTACCTGACAAGCCCAGCATCAGCCTTGCTAGAAGCTACAGGCTAATTTGTGGTATTCTCCTCTCCACCATCTCTGCAGGTGTACGAGAGAGAATAGAAAGTTCAACTCAGGGGCAGCATGAGCTATGGGAATTACAAATAAACCCGGTATTTCCAAACACCATTTCCGTAGAGTCACTGCCAGCCCAAGAACAAGGCCTGGCCTATTTCTTAAACAAATAACTAAAATGTTTGAACTGCAAACAGAGGAAAATTCAGAAATAGGCAGTCCCATGAGAACCTTGCTTGGGGCTGACTCAGCCCTGACCCAACCTCTTGGCCAAGGCCTGACCTTCAAGAAACACCAAGGTATGTGGCACTGAGGTGAGAAAAAGAAAGAAAGAATTTTAGGGACATATACACACACAAAAAAGGCAGGGGGCGGGCGGGGGGTGGGGGTTACAGCTGCCACTCCAATGCCACAGACTCTCTGCTCCAAAAATTTAAAACCCTTGACTGATTCCCACACTTTCTTGGCTAAACTGACAAGGATCTGTTTACTTTGGCTTCAACAAAGAATATTTCCCTCCTAGGCTGGGATTTCCCACTCTCAGCAGTTAAGCTGGTTACTAAGTGGAGGACTGAGTCAGACTTTTTTTTCCAAGGACAACTCTCTCCTAGAGTATGAGCACACAGGACTTTCGTAGATGGTCTCACAAAGAATAGAGGGCCCAGAAAAGTCCAGAAGTACATTATCCAACTAAATTATCTAAATAACATTTATGGACCCTCGAGACAGATTTTTTCCCATTATATCCCATACTAACTTATTAAGAAAAACTATCTGAAAAGAAAAAGAAAAACTACCTAAAACAGGAATAAAATAGGGTGATCTGTGCGCACTCTTTTAATGTCATTCTTGAACAGATTCACAAGAAGATTAGTTAATTCTCTGGAACTTTGATTTTGCCATTCACTACTTAATCAGAAAACAGACTTTGTAAAAATAAGATGAACTTGTGAATTTCTTCCCAGAAGTTATGATTCCATTGTGCTGGATGACATTAACCAAATTTTGTATCTCTTACCAAAATTATTTCCACACTCCTAGGACTAACTTCCGGTATCAATCTCTGTTCCTCAAAATCTATCTGAACCAAATTTATCTTCTTACTGAATCATTCACTAACAACTAATGAGTTTGGTGAAATCTTTGACACACTTTCATTGTCTTTTGTATGAATCGTGTTTTGGTTTGGTTTTGTTTTGTTTCAACATATTTCCCATTTTGCAAAAGATGAAATTTAAGTTTCAAGGAGAACCAAAGAGCCACACTTCATCAGGCACACAGCTGGACCTTGAAGCTAATCCTGACCCTAAATTTCTTGCCATGCTGACAACACTAAATATCTGTGTGATCTTGGCCAAATCACATTCCCTTTATCTGCTCGGTTTTTTTATATGTAAATTGGGACAGATGAAATAGGTGGTCTGCACAGTTCCTTACAGAACTAGTACTTTCTGGTAAAGTAAGTTACTTGAAAAAAAAAAAAAAAACGATAAAAAGAATTGTCCAGACTGATCTTCAAATCCTCTTCCCATTTCACCTCCACCCCTAATATGAGGATACTTCTTGGTTGAGCCATTTCGTCCCATTGGAAGTTCACATTACTGAATTTTCTCTCTCCCCATCAATACTGACCTGTCCTGTATCCCATTCCTCAGGGAAACTTTCAAACAAGGAATCTGCTTCAATTATAAACTAAGAAGTACTCAGTGCTCAGGGGGAAAGCTATGAGTAATTAAGGTCTCACACAAATGTGCCCTCCATGGTGGGGACGGGGTGTTTGTATTTATATGCCGGGAAAGAAAAAAATCCTTCCTCAAGTGAGTTATAGGACCCCAATCCATGTGACAGGCAAGCAAGGTAGCTTTGTGAGAGTTAGGGAACGTTAATAGCCCTATGTCAAATGCATTTGGAGGAGTGACCCAGAATTACTTCCTGGTCCTAATCAGTCCCCAATTCACATTAGCTGTGGATACGTTGAATCTCACCCTTACTTTTTTTAATTCACTCAGAGTCACATCTACCTCCAAGTACACAAAACAACACCTCTTCATCTGTTGGTAGTCAGTCATTTCCCAAACCCAAAATGTAACATTCACACTTGAACACTGCTGTTGATTAAAATGATTAGACTTGATTCTCATTATTCTTCATTAAGTAGAAAATGGACGTTTATGTATTTTTCTTTTCACTTATTAATCTGTCCTAATGTTTCAACACAGACTATTTCTTCCATGACAGAATTTAGATAATGAGCACAACTAAGGCAGACACTCTATTAAGGATCAGGAAAGAGTTTCCCTTCAGGTCCCTCCGATGAAGCTTGTCTTGTCAATGTTCTAGTTCCTCTTCCTGGCCATCAACCGGCAAGCCACCTCACCACAACAGGGTGTGCCTGTGCCTGTTTCAGAGAGAAGGGAACCTGTAGGGCACTTTTTGCCACTGCTCATGTTCTGATGACATTGAGAATGGTGACTCTTGAAAGAGTCCTTTCAACATGGCTCTTAAAAAAAAATAATGATGAAGCTGGGTGCAGTGGCACACGCCTGTCATCTCAGCGGCTCAGAAGGCTGAGGCAGAAGGAAGCCAGCCTCAGCAAAAGCAAGACCCTAAGCAACTCAGTGAGACCCTGTCTCCAACTGAAATACAAAATAGGGCTGGGGATGTGGCTCAGTGGTCGAGTGCCCCTGAGTTCAATCCCTGGTACCAAAAAAAAAAAAAAAAAAGATAATGATGAGTCTTCTCAGTCACCATCAGATCTCAAGGGAATGTCCTGGGCTGATTCACACATGGCACAAGTAATCGTGGAGAACAATCATCCTCATCCCTGACTGCACATCACAATCACCTGAGAGCCTTAAAAAAAAAAAAAATACCCCTGCCTGGGCAGTGCTTGAACCAAAAAAATCCCAGAACCTTCCATTCCCAGCTTAGGGATAGAAAAGCTCTCCAGGGAATTCTAATGTCCAGCCAGAAGTATGAGCTCCAGGTATGGAGCTTTGCTTACAGAAGGAAAACGCACCTTATAGCTTATCAATTGGATCTGATTAATTAAATTATGGCTCATCCATGCAGTAGGATACTAACCAGGCTTTTTTTCTTTCTTTCTTTCTTTCTTTCTTTTAACTTAATGAAGCAAATGTATACGAGTTGGTCAAGGATATTTTTTCCACTAGTGCTTTGGGCACAGTGATTAAGTTTGGGGTAGGGGGACACTATAAAAACACTGGAAACCTAAAAAAAAGCATTAAATTAAAAAATGCAAAAATAATATTTGTGTATAAAAACATAATGTCCCATCAGATTCCACAATTATTAGGTGTATATGCATAAAAATGTTATTACATTTGAAAATAAATGGTAAACTTGATATAAGTTTAAAACAATTTAAAATAAATGGCAAGAATAATGGTAAGTTACATTCTTACCACAGGAATTTCCCAGAACATAAGGTCAGCAGTTCTCAATGTGGCCCCCAGAACAGGAACATCAATATCACTTGAGAGCTTATTAGGAATGAAAACTACTGAATCAGAAGCTCTGGAGATGGACCCCAAATACCTGTTAGAACAAGCCCTTCAGGAGATTCAGATACATGCTTATATGTGAGAACCACTGTGCCACAGGCTTACCAAGGTAAAGTAACAATAATATTACAAAAATGAAATAAAAATCAATCATAAATTAAGCAGTAGTGAGTAATTTACAAAAACCAGTATAAAAATTGCTTCAAAAATGTTTATTATAATTGATAGATAGATAGAGATATAACAACTCAAAAAGTCAAATAAATAGCCAGGTGTGGTGGCACAAGCCTATAATCCAGCAGCTTGGGAGACTGAGGAAGGAGGATCAAAGGTTCAAGGCTAGCCTCAGCAACTTAGAAAGACCCTGACTTAAACAGCAGAAGAGCTGGGGATGTAACTCAGTGGTGGAGTACTCCTAGATTCAATCTCCAGTAACCCAAAAGATTAAAAAAAAAAACAAGGACAAATTATAAAACTACCATATTTTAGTGATATTCAATAGATTCAATAGAGGTACCAGGAAGAGACAACAAGAAAAGATAGACTCTTCAAAAGGTGTTGGGGAAACAAAATATCTTCATGAGAAAGAATTAAACTGAATATTTACATCATGCATAGAAATCAACTTAAAATGAACATAAGACTTAAACATAAGACCCTAGAAGAACAAAGGGGGAAATGTTGATGACATTGGTCTTGGCAGTGATATCTTGCATATGACCACCAAAATCACAGGCCACAAAGGTAGAGACAAACTAGTGAGACTACCAACAACGTTCCACATGGCCGAAGAAACAACCAACAGAGAAAAGTGGCAACTATAAAATAGCACAGAACACTTGCAAACTCCATGTCTAACAAAAGGTTAATTTTAAGTATATATGGGGACTCCTACAACTTGGTAGCAGAAAAGCAAAAAACATGATTGAAAGAAGGCAGAGGATTTGACTAGCTATTTCTCTAAAGAAGACATTAAACAGCTAATAGGTGTAGGACAAAGCCCCCGCTCTGAAAAACATTTTCCTGCATCTTTTGCTTTATTTCTTAATATTACTCCTCCAGCCTTTTATTTCCAGCCAGCCCACACCTCCCAGGGTTACTTATTCCCTCCCCACGCAGGTCACAGGTGACAGGGATGTAGCTCAATGGTTAAGTGACCCTGGGTTCACTCCCTGCTACCAGAAAAATAAAGAAAAGGAAATAGAAAATTGACTATATATAACAATAATGTAATGCATGTTTCAAAAGCTATAAGAAAGAATTTTGAATGTTTTCATTATAAAGAAATGATAAATGTTTAAGAAATAGATTAGTTTACCCTGATTCGAACATCACACAATATCAAAACATCCTGTATTAGTTTTAACTAATAATCATGTGTTAGTGATTAATACAAACATCATGTATTAGTTAAAAACTAAATTAGATTTAAATTAAAGAAATCATAACCCTTTTAACTACTGCTAAGAATGTATCTGAAATAGCATGTGGTTGCCAAGGGCTAGAGGGAGGGGGATGAGAAGCTGCTCTTAAGTGGATATAAAATTTCAATTATGTAGCATGTATAAATTCTGGAGATCCACATATCTGTCCTACAACATACCTGTAATTATCAATGCTGTATTATCACTTAAAATTTTGTTAAGAGAATAAATCTCATGTGTTCTTACAACAAAAGGGAGGAGGAAAGATTACTATGTGCTTCTGGATGTATGGACCCCAAAGGTCCATCTGTTAACGGTTTGTTCCTTAGGGCGGTGCTATCAGTAGGTGCTAGGAAACTTCAGAAGGAGGGGCCTTATGGGAGGTCCTTGGGTCATTGGGGGGGGGCGTGCCCTTGAAAAAGATCTGGAATCCTATGTCTTTCTTTATTTCTGCTTCCTAGCTCATAAAGTAAGTGGTTTCTCTGCCATGTATTCCCATCATAATCTCTGGCTCATATTAAGAGCCAAAGAAATAGGGCCTCTCAATCTTGCTCTGGAATCTCCAGACCACGTGCCAAAAAAAAAAAAAAAAAAACCCTTTATCTGTAGGAGTTAATTGCCTCTGGCATTTTGTTACAGTAATGTGATCCTGACTAAGACATCATATGATCCTATAATTCTACTCCTAGATATATACCCTAAAGAATTGAAAGCAGGGATGCAAACAGATACTTACACACCAATGCTCATAGTAGTATCACTCACAATAGCCAAAATGTGGATCTAAGTATCTAAGAACAGAGAAATTGATAAACATAATGTATATAATAATGTAGTAGAATATTTAGGCATGAGAAAGGAGTGAAATTCTTATTCATGCTACGACATAAATGGACCTCATAAACATACCAACTAAAGTAAGCAAAACGAGGTCAAGAGTGTAAGATTTCACTTACATAAGATACAGAGGACAGTAAATTCATAGAGACAGGAAGAGGATTGAGATTACCAGGGACTGGAAAGAGGGAGAATAGAGTTTAATGAGTATAGAGTTTCTATTTGGGATGATGAAATAGAAATGGAGAGTGGTTATGGTTGATGGTGGATGGGCATTGAACCCAAAGCTTCATCATGCTAGAGAAGTGCTTTACCACCGAGCTACAACCCCACCCACATGTATACCTAACATCATTGAATTGCACACTTACAACAGATAAAATGCAGGATTTTATGTCATATGTTTTATTACAAAAATACAAAACATATATTAATGTATATGTTTATATATGTTTACACATATGCTTATACATGTAAATGTGGGTATGCACACAAAAAATTCTTTCATATGTTTGATATGATTGTGTTGAATCCTCCAGGCATTAGCTTTCTTAGGCCCCAAGGTCTTCAAACATCCTCAGTCATCATTTAAAAATACATCTAGAAAATCCAAATCATAGGGCTGGGAGTGTAGCTCAGTGGTACAGCACCTGCCTAGTGTGCATGAGGTCCTGGGTTACATCCCCAGCACCACAAATGAAAAGAGAAAGAAAGAAGGAAATCAAGTTGATTTGCTTTGGCAACATTGCTTCCTCTTTTTGATGATGAGCTCAGGAACCACCTGCTCTAAGACTGTCTCGACATCCACACTAGCACCTCTGAACTCCCCAGGCATCTCTACCTGAGCTTGCTAAAATGGTCTGTTCACCCTAATAGACTATTAGCTCCTTGAAGGCAGATCCGTTGCTCATCAGTCTGTAGTGCAGCACCTGGACCTCAGCAAATCCCACCATTCAATATCAGTAAAATGCACCAATTATAAAGACATGAAAAGAAAATAAGCTAGAAATCTAATATTACCGAATTTGCCAACTAGTTGTGGAAACAAAATGTAAACATGCTAGGTGGTGGGAGAAAATGTAGGGCCAACTATTTCAGCTTGTATTTGCAAAGCCTTGGCCTTGATCAAGTCCCTGAACCTTTAGGTTTCAGTTTCTCCATTGAACTTTCTGTCCCTCATTAACTTCAGCCTCAGTTTCATTACCATGGAGACTCTTGCTCATTTCTGTGCTCAGTGACACTCACACCAAAGTTTTATTGAATAGATTTATGAATTTGTGGGGTTGTTATAATTTTATTCCTTAAATAAAATAGAAATAAAAATATGCTGACACTGTAGTTAAGGAAAGTCATTGAGGTTGAGGCGTCATTATGTAATTTTGTAAAACAGAAAAAATCCAGAAAGCAAGGATTAGGTGTAATTTTCATTGTTTATCTTCTCTGTTCTGTGAATGATAAAACTATTATCACTTTTATGTAGCACTGAAACTTTGTTAAAAAAAAAAAGAAATATTTCAAATATGCAAAATAAGCTCTACTTGCTCTATCTTGTGCCTAATTCTGAGTCAAGTGATGGCACAATTCATTAATTGATTATAAGCAATTCTTCCTCATTGTCAGGCCTGAGGATTAAGTGAGGTTGAATATTGAACATCTTCAGAACTCCCCACTAGTGCCAGAACAGCCAAACAGAACAGCCATGACCACACTCGTCGTCACTCCATCCTACCACCCAGGGTCCATGGTCAGATATGTTGGGCCCTCTAGATCCCCTCAATAAGTATCTCTTGATACCATGTTAGCTTCTCTCAGAAATCCTAGTCTATGTTTTGGACTAAAATCAGAATATGATAATGATGCAGCCACACCAATATTTATAGCCGTGCAATTCACAATAGCCAAGTTGTGGAACCATCCCCGGTGCCTTTCAACAGATGAATGGATAAAGAAAATGTGGCCTATATACACAATAGAGTTCTATTCATCTGTAAAGAAGAATGAAATCATGGCATTTGCTGGTAAATGGATGGAACTGGAGAACATCATGCTAAGTGAGATAAGCCAGACTCAGAAAGTCAAGGATCAAATGTTTTCCATCATATGCAGAAGCTAGATCAAAATAAGGGAAAAGGGGTGAGGAGGAGAAATCCCATGAAAACAGAAGAGAGGTCAATGAAGTAGAGGAAGGAGATTGAGAGGGAGAAAGCATGGAAAAAGAGAGGAGCAAGGAATGGTGGGATTAAACTGACCAGACTACACTATGCATATAAGTGAATAAACCATAGTGAATTTCACCTTTATGTGTATCTATAAAGTACAAATTTTTAAAAACTATAGATAAATAGAAGAGAGACCAATAGAGTAGAGAAAGGAGTACAGGGAGAGAGAGGGGGGGAAGGGAAATGGGGAAGTGCTCAGGAACAAAAGTGGAACAAATTACATTCTATGCTTACATGATTATGTCAAAATGAACCCCAATATTATGTACAACTATAATATACTAACAAAAAAACTGAAATAAGTTTTTAAAAATTTAAAGGTCTAAAGTATAAGTAGAGAAGGGCTTCAATGAGAGCACAGAGCAGATGAAGTAGGGGCTCCTTCCCCACTCAGCCAGCACCTCCTCCTCCCTCCACACCTGGACAGACAGGGATACTTGCCCAGCGCATACATTCATCACAAAATAAGATGAAGCCCTGGCCAGCAAGATGGATGGTCGAGTGGTCACCCATAGACATTAAAAGGGAACAAACAACTTAGAGGAAGATGTTCAATGCCAAGTAAGTTCACAAAATTATAAATGCCACAGGAATTTAGAGCCCAAAGAAATCACTGCTAAAGGAAACAATTAAGAATGTGAAGAGAGACCCTGCAGAATGGAAGAAAATCTTGGCCACCTGCTCCTCCAACAGGGTATTAATATCCAGAATATACAAAGAACTCAAAAAATAACACCCCCAAAAAAACCTCAAATAACCCAATCAATAAATGGGCAAAAGAACTAAACAGAAACTTCTCAAAAGAAGAAACACAGATGGCCAGCAAATAGATGACCAAATGTTCAACATCTCTAGCAGTCAGGGAAATGCAAATCAAAACTACATGAAATTCCATCTTACTTCAGTCAGAATGGCAATGATCAAGAATATGAATAGCAATAAATGCTGGTGAAGCTCTGCAGGGAAAGGAACACTTATGCATTGTTAGTGGGACTGCACACTAGTACAGTCACTCTGGAAAGCTATTTGGAGATTCCTCAGGAAACTAGGAATGGAACCACCATATGATCCAATTATCCCACTTCTGGGTATTTTTCCCAAAATCAGCATACGAGAACAACACAGCCACATTGATGTTTATAGCAGCACAATTTACAATAGCTAAACTGTGGAAGCAACACAGATGCCCATCAGTAGATGAATGGATTAAGAAATTCATACACACACACACACACACACACACACACACACATACATACAATGGAGTTCTACTCAGCATTAAAAAGAATGAAATTGTGGCATTTGCTGGTAAATGGATGAAAATGGAGAATATCATGCTAAGTGAAATAAGCCAGACTCAGAAAGTCAAAGGTAGAATGTTTTATTCCATATGTAGGAGCTACAGTAAAATAAAGGAACGGGGAGGGAAGGATAAGATTACATAAAGAACCAATCAACTACAAATTAATAAATGAGCCAAAAGAAGTCTAGTAGAGAAAGGGAAATGGAAGGGGGAGAGGACAAGGGGGAATGGGGGAGGTGACAGGGGGCCACTGTGAACTAAAACCAATTTCCATGCATGTATGACTTTATCAGGATGAACCCAAATACGATGCATAACTATAAATCTCTAATAAAAAGAAAAAAAGCAGAAGTCATTGCTAATATTTTTAAAAGACTTATCCTAAGAGGTAGGCCATGAGACTAAACCTTCAAGGATGGCAATAGTTTTATGGGTGACAAGGGAAGGACAGTGAGCGAGCAGAGGAACTAAAAAAGCCAGGGGGTGGGTGGGGGGCACAAAATACACTGAAGCAAATTCAAAGGCCTTTCTGGACAGATACAGGCTGTTTGATGAGAAATAGGAAGTGAGACCAAACCTTGAAGTGTCTTTGAATACCAGACTGGAGGCACCCCATCTTTATCCCTCCAACCCCCAGGTACGGGATTCACAGAGACAGGTTAATGGCAAATGCCTTGGCTCCTTATCTCCAATGATCCAGGGATGGCAAATACCTTTCCTGTTCCATACGAAAACCACGTGTTGATAGAAACTGCATGAAAAACTGATTTGAGGGATTCCAGAATCACATCCAAGCATGTCATAAATGGTGTGAGTCATTACTCGTGTGTGTCATGGATGAAACAGGGATTGCCGTAAGAATGGTGGGGCCATTTTATCCAAAAGGGGTGACTCTTAACTGTGAGAAATTCAGGCATCAGGGCTGTTTAGCAGGGAAAGTGGTGTGGAATCGTGAAAGTCCTATAAATTCTGCTAATTAGGTTAACCACTCTATCTATGTTTAAGACCCACTCCAAAGGAATGCTCTGCCCCAGACAATAGGTGAGACTATTAGGCATTCGGGCTGACATCTAGCCTCTACAGTAGAATATATTGTAATTGATTAGTAATGTCTGCCTTGGACTCAGAAGAAAGAAGCAGCACCGGAAGCAAGCTGCAAACTTCCTGTGCCTGCCTTGGCCAAAAGGGGCACACTAAAAGTATTTCAGGCAGCAGAACCAACTCGTGCAAGAAGGTAGGCATTCTGCTTTGGTTTGATTTGGTTTAAAGTTAGGGAAGTTTTATATATATATCTCCATCCCATAATGGACATGATGTCCCAGGATGAACCCAAGGCAGCACCACAAAGCCTACTCATAAGCAAGCTCAGGGATTTTAAAGCCTTTAATCATAGCAGTTTTGTTTATCATAACCTACTCATTGCATATGAACTTGCTACACATGCCTGCCAATAGTTTCTGGTGCAAATCAGCCCTCACCCTGATCTCTGATCTCACAGCCTCTAATTTTCCGCTGCTGTCGGAGGCCCTACCACACTCCCGGGGAGGATGGAGTTTGTCAGCAGAGAGAGCAACTTCTTCTTCCTCTTTTTATTCTTCCTGTAAATGCAAACAAGCATCCAGCACTACAAGAACTTTCATATTTGCAAACACCCCAGGGTGTTTCACAAAAATCAATCTGACCAGAAACCATAAAATATACATTCACCTGATACAAGAACAGGATGACTATAGAGGTTTTTCCCCCTACCTCCGCATTACACAGCATCCATACAAATGACTCTGGAAACTGCACCAATTACCAGAGCCACTGGATACATCTCAAGGTCAGGAGAATTTGCAGGAAAAAGAAAGCAAATGAAATGCATCTTTAAAGAGGTCCCTTCGCATCTGAGAGGCCCAGCTGGAGCACGTTCAAACACAAGCAGATGATTGGGGCATGAAATTTTCCACCTTCTCTCCTCGTGATTTTGCAGCTCTCTGAGAATGGCAACCCCCCACCATCCATTCCCAGAGGCCCTTCCTAATCTGGAGTCTACATGATGAGCTCCTGTTATTGCAGAAGAAATGAGGATTACACCTGTGGAGAGAGGATCAACCACGGGGACAGAGCTGTATAAATATGTTATACACAGAACCCTGCTATTATGTTTAACTACAATTCACTAAAAAAGATAAAAATTTTGCTTTTTTCCCCCTAATTATAAAAAAAACTTATAGAAACTTTACAAAACACAAGGAAACCAAAACAAAAATGAAAGTCACTTTTAATCCCTCTCAACAGGCAACAATAACCACTGCTTGGTGGGAAACCCACCAGGGTCCTCTGGAGAAGGCTGAAGCAAAATGTCCTGGTACATACAGGACACAGGACATGAAGTCTCCTGTGTCTGCAGAATCCAGATTTCCAGGGGGAGGAAGTCCTGGCATCTACATGTTTAAAAGGCACCCTGCAATTTTTAGGAGGTCTCTCTCTCTCTCTCTCTCTCTCTCTCTCTCTCTCTCTCTCTCTCTCTCTCTCTCTCTCTCAACTGTAAATCCTCCAAATGTAATTACCGTGTTTGTGTTCTTCACCACTGTGTCCCAGAACTGACACAGTAGGTGTACTCAATAAATATGCACCAAATAAGCCCATCAATTCTACTCAATCTTTTTTCCTTGGACATACACATTTTCTTTCTTTCTTTCCTTCCTTCTTTCTTTCTTTTTTTTCTCCTTCTCCTCCTCTTCCTCCTCCTTCTTTTTGAAACATGACCTTATATTTTCCATTTTGTGACAGACACAGCATTTACCATGTGCTTGTCCCTGTTTTACAAGCTTTCTGAGTACTGACTCAATTATGATAAAACCCATAATGTAATTAATTATTATCTAGAACCCTCATTTTTTATTTAAGAAAATCTCACACATAGGAAAGTCATATAATTTGTCCAACATCCCACAGCTAGAAAGTGGTAGAGGCAGTCTTAAACTCCAGTAGGTATTAATCCAGAAATTTTGTGTGCATTTGTCTTGAACTTCTTAGGGCTTCAATATGATCCTGCAATCTTAATGCCATGGTATTCTGCTATACCAATTGGCCAGAATTTATTTAAGAAATCATTGGGCAGTTTCTAATTTTGTAATGATGAGTAAAAAAAAGCATGTTAACCAAATTTTCCCATATCCACATTTATACTTCCTTGGGATGATTTCTGAAAATTGAATTGCTAGGTCAAAGATATGAATGCTTTGGGGAGCTCTTGAATCATATCGCCAAGTTTTCCTCTTAAAGTTTTTTTTAAGCTACGCACCCACCAACAGGAAGAAAGTGCCATGTCCCCCATAGACAACTTTGAACATCAGTAACCATATTTACGTGTGCCTGTCAAATCTGAGGGAAGCCGTTGAGGCTTTTTTACTTCTCACTGGATAGGACTTGGGCTATGGAGGGGCAAAGAATTAGGTAAGGAGGCAGAATTAGGATCTTTCCCACACTCCCATGCACGCCTCTACAGCACAGCATGAGTTTTGTTCTGTATGATTTTTTTTTTTTAAGAGAGAGTGAGAGAGGAGAGAGAGAGAGAGAGAGAGAGAGAGAGAGAGAGAATTTTTAATATTTATTTTTTAGTTCTCGGCAGACACAACATCTTAGTTTGTATGTGGTGCTGAGGATCGAACCCGGGCCGCACGCATGCTAGGCGAGCGCGCTACCGCTTGAGCCACATCCCCAGCCCCTGTATGATTTTTTGTTGTTGTTGTTTTTTGCCTCTGGACCTTTACATGTGTGACACCCCCAGCTGCTTAGGGTGTTTTCATTTCTATGCATTCCACGAATTCACTTCCTAACAGTTTCATCCAGGCCCAGCCAAACTTAGCAACTTGCCCAAGGTCACACAGCATGGAAAGAGACTGAGTCTGGATTCACAGAACTGAAGCTCTTCACCATCACCATCCACTGCCTCTCGTTAGCAAGACTTCCTACCTCCAAAGAAAACCTGAGCTTTGAATCAATCATTCCCAGCCTGGCTGACCTAGCAACCCTAGAGTCAAAAAAAAAAAAAAAAAGTAAGAAAGAAAAGAAAAAGAAAAACGAAAAGAAAGAATAAATTACTTCTCCCTCTGCAGAGGAAGAGAGAGGCAAGAACCTCTACCCTTTGCCCAGGCATTTCGAATCCCCCTCTGAGCATCACTGACTTCAAACAGGTTGCCTCTGGAGTAACTGAAATCATTATCGACCCAGGGCATTCTCTAAATAAGCTGGCCACCTACCATGGCTGCAGACCAGCCCGGCCCCGGGAGCCGCTGCTTCCCTGGTCAGCTCCTCCTGGCTCATATTTACACTGGGAAATTACAAGTTAAGAGTAAAAGCTGACAGAGGCAGAATTTAGTTATATTGAGCAAAGGCATAATGCACAGAAAATGCAAAAGAGACTGATGGGGTTGGTACCCAGGCCCCACTGGAGTGGAAACTCCGTGCCCTCCCCAGTGTCTGTCATCTGCTGATGTGCATGGAACTCCGTGGGGCAGGGACTGCAAAGAGGTCATCTGAGCCTCCTCCTGCCTCTGCTGTTTTCCATGGGAGAGCCTCAGAGTTGGTCTCACAGCTCAACCAAGCCCCGTCCTGTATTCCTTCTCCCAGGCTCAAGGCTCCACTTCAACTCCCCGTTCAAGGCAGGAAAACGGGTAACAGGTCCCGTTCACCCTGCACTTGCTATCAGAAGCACCCACCCCTCCTCTCATCTCAGCCAGCCTAGAATCACATGTCCACCAGATAAGAAAGGAGTGCTATCCCTTAGATGCGCTTGGAACAATCTTGACTCTTCACTGGGGATGAATTCTTACCCCAAACAAAATGGATGCTCTATGAAAAACAGAAAAAGACAAAGATTGGCCAATGGGAATGTCACAAGAGTGTAGTCCCACAGAGCAGAAGGTCTGGCACACAGCAAGTGCTCAATAACACATATTCAGTGACTGGGTGAGCACCCTAGTTATGTAACGATGGGGCAGGAGTGTGGAGTCGCAGGCAGGGTCCAAGAGGAGAAGAGAGGAGGGTGGGGAGGAAAGGGTCTAGAACACCCATGTGCTGTGGTGTGGGGTAAGGAGTTCGTAAACAAGAAAGGAGCAAAAACAAACTCAGAGCAACTGAGGACTGAAGAAAGATTTGGCCTGACCACGAGGCAGTATGGCATAGCCTCCAAGAACTCAGGCTCTGGACTGGGCTGGACCTCGGTTTAGGGCCATGAGCTGTCACTTACAATATGATCTTATATCTTTTAGTCTGAGACAAGTTTTCTTCATCTCTATGGTGGAGATAATTATCCTGAGCTCATTTAATTTTGACAATTAAATAAGATACTAGTGAGGTGCCAGTCATGGTACTTGCTTCATAAATGCCAATTTAGACAGAAGACGAATCCTCAGCGATTGCCTGCCTCTTGGTCTTCAGGAATCTTAATGTCCTGTTTGGGGGTTTTGTGTTTTTGTTTTGATTTTCTTTGTTTTGCTTTGCTTTGCTTCCTAAATCTTAAAAAAAAAAAAAAAAAAAAAAAAAAAAACCTCTCCACTTTCTGACGGCCAACTTCACAGTAAAGAGTGAAGGCAGAAGCTTCCTGCCTTTGGGAAGTGTGGTGCCTGTGTGTTTCGTTTGTTTTATTCAGGGTATTGTCAGGGTCCCTAGACTCGGGAGGGTATGGAGGCCCTCTCTTCTGGAAGGACCCACCCTCTTCTCACAGACCTTGTCTTGTTGGATAGGCAAATAAAAGGTTCTGCCCACTCACATTCAAAAATCTATTCATTATTGGGATGCAATTCACATTATGTCCCACTAATTACGAGAGGAAGGCAGTAAAAATTAATAAGGAACTACAGTTTAATTGTCCCATAATGACAGGGAGTTCCAAAGTGCCCCCTTGAGTAATAAAATTAACATTTAAACTAGTTCAGTCAAGGAACCTTCTCTTAAATATAACTCCTTACTATCGGTGTGGCTTACTTATTTATTTTCTCCTTGGGGCACCTCTAAGGCGGTACAAATGGAACTTTGAAAATCTTCCCAGTGTTCCAGGACAAAGACTACAGTGTCTCAGGTAAACTATGGGTGGCAGGAAGAGGACACACACACACACACACACACACACACACACACACACATTTTCCTACATTAATTCAAGGGTGGAGATGTTCTCAGAAGGACTAGGGACACCTCCTAAAACACTGCCCAAGGTAGGCTCCTATAAGATCTCAACAGTGACCTTTTTGTTATGACCCCATTCTTTCAAATTTGAATGTACATCTCTATTCCAGGGCCATCTCTGCACCTTCATGTAAGGGAATTGCTGGTCTTAAAATATCATGTGAACGGTGGGGTCTGATTTCCTTTCCCTTGAATGTGGAGAAGATTTAGTGATCCCCTTCCAACAACAACAGCAACAACAAAATGGGCAAAGGTATGTGAGTTCCCTCTTTCACCTGGTTCTCTCTCTTGCACCTAGTGTGCACTCTCTCCTCCTCCCTCTCCTCTCCTCTCTTCTCCTTTTTCTCCCCTCCCCCCATCTCTATCTCTCTCTCTCTCTCTCTCTCTCTCTCTCTCTCCATACTTTCCCTTGGAATCCAGCCACCACGTCGAGCACAACCTCAGACACATGGAGAAGACACACTTGGGTGGTCCAGACCAGACACCCAGCACCAACTGCCAGATCCATGTGTGTCAATGACTTTTAGATATTTCCAGCACCCAGGCTTCAAGCCACCCCACTCAGGACTCAAGACATCATGGAGCAGAGAGCAGGTGATGCCCTTCTCCCCACGCTCTCAATTTCTGACCTGAAGAAACCATGTGATACTAAATGACAGTCACTGTATTAAACCACCGAATTTGGGAGTAAGTTGTTATACAGCCACGATGACTAATACTACTATTGACAAATACTGGGCCTCCTGGCTCCTGAGTGAAATCTTAAGGCCAGAAAGGCCTGATCCATCTAAGACAGAGGAGAACGCAGGGGACCCTGACTGCTGTCCCAGCCACCAGCTTCCAATGTGCCCTGCACCCCCACGACGGTGTAACATTTTCCAAAATCTCTTTAGCTCTGAGCAATTTTTCAGGTTGAAGGATTTTCTTATAATTTACAGAGATATGACTAAGTGCAGTTTATCAACCTTGCTTGCCCTAAAGGGCTAAGGACTGGCACTGATAATCCCCTGAAAATGGTCTTTCAGAGTTCCATCACCTGTGGCTCCTTTCCCACTCACTGGGGAGAGAAGAAACCAATGGAGAGGGAAGGGCTGTGTTCTGGGGCTGGTGATGCCCAGTCCTCCACGCTTGGCCCCAGCTCCACACCCCCTATCCTCAGGCCCTCGCAGCAGGGACCCAGCCAGGCCAGCCATCTTCTCATGGTTTCCTCCCTCCATTTCTTCATCCATTCGATACTTATGGAGTCCTGCCTTCACTAGAAGAAATAGACATTCAACAACTAATCACACAAAGAAATGATTCCACTTGTTCTAAGTATTAAGAGGGAGAAGTATGGGGTCCTCTTGAGAGCTAGGGATATTTAAACTGAGACTTAAAAAAAAATAAAGAATTAGCAAGGCAGACAGGAACAAAGCAGTGTCCGAGGAAGAGCATTCAAACAAAATCACAGCATGTACAGAGGCCACTCACCAGGGAGGAAGTCTGTGGTCTCTGGAGACCTCAAGAAAGATCATTCAGGACACGGGAGCCGAGAGAGCAAAAGTGCGCCATGGAAGCATCTGGAGAGACAGGCAGCAAGCTCATCCTGGGGCCTTGGAAATAGATTCTATCTGTATTCTTAGACCAGGCAGCTACAATGTGTTCAGAACAGAAGATGGAGAGGGTGATGTTTCCTTGGTTAGATCATTTCAGCCTCCTAAACCCATCATCTCCCATCTCCATGTCACTTGGACCACATTAAACCACAGCCGGCTGCTGAGGTACCTTTTCTCCTCAGCACGTTGATAGCCTCTCAAAAGCAGGGACCTTGGCTTAACCCTGTCTGAAACTCCACCAGGCTCCCCACTGCTCCAAGGGCCAAGTACAAACTTCTTCTGCAGGCAGCAAGGGTTGGCACCATCAGTCCTGCTACAGTGTGGAGGAGTTTTGAGGATGTCCCCTGAAGGTCGATGGGCAGGAAGCTCGGTCCTCAGGGAGGCTGCACTGAGGTGGTGGGATCTTTAAAAGGTGGGGCCTTGAGAAGATGTACAACCTTGGTGACCCAAAGTTCTCCTCATGAGGAATTCCAGTGGCATTATTTTAACTCCATATTAAAGTCATACACGAAGTTATTTTTTAAAAGAAGAGGCAGGGTCTGGTGGTAGGTCATCATATCATTGGGGACATGCCCTCAGAAAGGACTGATGTAACTCTCTCAGGGCCTGAGTTGATACCCACCCAAATGGGTTCTTACCAAAAAAAAAAAAAAAAGAAAAAAAGAAAAAAAAAAAGCAAGCCTGACCCCTGAATCTCTCTGGCTTCCTGTCTCACCAGGTGATGACTCTCCCTCTTGTACATGCTTCTACCCTGATGCCAGCTTTCAAGTTGGGATGCCTCCAGAAGGCCCTCACCAGAGGCCCAAAGACAGGACCACTCCATCTTGGATTTTCAGCCTCCAAAAATAGGAACTAAATAAATTTCTTTTCTTTATTAAATACCCAGCCTCATGCATTTTATAATAGCAACAGAAAACAAAGACAAGTCTCTTGACTGCTTCTACAGGATCATCTCAAGTCACCTCCCTTTTCTTTGGTCACTCACATTGGTGCAGACATATCTCTTTCTCAGAGGTTATGGCTCTTGCTAATGATTTTTGGAGAATAAATGCTTTTCCTTTGGAGCACATACCAGGATTCATATAACTACTTATGAACATATAACTATTTATAATGTATATACATTATTAACTCAGTATCTGTCTCCCTCCCAGAGAACCTGTCTCCCTTAGTTATCTTCATACCCCCAGTGCCTGGCACTGACACACACACAGTTAGCATTCCACAAAGAGCCTCTGAGTCACAGAATGAACGTGTGGGGATGCATAAATGGGTGAACAAATGGGTGAATCAATGCCCGATCCCAATGGTCACCCAGACTGACTCAACAGCTTATGTTGAATGTCTCTCTGACCATCCTTCAGTGCCTTCAATGATATAACCTCTTTACTGCCCTCACTGACGGGTACTGGGAGAAATCAATGTTAGTAAAGGCTTTAATGGAACAGTTGGAAAGTAGAAGTGGGTAGAGGCCAGGAAGGCATTTCTGGCAATCTCTGAGTAGTTATTGTCTTAAATCTTCTTCCAACAAGAGGAAGAAAACTGACAGACACCCACACTCAGGTAATGACCCCACATGGATGCTTCTGTGCGTATGTCTTCAGCTCTGTTCTTGCTCCCCAAGTCCAGAGCATTTAAAGTCTTTCACAGGAACTTATGAGACCTATAGTAGTGATTCTCAAACTACCTATAGTAAAAAGCCAAAGTTCATTTTTATTTTTGACCCATCACAGATCAAGACTCTATAAAATATAGAAATTATACAATCGAGGGTGGCAGCAATATCAAATTGCTATAGAAGTTTCTAAATGCATATCCTTTTTGGTCTCCGTATTCATCTCATCATGAGTAACAAATAATGCAGACCCAGACACATCGGCAGACCTCACTTTGAGTAGCGATGTTCCAGGTGAGTTCCTGCACTCCAGCTGCGTTGTTCTTCGTCATGGCAGTCATCACTAATTGATTGTCACACAGTTTCCCATCAAAACCACATTCGGCATTAAAATCCTGCTCCTACCAGTGTTCAAGTCAGTCACCAACATGCAAATGGATATCATGAGAAATAAGCTTTATTGACCATCCCTGCTTCACATGGTCCATAGATTCATCAGTTGTCATATTCACGCCCATAAAAAGGAAATGTCTGTCTTCTTATTTCCAGCCTTATAAAAAGTCCACAGGAAAACAACATTCCCTCAAAGGGAATTCTTCCGTTCCATTCGGCACAGGTGCAATCTTTTGCAGGAAAAAAAAAAAAAAACAAAAAAAACAAAAAACCTTCAATGTATACACACTAAGAGAAGACACAGCAATCTATACCAGATACAGAAAATTCTGATGTGTTCTCAAATGCAAACAGCATGGATCATATTTGGGAACCTGCCTCACAGGTCTTTCCTTCCTTTAAATTCTCCAGACCCACGGCTACCCCCAAGGGTGGGTTCAGAATGGATTGTTTCGCTTTTCACTTCCCTCTTTGAAAAACCACTGAGGTTTTCATTCCTCCCCGTTCAATCTTTTTCATCAAGCAAGATGAAAACCTTGCAGTCCTTCTCCGGTAACCCGACCCAACCTCTAGTGACAGTCATGGAACCACCAAGGAAGAAGAATCCACAGGAGAGAGAGAATCTACGATTGCCTCTGCGTTTCAGATGTGAAGCTCTCCCTGGGGAAAAACAAACTTTACTTGGAAACTATTCTTTCAACCTCACCTGGAAAGTTCCCTTTGAGATGTTTTTGCAACCTCCTCTTGGACCCTGCAAACCATAGAACCACAGACTGTTAGAGAGAGAGAACGGTTCTTAAGGCACCTCTGTCTCATCCAAAGCCCTCTTTTGACAAGTGAGGAACAAGCAAGGTTAACTTAAGGAGTCAGAAGGCCCAGGCTCTCTTACTCCCCAGGTGGACGGCCCGGGAAGAGCTAATTCGCCTCTCTGAGACTGTTTCCAAGGAAGACAGATAGGATCCTTTAAAAGGAAGGATTGTGACTCAGGATGATCGTGGCCACTTAAGAAGGGAATGAGATAATAATGTGAACAAAGGGGCTCTGGAAATGGGAGCACCATATAATCTTGGGATTTTAACTGTCCTCAAGTATCACAGTAGAGACAGACATCAGAGAGGACGGAGGCACAGGCAAGGGGCAGGGGATGAAGGATTCAGCCAGCCTTTGGATAAAGACCTGCTTTGATTACTTGGGAGCTGGAATCAATTCAAGGGAAAGAATTAGGGCTTTGGGCCCATTTGTAGTCTAAGCAAGAGATGATAGTATCTTGACCTGGGCTGATGGTCATGAACGGACAAAGTGGTCAGATCAAAACACTGATGCCCAAGATCATGGTGCATCTCCACTGCATATGGAGAGAGGAAGAAGGATTCACTCAGGGTGATGTTTCTGCCTTATTTAACTGAATAGTGGTGTCCAATGAGATAAGAACTATCAGAAGAGACCTGGAAGGTGGGGTAGATTTAGGAGACTCTAGGCTCACTTTTCAGCGTGTTGCACTAGGACATGTGAGTGGAGATGTCACTAGGCCATTGGAGCCAAGGGAATACGTGTGGCTCTGGGGTAAAGCATGAAGTGTGTACAGGGGGGAAGGAATCGAAGTCATGGGCTAGGATGAGCTCACCTAGGGAGAGAATTCAGAGTGGGACTGAATCTTGAGGGACCATAATACTTAATGGCAGAGGAAGAGGAACCTCAAAATAAACAGAAGGGAGAAGAGGGGAAGGAAGGGAAGGAAGATTGGTGTCCCTGCCAAAGCAAGGAAGAAAAGGCCGGGACATAAGTGTGTACAGGGTTCACTTGGAATAAAGCTTGAAGACCCACCTTCTGGATGAGCAGTGGACATCAGTGTCCTTTCATGTTAGAGGTCGGATCCTGGGTCCTTTCCAAGCACAGTGTCTTTCCTTTTCCTTGCCCCATTTCCAAGGTTCAAAGTGGACCTCCTAGTCTCTGGAAAATCCAGTCCTCCTTGAGGCCTCAAACACTGTGGCCATTTCAACATGACAGCTTTGGGCCTCTGCTAAGCCTGTTGCTCCCTAGAGACCCCACTCCATCCTACATGCTAAGAGATCCTACAGACAGAAGGTGAAGATGCAGCCAGCTGATTAACACCCACCAAACCTGCGGACACTTCGGACGTCACGAATGGAGCAGAAGTCCCACTAAGAACCACTAAGAACCTGGGCCTCTGGGGTTCCGTCTCCATGTCTCCATTCCAGGCTGCCTGTACAGCGAGAGCCCAGGATCCCCTGCCCACCTCATTATCTCCATTCCCCATCCTCCCGTGAGGGAGGGAGGGAGGCAGAGAGAGCGGAGATGAGACACACTCTAGTGCCAGTTCCCCTCTGTCCCTGCTTCCAAGTCCCCGCAGCGGCAGCCAGTCAGCCAGACTGTTGCATCTGTTGCCTTACGGATGAGATTCGCAGTGATTTGCTTTGGAAATCAAAGCCTGGGGATCATCCCCTTCATTTGAAAAGCAGGCCCTGCTGCACTGGAGGACAGAATGAAGGACTGCGGCACTTGGGTTTGTTTCGGACACAAACACCCCACAGTCCTGCCCAGCAGGGGTGATGCTCTGGCCTCCTCTAGAGTTTGATCTGGGAGGATAATAAGCCAAACAAAGGAGCAGATGATCACGGAGGCTTATTTGCAGACTGCACAGTTTAAATTTAGCCACCTTATGACTGGGTTGCTGCCGTGTGTGTGGCCATCGCCCTTGGGAAATTCAGTCCTGGGGGGATGCAGAGGTGGAACCAGATGGGAAGACATTATAGAGGTGTTTAAGATGCTACTTTGAGACATGGAAAGAAAGATCAGACCAAAATATGTCCAATAAGCAACCAGAGGACAACCGTATTTTGGACACTTATTCAGAGAAGCATAAAAGAGAATACAGACCCATGTATGAGGGGACATTTTTCTTAATAATCTGTAAATTGCCAAGTGAATAGGAGTGTGAAGACCCTTAGTCTTCTTTTCATGACTACACTCCATAAGCTTGCCTGAGTAGAAAGGGAGTCAGAAATCAGAAAACCTGGATTCTCAGGCTAGTCTGACATTCGCTCCAAGCCATCATCTCCCACCCCTGCCAAATGAACGCTCTGGAGAAGGAACCCCAGAAGATCCTGAGATTCCCCACTTGACATGATCAAAAGAGGCCACCTACAGGTGGGACAGCTTTGGTGGGAATGCTGCTGGCAAAGAAGACCAGAGACAGCTATAACCGAACACTCTGCAATCATTAAAATCTACAGTGCAAAAAGTGAACTTCCACGAAAATGATCTTGGAGGGGGGGGATGGAGGGGTGGGGGGATGGGGATGGGGGATGGGGGATGGGGTGGGGATGGGGGATGGGGGATGGGTGAGTGCTAATCTCTATTAATTGAGACTGAAGGTATTTATAATATCTTGCAAAGTTAGAATGGCAGCAGCAGCAGCAGGAAACAGCCTTTCCTTGTCAATCAGGGGTTGTGGAATGCGTAAAATAATCATGGGAGCAAGAGAGCCGCTCACAAAGGCCTAGCAGAGCCTCTGCTGACACCTCTCCTCTGTATTTTGGGACTAATATGTACCCAGGAATGTGACTCCTGGGAACTGGAGCTGCTAGAGAAAGGAGGTTTTTATACAGGAGTTTTGTGTTGTTGCTTGTTGTGATTTGTTTGGGTTTTTTCGAATGTTCATGATTGTTTTGTGTCTGGGTATGGGGAGGGAGCGCCCAACCCATCTTTCCCCAATTTGTAGCTCTAGAGGACTATGAGGACAGAAGCCCTTGGGGACCCAGTCCTATGGCACCTTTTAGGAAAAAACTGTGAGTTTGGGCTGCCCCATTTGGCAGGGCCTGGCCTACTCAAGATAGTATCCTCTGGGCATAAATCTCATTCTAGAATCATTCTCCTCCAAGAGGGGTCCTGTATCTGCACTGTTCTCAACCCGGCAGCCCCAGGAGCTAGTTCATAGGACCTGGAGTCCAGGGACTAATCTGTACCCAAGAATGTGACTCCTGGGAACTGGGGCTGCTAGAGAAAGGAGGTTTTTATACAGGAGTTTTTATACAGGAGTAATGGAGAGTTGAACAGCAAAGACTAGTACCTCCCAGACCTTCGTCACTCTCCATATCAGATCCAGATGCCTCAGCCCCAAAGACAGAGAGGACATGATTGTCAACGTACAATTGGAAAGAACCAAGAGTACCTCTTTCACCTCTTGCCAAAATTTCACCCCTAGCTCTTTGTTCCTTTGTGTGAAGTATATTCATCTGCAGAAATGAGAAGATGCATGAGTCAGGAAAGAAAAATTCCCTGTGTATGAAAGAGACCCCAAAATTAGTAACTGCATCTAAGGAGGCAGCTCCCCAGTTGAGACTTCTCATAGACCCAGAGGGGTTATGTTTCTTAAGCAAGTTACACAGCACATTGGGAACCAAGACTAAGGGTTTCTGAATCTTAAGCACATTTTGAAAAACCCTTAAAGGTTCGTTTCAATTCAAGACCCCACATCTTTATGGGAACCTCCCCCACCAGACTTTTTCTAGCATTTTTTATTTTCTAGCATTTGCACCTATAGTGATTGCAGTGTACGGGATGAAATGATCAAAGTAGACTTGGTGTATCTGAATCAAGACACACGGAGCTTGGGCTTGGAACGTGACACGACCCCCACCAGCACAAACCCTGGCGGACTGTCTTGGCGTCGTCACCTGCGGACTTCATTTGCAGGCGCTGCTTAGCCCTTTGCCTTGGTGCTCCTGCCCTCTAGTGGTAATAAAGTTTACTGCAGTCACTTTCGCGGATAAGCAGTCACTTTCGTGAGAAGCAGCGCTTTGAGGAAGGGTAAGGACAACCTGCGTCCTTTCTAAAAAAGCAAGCCTAGCTATGGTGTGAAAAAATATATATATATTAGCAAACAAAGCCGCCACTAACTAGACCTTAGCCTGAAACAGACCGAAAGCTTGGACACGAGGATCCTGGGTTGAAAAACAGATTATATAACTGACTCACAGATTCATGGGAATAAGGGGGGCTCTGGGAAGCTATGAAGCAGGAACAGCAGACCTTAAAATGGCAAAAGAGGAGGAAATTTTCCCAAGATGCCTTCCACCAAACATTGGCACCGAAATTCGAAGTCCTGCCTCCCCTGCCCAACTTCTCACTGCTGTGGCCCGTCCCCACCCCTCGTGTCTTTGCCTGGCTGACTGCAGCTCTGAGCACCGTCCCAGCTCTGAGCTTCCTCCAACGCCACAGGTGCAATGAGCCTGCAACTTACACTCCTGCTCCCTACACTCTTGTTACAGCGGAAATTTCCCAGCATAATAGTATTTTCATAGCCCCTGATTTTATGTTTCTGATTAATTTCACAGCCAGGGCAAAGCGTAAGCACACTAAGGATGAGCCCAGAGGCTGCCTTGTGGAATGCTGAATCTGTGTCCCTACACCAATGATTGGCACCTAGGAGGGCCTCGATTCTTACTGTTCAATGAAATTAATAAAATATTAAGTGTTGGTTGAATGGCTGGATTGCACTTGTTTACAGACTAAACAGTTTTGTTTTGGTGGAGAGAGAAGGCAACTGCATCTCATCTCTGAGGGGCTCTCCTCGGCAGGGCTGAGCAGGGCTGACCATGTGATGAGTGCTTTGTTGTTGGGTCTCTGATCCCTCCTAGAAAACGTCTGCAAACCTTCAGAACGGGACCTCCCTACATACCACCCCAAATGCTTACAGCCACTCTGAGGGGCAGCTCAGCCTATGCCTTTATTGTCATGACACAGGTTCTGCCTGAGGACTGAGACCTGAAGGACAAGCAGCCTGATAGGCTGCCAGGGCACCAGGAGAACTGACCTGCAGTGCAGCCTCTCTGTGTGACCTCCCACGGTGCTCCCCTGTACTGGGCCTCCACTTCTCCTTTGTAAAAGAAGGATTTTGAAAAGTATACGTCAAAGAATGCTTTTCTCGGGTCGGAAACCCCAACTTTGACTTGCTTAAAGGGATAAAAAGAAAATGTTGCTCATGCATGAAACTGCAAAGCCATGACTTCAGGGTTCACTCGATCCAGGACATCAAGCAGCATCCTGGGAGCTGGTTTCTCCTGCTTCCCTCTCTGTTCTCCCTTCTTGTAGGGGTTTTTCCCTCTCTGTAGGGTCTACAGCAATCTTCAGGTTTCCATCCCCAATGCAGAAAAATAGAGGGATGTGCTCAGTCACATCAGATGAAGGTCCCATGCCTGCCCTGTACCGTGCCTGGGGGGCCATATGCTCATCCATAAGCCCATCAGAGTGGTCAAGAGAAATTCTCTGTTCCTTTTAAGTCACAGGGACCAGACCCCCAGAGGCTAAGCTCCCCTGAGAGTGATCAGGAAGTACTCTCAGAATGCTGGGGAGCTGTTACTAGACACACAAAAGCAAGAGTGGCTCTGCAGAGTAGGTGACCTTTAAGGACTTCCCCAGCTTATTTTACCCTGATGTGACTCAGGGATTTGATGCCAAGAAAATGCAAAGGAGAATAAAACCTTAATGCTCCCTAGAGCTATCCCCACCCCCAAAACCTTTCAAAAAGCCTAAATGCCAAATAAGACCCCTCAATGCATTCTGAAAGGGGAGAGGGAGTGACATCAACAGCCCTAGAAAGTAAGCAGTAACTTTGACCCTCCCGAAGCCACAGGGCATGGAATGAATGACATTTTGATAACGCCACTAAAAGGAGCATTTCTGTTTCCTAAAAAGATGGACACTGTCAGTGGAGAGTCATTTTAAAAAAAAAAAAAATCTTATTAAACTTTCCCTTTCACTGCTTCTTTGTATCTCTGGTTGAAATGGAGCAGGATGCAGGTTGCCATGGTGATGGCTGAATTTTAAATAACAGGGCTCAGGAGCTCCGGCTGCTGGGTGTACCCGCCCCAGGCAGGAAATGGTGGGGGAAGGAAAGAGGCAGAGACAGAGTGAGGAAAGGAAGAGAGCTACCTGGCTCACCCCAGGACACTTCTCCAACTTGTTTTCCCTGCACTGAGGGTACGGCCTGAGAGGCACAAACCCCAGCTTTTTCAGAGAACCAGAGATGTGGGAGCCCGCAGGCAGAAGGACAGAACCTTAGAAGTCTTGTCCACCCCTTCCATAATTCCTTCTAGGACAAATGGGTTTCTCCTACATTTATGCCCCTCCCACTAACAACAGGCCCCACCCACCCAAGTTGAGAAGGGCCACTGGAAATCGGACCCAAAGAGAAAGATCCAAAGAACCCAAGACTCTGAGATCAAGAGCCCTCAGACTTTTTAGGTGAAAGAGGAATTTGAGGTTAACAGAGTCCTGTAGCTGCCCATTCAAATGGCCCTAGCCACAAATTCCAGTTCTTCTCTTTTCTCCAGAAGCATCTAAGAATGAAAATATTGAGATTCAGGAAGTGGTGAGCTCCCCATGACTGGCAATAGCCAAGCCAGCACCAGCCAGCCAGGGGCTGAATGCCAGAGTTGTTTTCACATTGTTTCGGGCATCTAAGAGGCAGGGTCCTGCTGAGAGAGGCTCCTTCATCCCACACTCTTCTAGAAAAAAAATTCCAAATCAGGGAAAAGGGAAAACAGAGGTTAAGGCTGGAGAAACCAGCAACCAGGAAGCATGGACCTCTGCTTTGAGGTCTAAAGGATTCTGAGAACAGGCCCACGGAGATGGCCTCATGGGCTGCCTTTATCTGCTCCTTCCAGAAAGGACCTTAATTCTTAGCCAGGCCTATCCCTTACCTCCTGACCAAGATGGAAAGCAGTCAAGGCTACTCTGTCAGGGACTACCTTCTAGAAGTTAAATAGTAACAGTAACACAGGCTGAACAGCCCTAATCCAAAAATCTGAAATCTGAAACATTTCTGATCCCGAAAGTCAGTTCTGCCCACTCTGCCCTTACACACGCACATATGCACACACACTCACACACACACTCACGCACATTGGATTCAGAGACAGGAATAGGAGAGGACCTCAGGAATAGTCCCCCAGAGGTCTACAGACACTCTGTCAACAGACAGGGACCAAGAGACTGGAGGCTAAGGAAATGGGAGAGTGACTTAGTTCTCACAGCCTTTTAATGGAATTTTTTCCATGCATAGATTGCCTTTTCAAAAAAGAAAATTAAATTTTGTCCCCCTTTCTAGAACACATATAGAATCTGTTTCCCTGCAGTCAGGAAGATTAAGTCCCAATTTTATTCTGCTAGTAATGCTGTGAGGCATTGTGGTGTCGCCATGGATCTTAGACATTCTTCTGGCGCTGTAAAGTGGGGTTGATGAAATCTACTCCACCCTCTTTAGGGGTTCAGTGAAATAAAACAGCAAAAGCAATGACGATAGTTAAAATAGAGTGAGTGCTTAATGTGTCTGGGACACAGTGTCATTGTCTAAGTCCATAAATGAGCCTATGAGAGCAACGAAAACATTTTGCAGGAGAAAAACAACGCGCTCAGTGTCGTGCCACCACACAGCCAGTCTTCTAACTTTTACCCACAAAACACAATATGTAGCTCTGATGTCAGCTTTCATTAGTCTAGATGTAGACCCTGTCCCAAAAAGTCTGGGTGGATGATGGGCCTTCCTGCACCCGTTGGCTCCAATGTTGGAGTCTTGCCTTTGCCTAAGACAATTTAATGAGAGGCTAAATCTAGAGATACCTTAATCAAATCTCAAGGAGGCTTCCTACTCCTACGATCTCATTTGCTGTAACAATAGAGACTAGGATTCTGAACCCAACTCTAACTCAGGAAGATGCCCTGCAAGAAGCCTATGAAAGGCCCTTAAACACACCAGTAGCTTGTTACTGCCTCGCCCCGTTACTACCATAGCAGTGTGGGACCTCAGTGACGGTCATCAATCCCTGCTGTTGATTTGCAGTGTCTTCAAATAACTGGAGATCATCCTCATATTCTGCCTGGGTCTTCTCATCCCTCCGCTGTCGGTTCTCAAACTTGAGCCTGCCTCAGACTTGGAGATCTTGCTAAGCACAGCTTATGGATTCCAATAAGCCTAAGGTGGGTCCAGAAATGTACATCTCTAAGATACCACTGCTATCTCTAAGATACCTCATTTCTTTGAAAGCTCCTGTGTGTGAGATCCCAGGCCCCTGTACCATCATGATCTCTCTCCCAGGAACCTGCTACCATTTCCCACCATGGCATCCAGAACTAGGTAAGAAACCTTAAGCAGACTGTCTGTTGGGTTTTAAGGAACCAACAGTTCTTATTGTGGACATAAGAGGAACTTCCAGTTCAAAGCCAGCCTGACCAGACCCCAGGCTGACAAGGACTCTTGGGAAAAGTAGAAATGAAGGTGCAGCTATGTCTCTGTCTACCAAGATGTCAAGAATGTTCCAGGTCCCTTGGCAGCAGGACTCTGCTAGTCTTGGGCTCTCTCTGTATGTTTCACTGTTTCTGCTGCCACCAACCAACCCCTTTTCTCTTCTCCCCCTGAAGATTTTCTCAGCCTCGTGGCTTCTGCTTCCTCATTCTTGTTTCTCTTTTCTTAAGTTTCTTCCTTTTTCCTTCTTCTGGCCTCTGCAATTCTATGGCCTCTCTCCAGGAACATTTCAGCTTCTGGAGCTGCCACCAACTGCCTGACTTCTTCTTCTTCCGATTTAAAACTTTCAAAAGAGAGAATGGTCCAGTTTAGGTGAAAACTCTTCAAAGTAGCCTACCGGCTGGCCGCCTACAAGTCCTCAGCCAAACTCTGAAGGCTGGTAAAAGATTGGATCACATCTTACAAGTATGAGCTGCCCCCTGAGATGGAGATGGCAGGGGTGGCCTGCAGTCCACTGGCCTCCCACAGGTGTCATGTCACATGCCAACTCCATTCCAAAAAAGATTGGCCGTTTTTAAAGTCTGTGCAAAGAGAAGTTCAGAGGCCACTTCTAAGCGCACTGGAATATGATTAATTAGTGGTATCTGCCAGGAGTATGCACACAAGGAGCCTCAGCCTGCATGCCAATTACTTCCATCCGACTGTTGGAGAGTGTGGCCTGACAAGGGCTAACTAAGTGGAATCATCACCTTCCTCCTGAATTTCCTACTCCTCCTTATGAGCTGGATCTCATACCCCTTCACAGGGAACTTCAGCCCTGGGAAATCCCTATACCTTTCTCACATCTGCTAGTCAGCTACATTTCTCCATTCTGTATTGTGAAGGAAGGAAGGAAGGAAGGAAGGAAGGAAGGAAGGAAGGAAGGAAGGAAGGAAGGAAGGAAGGGAGGGAGGGAGGGAGGGAGGGAGGGGGGGGGAAGGGACCAAATAATAAATTTTACATTTTTTCCCTAATTTAGCTCATCTTGTTTGATTTCGCCAATCACTCCAGCCCATTAAGACCTTCATAATGTGAAAGATGTCTTTTTCCATCCTATTTGACAAATGGCTCAAACCCCATCTTCAGGTACCGGTCCATGAGACAGAGGTTAAACATTTAAGTTATCTTCTTGTCTGAATTGGCACAAAGGTAAATTTAGATTATTTGTTTCCATGGACAGTTTTACAACATCGGGGAAACAATTGTTTGGTAATTTCAAGAAATGACTTTAGACTGACAAGTACACCTACATATGGGTCCATTGTGGCCACCGTGAGAAAAACCAAAGATAGTTATACTAGTTCATGGAGGCAGCTCCTTCTCTAAAACAGTAACTATTGTTCAAGGAACAACAATTTTGAGTGATGAGTGCTTTGAACATGCTTTTCCCCAACGTAGGCTCTGTGATCTCTCTTTTTTTTTTTTTTTAATAGGTACAAATCCACTGAAACAAAGGGTTTAGTCACTTTCCAAGATCATACAGCTAGCATGTGGTGGCTGAATTCCAACCCCGACTGGCTTGCACCCAAATCCTGCGTCCATTCCCTATGCCACACAGCTTCTCCCTGAGACTACCTTTCCAGGTGACATTAAGTCAGACTTGCTCAAAACTACTCAAGGTGGAGATTGGGAGCTTATACATACAGTTACCCACGGGCCACATTTTTAGAAAGCCCCACCTACCTACCTGGGGATAAACAATGATAATGTATCCATACTTCAGTATGTCTACTCTGACTCTATTTTTTTAACTTTAATATATGTAAGTTAGAAGTACAGAATTATAGGAGAGTTTCTACTCTTAATAATTCCTTTTTAAATTTATTTTTATGGATGCATTATAATTATACCTAATGGTGGATTCATTGTGACATTTTTTGTATACACACACAATATAACAATACAATGTAGTCATATTCATTTCCCACCACCTCCAACACTTCCGTTTTGATTGAAGGTTGACATTTGGATATTACTTTTTTAACTAAAACCAAATTAAGAAGCAATGGGTTCAAATCATCAACTCTCCCTTTCCTACCCCTCCAACTCCTGAATTCTACTCATCTGTGTGATGAGTTAAGATCCGGACCTGAGTCTACCCACTTCAACAATAAGAAACTCACTGTCATGAAGAAGATCTGAAACTGGGAAGGACTTGGGTTGGTCAACTCCGTGGTTTACGGATGGCATAAAGCCTCTTTGCACAATCTCATCCTCAGCATGACACCGGCTCTCTGCACATCTTGACTCTGCTTCCACATTCCAAAGCATGGCAAGCTTCTGTGATACTATACAGTAGAAGCTACTGTTTTTCCCTATATGACTCTTATCAGCATCAACAAAAACCTTTACTAGAAAGACCACGGTAGACTTCTGACAGCCCCTGGGTCAGAACCACATCACACACCCCATCACTCCAATCATTGGTAGAGGGTGAGGTCAAATGATTTTCTCTCAAGGGCAGGAAACCCTGCCTCCTCTGAGACATGTGGCTTGTCTAGTCTCCAAACCGGAGAGGTTCATGGGTACCCACCATGTCACAACTATGCCCTAAATTAATTGTGGCACCCTGTTCCTCTTATGGATGTCCCTGCCCAGCAAATCGGTGCGCCCTGCTCCTGGCCACCCATGTTTTCTCAGAAATACATTATTTCTGAGCCAGGTGTATTAGGTTTATAGAGTATTTGATTGTTAAAATGTCAGCTAAAGTGCTCCTGAATTTGTTACTGTTACTTATGCTGACAGTGATATTCACAAAATCCTCTGGGGTAGGCTGTGGGAAATGTCACTGTAAAGATGATTGAAATACACTGATGAAAATCTGCTTTACTAAAGATCCAAAGTCATGGGCCAGTGGATTTCAGAAACTGCAAAATCTGAAAGGAAGCAAGCAAATGGTTTTTAGTGGTGGTGATATATGGCTCCGTTTAGCAGGATATACGGCATTTGACAAGAGGGATTGTGCTGAATAGATTCGAGACAACTTGAAAAAGAGGCGGACCTGCCTTGGGTGTTTTAAGATGTAGATTTCCAAAAGTCAGGGTCAATACCCTGGGCTACCCCTTTGGAAAAACTGGAAGAAGAAACCCCCCGGCACAGTTCAGCCATTTGTCTATTTGGGAAAGTCACAGAGACAGAGGTCTCAGGTCCCATGTTGCAAACAAGGAATCTCCGCAGTAAAATGGATTATTTTCCAGGTTGTTGAGGGGACACCATGTCTGGCTGAGGAAGAGGGTATGAGCAGGAGAGGCTGCGCCAGCCACATTGAGATGGGCTTTGAACTCACCCGTGGCTCTATTTCTCCACCTCTTGTCCTCACTGCTACACAGGGGGAAGAAGCCTCCTGTGCCCTCTCAGATTCATGACTGGACCTACAAATTGCTGTCAATAAACAGATCCACAGGATCTGGGGAAAGACATACAAGCTTTTTTTTTTTTTTGGCAGTGGGGGCGTGGGGTGCTTTGAACTCAGGGGCACTCAGCCACTGAGCCACATCCCCAGCCCTATTTTGTATTTCATTTAGAGACAAGATCTCACTGAGTTGCTTAATGTCTCCTCACTGTTGCTTCGAACTAGGGATCCTCCTGCCTCAGCCTCCCAAGCAGCTGGGATTACAGGCATGCACCACCCAGCCCGGCAATATACAAGCTTTATGTAGTGTGGAGTAGGGGTTCATCGACAAGAGTACCTCCCCTGCAAAAAGTGGTTAGGCTTAGAGAGTTATAGATTATTGCAACAAAGGACAGTGTGTTTGTAGAATAGTGGCAAGACTGAGGAAAGGGGATTAGAGCTTCCCAGGTGGTGAAATGAGAATAATGGTGAAATGGATAAATATCTAGGGGATCTGATAGAAAACAGGGGCTATCTTAGTAAGATTTGTTTGTGAAGCTGCGTCTGGGTACAGCATCCATTCTTCTTCATGGCCATAAAACTTCCCCAGAAGAGGGAATTTATGGCAATCCTCATATCTCAGACATTTCTGCTTTTAGTCACACAAGAGAGCTCCATGTAGCCTTCTGTCCAACACCACACACCCCCAGCTCCAAATAATTCTATGCCACCGTGGCATATCTTGGGGTGGCACAGTCTGCCTCCCTACTCTGGCTTGTCCCCTGCAGTGCTCTTGGCTTTGACTCTGTCTGCCCCTCCTGAGTCTCTCTCTCTGCCCTTCTCTGCGCTCCCAAAGGCTGACCTGCAGGGATGCATCAATGGACCCCTTGGCCTCTGACTTCCAGATGTGTTTGGCACGGGCAGGAGGAAGCAGCATTGAGGTTGGGGTAGTTATTCTCCCACGCTGCCCACCTGTGGGGTCTCCCAGGGCTGACTGCATGCCACTGCTTAGTTCCCATAAGGCAGCCTCTGCATGGTCCCGCCCTTCTCCCCAGTTCCAGAAGCCCACGCCCTCCTCTGCTCTCAAGGGCCAGGAGTGGCAACAGAGCTGGCTGTTACTAATCTGAGGCTCCCAACTGTACTTTGTGGTTTCCCCACACTCTGCCCACGCCTTTGTAAATAGTTTCTTTATGAAACGCTGCTTGAGTTATCCTAATTTGAGGGTGCCATCTGTTTCCTGCTGATAGACCACTTTAATTTGATCTTATATGGGTTGAATGTTTGTGCTTGGTGATATTTCTGTGTTCCTGCCTCCTGAATCACAGCTCTGCATGTGGCAAAGCCCTTGGCCTTTGATGGCACACAGAACTGGGTTCACACCCATTCCACCTTCTGCAGTTGCAAGTCCTTTAGCTAGTCTCCTCTCCTCTTGGAACCTCAGTATCTTTGTCTGCAAATGACAATAATAATAGTACCATGGGCTCCATTGAGATTTCATGTGAATCAAATGAGACAATAGAGAGTGGTGGGGAGTGGGACAAACTACAGAGTTTATGTCCCATCTAAAAGAGACTCCTTTGATCCAGGTAATGGTTGTCATTGAGAATAGCCATCCCAGGATTGTTAGTTCTTCTGATAATTCAACAAGCCAGAAATAGTTTTGTATTTGAAATATCCCCTTTACTAAGTCATTTGTAGGAGGAGGTGAATTACTATTTTATTCATTACTGCATCCCCAGTGACTAGATTGCTACTTTGAGCTCCTGTTCTGAAAATAACCACAACTGAAAAACACTAATGCAGTGGATATTTTTCTGAACCCCTTGCAATGGGACTGAAGTGGGGTGCAGCCATCAATTTCAGGGTCCACGGTGTGGGTGCCTGATGTTCAGGTCCCCTGCGATCAGGTGTTTAATAAATGTGCCAGGGCTGAGATAGGAGCAGCGACAGCTGGTTGCAGCCCAAACGGTTCACAGATCCTCCTCTCCCCTGCCACAGCCTGAGGATACAAACCCAGTGAGCTGCGGATTTGTTCCTGAGTTTATAAATGCCAAGGAGACAGCTCTCCAGCAAAAAGAATGACTCGGTGGACACGCTGCAGATAAATAATGTATGAAACCACTTCTATTTTAACAGCATGTTGCAGTGACACTAATACTGATGAAAAACATTAGCATGTGCTCGGTGGTGTTACCTTCAGCGAGACAGGAGGTGTCAGGCTTTGGGCCACATCTAGTCCAGGTCAGAGATGTGAGAAACAGCAGCTCCTAGCTCATGTGGGCCACTGGGTGATATAGGATGAAAGGGTCAAATGAGACAAACCTTGACCTTGGCAGGTATTATGTAGCTGCTGCTTACTCTAGTCAGCTTGGAAGGCTGGAACAAAATGCCAGTCACTGGGTGGCTTGAACAACAGAAATGTCTCACAGTTTGGAGGCTGGGAGTCTGAAATCAAGGTTTGGCATGGTCAGGGTGCAGGGAGAGCCTTCTTTGTGGCTTGCAGACAGACAGCTGTGTCCTCACATCTGCTTCTAAGGCCCCAGACCTATGGAATTAGGGCCCCACCCTTACGCCCTCAGTTCATCTTAATTACTTGCTAAAAACCCTATCTCCAGACACATCTGCAATGGGGTCAGGGTTCCAACATATGAATTTACAGGGAACACCCTCTAATCCATATCACCATTGTTGGTTGGCTGATCCAAGAGCCATTCCCAAACTCTCCTTTCCCAGTCACCTTGCACACCAGAGGCTGGAAAAGTTCATTGTTTTTCCAGCCTCTTCTGCAGTTGGCAGGAGTCATGTGAAATGCAATGATTCTTGAGTGAGATTCTACAGAGAGGGGAGGGGATTCAGGGAAGAAGAAATGTTTTCCTGATAAAAGATACAGATGTGGTCAGTCAGCAGAGCCATCTATCTTTACTCTCTTCCTGCCCTGAATCGGGATACTATATCTAGAGCTGTTGCAGTCATTTTGAAAAGGACTTCAGTGCCAACAGCCTTATGTCACCGAGCCTTTAAACTAATGCTAATTGCTGCCCATATTCACGTTGGGTGAACAAGTAAACGCCTGTTGGTAAAAGGCACTGTCAGCTGCACCAATGAATGCACTCTGTGGCTCACCCTCCTGTGCCTCTGGAGCTCATCTGTACATGGGAGTAATAACCACACCTACTATTGTTGTGGGAGGTGGGAGCTTTAATGAGAGTCCGTTCAAAGTCTTAAAATAGAGCTTGGCATATAGTAAATCCTCAATACCAGCATTGTTATGTGTTAATAAATATGGGGGTACGAGGCTAGTCTTACATTCCTGGAGCCATCACAAGTAATACTGGGATAAATGAAAGTAAGAGTCAAAAATGAAATAGAGACAGATATATGGCAAAACAAATAAATATATTTATATATGTATACACTTATACCATATATAGACATATGTCTATACGTGCACATATGTGGAGATATAGATTGAGATACAGATGGCAGCAGATTTGGAGTCAGAAGACCAGGTCCAAATGTCCAACAATAAAGAAATGATCACGTAAACAAAGGCACAGCCACTCTATGAACAATGTATGCCGACATTTAAAATGAAAAATAAAAGGCTATATAACATAAGGAAACACAATAAAATGTTAAATAACAAAAACAGAACACACATATATGCATACAAATTGTATTTTAAAGATGATCTCCATTTTGTAAAAAAAAAAAAAAGGAAATACACAAAATGAGACTTTATGAGCTTAGGGATAATTTTTTTTCTTCTCTATGATATTTCTAAATTGTCCATATTTCCAGCAAAAAAAAAGGAAAAGAAAATGCATAATCATTGTATAATAAAAAAATGTTAATAATTTCAAATTTTTTCTTTTATTTTCTGTACTTTCAAAATTAATTGCAATAAACTCACATTACATAAATTACTTACATATATGTTACTTATGTAAGAAAAAAATAAGTTATTTTCTAAAATAGGAAAATGCATTTGTTGCCCAAAGACAGATGGACTCTGACCGGTCTTGGCAGGATTGCAGGGCCTGGAGCAAGAACACATTGTGGCTTCTTACAAGCTACCGACAAGGTACTCTCCATATATGTTAAAGTATAACTGTGTCCCGGGTGCAGCAGGGCATGTACCAGGACAATGTCCTGCCTGCTGACAGGCAGAGGCAGAGGAACAGGTCACGGTGGCCCTCAGTGCACACTGTTCTGTTTTCAGTCAACAGGGGCAGGGTTCTTTCTTTTCTTCCAAGCTTATGTGTGTTCCTATGAAGTTTTTAGATAAAAATGATTTTTTACTATAGAAATTTTGGTTTCGAGGCTCAGCTTCATCAGTGACCAGCTGTCTGGCGCAGGGAAACAGAACATTGTACTGCTTTTTAAAAACTCCATTTTCCCCTTCCCTAAAATGAGGATTATAAAATGACCTACTTCACTGAGGAATGCTGTGTTCAACATTCTAAGGTGAACTAAAGTGCTTTATCAAATGCAAATTCTAGTGGCTGTGGCTGTGGCTCAGCGGTTAGCGTGCTTGCCTGGCATGTGTGAGGCACTAGGTTTGATTCTCAGCCCTGCAAATAAATAAATAAAATAAATGTCTATCAACAACTAAAAAAAAAAAATTAAATGTAAATTCCAGTGTAAACTTCAGTGAAAAGAACTCCAGCTCTGATTAGGCAGACTGGATCAACACCCCACCTGTGTCACCTAATGCGCAGAATTTAAGCAAGATGGATGACCTTCCCGAGCCTCAGTCTTCAGATCTAGAAAATGGACATGATTTGTTTCATTAACAAGACAACCCGAGATATAAACACCAATTTTTAAAAAGTTCTAATTATATTTTTGCCACCTTCTCAAAAATGACCAAAGTTAGCCCTTCTACTAGTAAAGTTTGACTGCTGGGAAGACATAAGAAGCCATTGTGTCCCTAAATCACTGAATCACAGCAACCTGAAAGAGCAACAGATGTGCAGCCTATTGAGTGTCCAGCTTCCCACCGTGTCCCATCAATGCGAGCTGATAAATCATGTCCTTCCCCTGTTATCTGAGGATGGCAAATCAATACTTCCATTATTATTATTATTACTCCCAAGACACCTCTCCAGCAGTATCTGAGCTGTTCTCTCCCACGCACAGAGCCAAAAGGATGACGAATCTGTTTCTGAGACCCCATCCATCACAGCAGGAAGGGAAAGGATGAATTGGAGAGAAGAAACATTAGGGCATGGGGGGAAAAATAAAGTCTGAAAAGGTCTGAAATAGCTGCTCAGGGTTGTCCTAGAACTTCCATAAGGGGATCCATTATAGGTGGTGATTAAAGTGATGGATCTCTGGAGACTTCAAGTCCCGGGGTCAGCGCATGACCCTGGTGATTTTATGCACCTAAAGTTCGCTCCTTAAAAACTTGGAGATTACTGTTCACTGGTAGAAATCACTGGTGATGAAGTCGGAAGTTGTGTGGTACTGCTGTTCATCTCTCAGAGATGTGTTTTACGAAACACCTTCATGCATGCTTGTGGGAATGGACCAGCAGCTTGCTCATCACAGCAATTCAGTTCTGTGGCATAGGGATGTCCCTTGACTGACACTAGCAGTTCTAAAAGGTTAGTATGCACACAACTCAGCCAAAGGACCTGGTAAAAGAGAAATCACTGGATGCCCTTGGAGTCTCTTATTCTTTTGGTCTTGAATGGGGCCAGAAAATATGCATTTCTAACAAGTTCCCAGGTAATCTGAAACCCCTCCAGTCATCCATGAGCCACCTCTACAACACAATTCCTAACCCATCCACAGCACCAATATTGTCTGGATTCAGCATGACTGTGAGCTGAATTTTCTTCAATAACTTACTTTAATTAAACATGCTTTGTGTAAGAACCAAACAATAGAGGAAAAAAAAAACAAAGAAAGGAAAATGCATCTCAATTCCCACCATCCCAAAGATAATCCCTGTTAATAAACTGATGCACATCTATCAACACACATTCTCCTATGTATACATTTAGAATCTCATTTTTAAAAATCTCAAAAAAACAGGGCAACCTGGTTTTTTCCTCACACATAGAATAAATTTTGATAAAGAAAATATAATCTCAAAAATTTGGGCAAGTATACTACTTCATGGAAATGTAACATGACCCTCTTATAAAATGAAGCCTTCTTTTCTTTTTTATTCATCTGTTTTTTTCCAGCACCAGAGGTTGAACATGCTAGGCAAGTGCTGTACCACTGAGCCGCACCCCCAGCCTTGCAGCACTGTTTGCCTACTCACAGGCACACTGTGTGTGTGTGTGTGTGTGTGTGTGTGTGTGTGTGTGTGCTGAATTCGAAGAACACATCAGGATGCGATGAACATTTTGTAGTAAATCAGGGTTCTGGATCCAAGTCAGTGAGCACAGCACAAAGGAGTTGAAACCCCAAAGTATTTGGAGCTTCCAGTATAAATCCTGGATTTTCTCCAGCAGTCTAGGACTGACAGGAGACATTGGTATTTGGTTCAAGATTCACAAATATTCTGGTGCTGGAATGAGTCACTGGGTAAGCGCCTGACAAGCTTAGAGCAGAAGTGGGCAGAGTGAGAAGGGTGGGAAGGTCCTTGATTTGATCAGTAAACCCAGAGAATAGACCCAGGTTTCACACCCATACCTGAGGCTTTCATTATAACCAAGCATACCTTTACACCTGGAGAACATGGTTACGTTGTTTTTTTATTTGACATCCTTTAGTTAATCTGTCCCCATTTTCCAGATGAGGTTTGGTGAGAGTCCCTGACCTCATGCACACGAAGCCCTGAGCATAGTGCCTCATGCACAGCAGATGCTCAATAAACATCAGTACCACTGAGGAGAAAGGCTGAGAATGTGCATGCTGTAGGGTCTCCCATCTCGTCCCATCTCTCTTCTCTGGGCCAGACTAGATCATTCATTCTGTGGTCAATAATGAGCTGGAAATTCCAGGACACTAAGAGACAGCAAAGAATCAAAGCCCAAAAGACAAATCAAATTCCTTTTTCTTCATCAAATCTAAAGACTAATAAAGTCCAGATAAGTACCTACAAAGCTCCCAGGCCTCTGCCTAAAAGTGGAAATTATCATCATCAAAACGAACTTGAGCTTCAGAAGAGACCTAGCTCACATGGTGACAGAGGAAGGCAGAAGCTCTCGACTCAGGGCGTCCAGAAGAGCCTATCAAGCAAGTGGCGGGGCCTTGGAAAAATGTGTTATCCTTTTCCCTGGGGGAAACTGGGGCTTGTGGTGAAGTCTAATTACAACCTTTTTTTGCCTCATTTGGAACACAAAGGGATAACATCGCCTTAGTATATTTATAGAAGGCAGAAAGGGGTAGATTCAAATGAAGGGAGTCGGGGGCCAGAAGAGAGATTTACCCAAGGTTCTCATCTTTTTGCACCAGACATCTCGAAAAAGGAGCCAGATGCCTCAGCAGTCCATGATAAAGAATCATTGTCACATGCTATTAATTCCATCTGGTCCCATGAAGAGGGGAAAAAAATCATTGCCTGGCATGCTCTGATCTCAAGCTTCATTAAAGTGATTTTCCCCCAGAGTCTCCTATAACAGCATGTACAGCACTTAGTCCTGTGCCTGACTCCTCGTAAGTAATCAATAAACGTAAACGAGAGTCGCAGCGGCAGCGAGGGCGACCTGCTGAGCTCCCTCCTTCCTCAGCTTGGCTTCCCCCATTCAAGACACCCCCATGGGCCTGGGGCCTGGCTCTTCTGTCTTCTGAGTTCCTCCACGGCCTAAAGAAGTTTTTGAGGATGTGCTCCCTCCAATGCCCCTCAAGTCCACGATGACAGAGATATCCTAGCTGAAGAACTGAATTTCACAGGTCTGACACTGACACAACCCATGGAATTCAGTTCTCAAAGCTGAGAATTCACACACTCTCCAGAGATGGCTCAAAGCTCCCTCCTTGCAGTCCAGTCCAGGCCCGGCTCAGCTCTGTAAGACACAAGACAGAAAAGCCTGGTAAATCCAGAGCATCAGCTTCTCAGGACTGGGCACTCAAGACTCACGAGCACCTGGAAAGGCTGAGGGGCACATAGTTACTAGCTTCATGCGACTACATTCTGCACAGGAGCAAAGGTGAGGAGCTTCCGGCTGTCTCCTCCCCTTCTCACCCTGGACACAGTGGAGAGCCAGCAGGGGCCATTCAAATGAGGGCAGCCTCCCCCACCACCACCCCCAACCTAGGGAAGGAAAAGGTGGCATGCAAGAAGATCTCGAAACTGTAGGGCTTCTCTCAGGCCCTGGACAGCTGTACCTGCTCTCTATCATCAGAGGTGAAGCTACCTGGTTTAAGCCACTGGGAGGTCTGTGTTACAGCCTTCGAATGTTACAGCTTTACTGATACCTCTCTCTCAGTCCCAGGAACCCCCAATACTGTCTCATTATACCCCAGCTCTTTCCCTTCTCAGCACTTCTGTAACTTGTAACTGTTAGCTCTCTTTATAAAATTATTTGATAGATATTATCTCCCCAACAAGATTATGTCTTCCAGAAGGGCAGAGTCCCTGCTAGTGTTTAACACACACACACACACACACACACACACACACACACAGCTTTCTTGAGATAGAACTCACATACTGCACAATTCACTTTTTAAAGTGTAAAATTCATCAGTTATTGGTGTATTCGCTGAGTTGTGCAACCATCACCATGATCCATTTTAAAATATTTTTGAAACCCCAAAATAAACCCATTAGTGCTCCCTCTGCAATACCCACTCTCCAGCCCTCAGCAATCACTGATCTACTTTCTATCTCATATCTATTTGCCTACTCTAGACAGTTTATATAAATGAAATCATGCACTAGGAGGTCTTTGGGGACTGGCTCTTTCACTTTGGATAAGCCTTTCGAAGTTCCTTATGGATGAATGGCATTCCGCCGTGTGGACATACAACTCTTGCTTATCCACTCAGCAGGTGATGGGCATCCACGTTGTTCCCACATTTTGGCCATTATGAAAAATGCTTCTCCACGCTCACCAGCAAGTTTTGTGTTGACATATCTTTTCATTTCTCTCGAGCATATCCCTAGGAGTACAATTGCAGAGTGATATGCCAGCTCTGTGCTTTACTTTTTTAGAACTCACAGTTTTCCAAAGTGGCTGCACCATTTTACATTGCTACCCTTAGTGCGTGAGGGTTTCAATTTCTCCACATTGTCACCAATACTTGTTATTGTGTCTTTTGATCACAGCCAGCCTTGTGGGTGGGAAGTGGCAGAGCTGTGGTTTGGATTTGCATCTCCCTGATGGATAATGATGTTGAGCTTCCTCTCACGGCCTCCTCACCATTTATATAACTCCTTTGGGAAAATGTCATTTGGATCCTTTGCCAATTTCATACTTGGGTTATCTTTTAATAATTGAATTGTAAGAAGAGTTCTTTACATATTCTAGATATGTAGCTGTGTATATAATTTACATATATATAACTTACAAATATTTCCTTTTATTCTGTGGGTCATCTTTTAGCTTTCTTAATGTGCATGTGTGTGCACGTGCATGTATATGTTTTTCACAACATTATTTCCAGCTTCTAGCAGAATGTCTGGATCATGCTAGACACTCCAGTGGTTTGGGAGGAAGGAAAAAAGGAAGGAAGAGAGAACAAATGGTTCCATTTTCTTATTTATAAATGGAAAAAAACTGAAAACCTAAAGATATTAAGATGCTGGCCTGATGAGATAATAAGGAGACAGAAGTTAGAACTAGGTTTTAGTCCCAACTTGTCTCCTACCAGTTACAAAAACTAGGCAGGTCACTTACGCCCTGTGGATATCAGAAACCCTCAAAAGAAATGGCCCCCTTGGGTCCAGAAGGTGGGAACTTCCAGACCCACCCTCCAACCTCCAGGGAGGGGAGAGGGGTTGAAGGTTAGGTTGGTCAGCAAAGGCCAATGACTTCATAGATCACACCCTTGTAATAAAACCTCCATAACAACCTAAAAAGACAGTGTTTGGAGGGTGTCTATACAGCAGAACACATGGTGGTGCCTAGAGGGTGGAAAGCCCAGAGAGGTTCTGAAAGCTCTGTACCCCTGCTCCCATAGCTCACCCCGTGCCTCCCTCCTTGTGAGACTTTGTGACAGCCTCCATAATAAGCTGGAAACTACTAAAAAAGAAAAGAAAAGGAAATGGCCTCCTCTCTCCTAGCAAATGCTACGAGAAGCAAAGTGAACTAATGTATAAAAACCCATTGCTTGAACACAAATTGTACATGAGGTGCAGGGTCAAACAGCTAAATCAGCAGGGCCAAAAATAGGTGGTGTGTGGCCCAATTTCTGGACCAGTGTGCACGTGGGGATCTTGATTCATTTTTCAGATCGTTGCTGATTTCCATCACCCATTGGGAAACTTCCTGGTTCAATGTGGTGAAGGGCACCACTAAAAAGTCACACAAGTCCTGGATCCTCCCACCCACTGAGAATTGTTTCCACTAAGCATTCTCATTTAGAGTAGCCCCAAGCAGGGAGTGCATCTGATTCACTGTGCCTGGCACATGATATAGATGCACTAAAATGTGCTTTAATTAGTGAACAACTGATGATCAGATGCAGGAATGGATGAAGGAAGGACAAGGAAAAGCATGAATGAATGGTGACCGTCACAGAAGCCTGAATCCCACAATCCTCCTGAAGCAAGTAGGGCTTCACACACCATGAGCAAGGACTCTGAAGTGGTGTCTCAGCCTCACTGGAGGAAACAGGCTCTGGAGTTCAGCCGCCAGGGTTCTAGTAGAGTCTGCCGGCAGCGCACAGTGGGAGAGCACCAGCCTTGTATCTCCATCTCCTCCTGAGCTTGCCTCTTTCTGTCTCTGTGCTACATCCTGACTTTCACTCCTTTGCGCCATGCCAGGCTTCTCACTCCTGATCGTCCATGGCCCTGAGCCAAAGCTCCACGCATTTTTTTATTCTGGTTGAATCCACACGATTTGGTGATTACTCTGTAAATGTCTGCATTGCTCACACCGCAGCACCGACTCCAGTTACTCAAAATGACCCACTACACACTCGCTGCCCTCAAATGGCGTGTGATGGCTTCTCCATCACCCTCAACTCGTTGTGGCCTCTTCCACTCAGAGGTGCATCATTTGAGGCACTCCAGTCTTTAATCCCCTAAGTCAGCTTTGCCTCCCCTCTTACACTCGGGAAGAAAACCATGACATGTAAGAGGGAGAAGCAATCGCTTTACCCCAAAGAACTGCAGCTTAGGGGACCCGGAGATATGAAAGCCAGCAACACCACATAATAACCACCATTCACCGAGTGCAACGGCATGCCAGACCCCAGCAAAGCACTTTAAGGGCAAATCTCACTTCACTCCCACAAAGCCATAGGAAAATGCTATGATGGGGTGAAGGAGGAAGAAGAAAGGGAGGGGGAGGAGGAGGAGGAAGAGGAAGTAAGCAATTAAAACACTCGCTCACTCACCCTAGCACACACAACTCTTTTAACCACTGGCTGCCTCTTGAAAATGTTAAAACAAATAAATAAATTCAGTTGTTTTCCTAAAAGAATTTAAAGACTAGATAAGGTGACATGGTAAACACATGAAAAATGAGTAACCATAGATGGCAACAGAAAATAGGCACTAAGCCCAGCCTCAGCAAGAGGGGCCAGCAGCAGGCAGAAGAGGGACCCCTCACTGAATACCCCTGCAAGTCCTGCGAGCTCTACCTTCAGGGGTCACCTGGAACTTAACCTCTCACTCACACTGGAGACACTGTCACTTCCCCCTGGACCTTACACCTAGATGGTGACAAGAGCCTCTCCATTGATCTCCTGGGCCTGCTCCTGCCTCCAAGCAGCACCCAGGGGATCTGATTCAAAGACAAATGGGATCACGTTGCTTCCCGGTATATTGCTTCCCGGTATAAAGCTCTCCGACAGTTCCTGTCACACGGAGGACAAAATCCGAACCTAAACCCAAGCCTCTCCACATGGCCTCCAAGGCCCCAGATGATCTGGCCCGGCCTCCACCTCCAGCATCCCTCCACGCACCCGTCCCTCATTCATCCAACCCTGCCCAGCTGGCTCCTCGCTGTTCCCACCTGCACCAGGCTGTTGCCTCTTCCTGAAATGCTCTTCCCCCAGTACCTCCACTGCTCACCTTTCACTCCTTCCAGATTCTTCTCAGAGGTCAGCTCGTCCAGCGTCCATCCCTAACCAACCTGCCTAAAGCCACCATGGACCTGCCCATATGCCCACCTGCCCATCAGGCGCTCTGTCCCTTCGCCCAGCTACTTCTCTTTAGCAAATTTATTATTCTTTCATAGTTATTTATTTGTCCCCTGCCTATCTGTCTCACAGGGGAAAAAGCTCCATGGTGATAGATATGTTGTCCAGAATAAACCTGGCATTGAGTACCTGGGTCAGTTTCTCAACTTTTTTTTATCATCATTCCCCTGAAGGCTCCTTCTCAGAAGTCTTTTTTTCACTAAATGCCTCCACTGTGAAATGTCAGCAGCACAGATCTACTGTACGTACATATGTGCTATATGTATATCTGTGCATGATATATAAAGAGAGTGTGGTTTTCTTTCCCCCATGTGACCAGTTTTCAGGCCTTGGTTGAAAGGGGGTAGAACGGGTGAGTGTCATATCTCCCCCACTGAGAACACGTGGACTAGATGCTGGATAAATGTCTGTTACATGGATAAACTCCTGAAGCGAGCAACGTGCTGAGAGACAGACATCATTGGTCAACAGGTTCATCTGGGGAAATTCCCCCCCCCCCACCCAATCTCTGAGGTAGCAGCATATCCTGTCATGCTGTATACGGTGACTACGCAGTTACTTTTCTAATTCAAGGTCTCAGCCTTTCTTTTTTCTTTCTTTTTTTTTCCTTTTCTTCAACTCTAATCTCGTTAAGCACCCCAACTCTCACTATTATTGTGTATCCTTAAATTCACCTTTCCTCCATCCACACCCAGGCAGGAGTTAAAGCCCAGACCAACACCCGTACGTGGGTGTGCAATTCATTCTTTTCTTCATTCCACAAACCTTCACTGAGTTCCTGTGTGAGCCAGGCTCTGGAGGTGAGAAGATGATTATGGTCCAATCCAGGCTCTCTAGAAGCTCACGGATGTGGGAGGTAGAAAAACAGGATTCTAGAACAACATACCAAGAACCCTTGGACAAAAAGAGACAAAGTACTTCAAAAGGAAAACTGATCAGCCCAGTGGAACCCTTCTCTTCCACTTCCGTTCTTTGGTCTCTCACTTTTAGGTCTGTGTGAGATGCTCAGGATGCAGCAGAGAACAAGATGGGCAGGGCCCTGGCCCTTGTCCTCATGGAGACCACCACGTGACAAGCCAGACCAAGATCCCACTGACAATCACACAAATAAGTGAGTCCAATGTGATAAGTACCACTGAAGCAGCCAAGTCAACCTGAACTTAGACTACACATCTAGAGCCATGTCTTAGAATGGAGACCAGTGGAAAAGCTCAAGACTCCAGAAAGCCCTGTGGACCGAGGGACATTGAGGAGAAATCCTGAGGGAAAGCAAGGAGAGGGTGTAATCCAGATTGATTTTCTTTTTAATATTCTATCTGGGTATGGTGAATGGTTGGGAGGAAAATGATATAGAAAGTCCCTTCTATCCATCATCTGATCAAGCAACTTAACATGGGACTCATACCCATCAGTGAAAATCTTATGAGACTGAAATTCTCAAAGACAGAGATTATTTTTTTCTGCCTCTTTTAATCCCCTCCTCTAAACAGCTGAGTAATTATTTTATGATAACCAGTTCTATTCTTTTATTATGATTAATAACAACTTCTCTCTGCTCTCTGAAAGGTCGTCTCTTCTCCCCACTTTCCTACTCTCTGTTAACTGACATGTTGGTTCCAAAGACCTCCTTGCACACTTCCTAAACAGTCCCTGCACTGCGTTGAGAGTCAACCATCAGAAGCCAGGAGGTCTGAATAGTGAGCCATTTCTTAGCCAATCCCTGCCCCTTCTCCCATTCGGACTTGATGCCCTAGACTTCTCCAGCTCCTGTCCCGCATTCTGCATCTCCAAAGAGGCACTGATGTGCTCTGGTACCTGAAGCAGCCAGGTCAACCTGAACTTAGACAACACATCCAGAGCCATTTCTTAGAATGGAAACCAGTACAGTGCCGCAGCAAAGCCATTGTCTCCCATTTACTCAGCAATCTGACCCATTTTGTCAACTTCAAGAGATTTGTAGTCAGAATGCATAGAAACCAAAGAACAATAGAAGGTCTTTTGACCATCTACCAGTTATATTTATCAACATGGCTGCTCTCATTTTCCCCAGCACACAGCCCGGGAAAACTACAGTGGTATTCAATCAATAAAAAAAAAAAAAAATTATTTTAAAAGGGAATCCTACTATGTAACTCTATTGGTCAAATATATAACTTGTCCTAGGAAAACAAACCCCATGCCTCATTTGGTCATGGTATGTTATGATAGAGGAGCTACTCGTTTCTACTCTACCTGCCTGGGTGTGGTGGTGCACGCCTGTGATCCCAGCAGCTCAGGAGGCTGAGGCAGGAGGATAGTGAGTTCAAAGTCAGCCCCAGCAAAAAGAATCGCATGTACGAATATGTAACAAGAAACCCCACCATTATGTACAACTATATTGCACCAATAAAAAAGGGGAAAAAAATTCACCTCCTTTCCTTGTGTGTATTTTCCCCACCACTTGAGGGAAAATTAAAAACAGACCCAAAGTTGTTATAAATTTTACCTTCTCGGCACCCCCAACAAAAAAAAAAAAAAAATACTAAATGTGGCACATTGCTTTTGGTAAGCAGAGTTAGAAAAAGGAATGGAATTCCCACATGTGATACGATAAGGAGAAATAACTATCTAGCATAACCTTACAAATTTCATATCCTTTCAAAGCTGCATTAATCCTGATCTTCCAGGTGTAAACAAGATGCATTCAAATTGCTTCATATACTCACTACAAAAAAAAAATAGTCCCATACCAACCCTTTATTTAAAATAAAAATTTAAATAGTGTGCATAATTACCTTCATTTAAATGTCTGCAGGAACCTTAAGAGGAAAGTAGGAGCAGATGGGGAAATAAAGAGATAGAATCAATAAATCTTTGCCAATAAGGGGAAATCAGAAGGGGATCCTCCATTACTAAATTTTGCTAGCTCTTTTTGTAAAACAAAGTCCTCTAACAGCCATGGGGCAAGTTCTTAAGACGAAAAGAAAAACCTTTGGAAACATAAGTCACCAAATGGTTGCACCTTGCACCTTGCAGCAGGTGCCTGTAGGCCCTGGGCCCACTTGGCAGGGATCCAGAAGGCGCCTAACAAAAAAAATGTGCTGAAAGCTAGACACTATCTGATGACAGACCCACTAAGCAAGAGCAGGTAAGAAGCTTCCCTCTGGTCTTCCCGCCTCTCATTAGTCCCCGTCAAACTTGATGATTTTTTCCTATGTAGGGAAGGAAAAATCCAAGCCTCACAACCCCTTCTCCACTGCCTTGATGGTCTCTCCCAAGGTGTGTAGGATGGTCCTGGGTCTCATCTCTGCTCCCTTTGTAGTTATTAAGGTACCAGTCTCCGGGATCAAGTTGCCTCTGTGAAGGACGCCACCACCCAAAATCTTCTGCACTCCCTCCCCCTCCACAGCCTTCTCTGCCTTATCTCTGTGGAAGAGCTCCTCCATCCCAGTCTTCAGGCTACGAACTCTCTAGAGGCACGAAAAGTCACATTTGACCCAAGTGCATCCCCTGTCCCAAGCATAATGCCTGACTCAGGGAAGACACTCAAATAAATAAAAATAACCACAGTTATCATCATAGCTAAGAAGCATAAAGTGCTAATTAGGCACCAGCCCCTGGGCAAAGTGAATTATCTAATCCTTCAAAACAAAGCTGTGAGGTAGGCATATCATCAACTCTATTTTATAGATGGGAATAAGGAGGCTCAGAAAGGTTCAGCCTCACTACTCCGACTCCAGAACCCAGGCTCCCATCCATTTGCTGCCCTGGCTAAGTGAACAGACTGAGTGGTCAACAATGAGCCTCACCTGTCCTACAGCTCCGCCACTCAGGCAAGAGGTCCCCTCTCCTCTCTGAACTAAGCCCTGGTTCCACTGGAAGATGGCAGCGAGTCCTGAGGACAAAGGTAGAGACACAGCCCATACCTGCCATCTTCAGCCAGATCTTCTCACACACTAGAAAGGATCAGCCCCACAAGTGGGCCCGGGTTTTAAAAGAGCTACAGAACACACATGCACACACACACACACACACACACACACACAAATACGCAAGATTTGGGGGACTAAGTAATATGAATTGCTGGAGAATGAGTCTTCCTTGCATCCATTCCCCACCCTACCCCAGAATTGCAAGGTGTGTTTCAGTGGTAAATGAACAAGGTATTTCCCACCATCAAGTTAACGAATCAAGTAAATCCTCAGTCTTCTCCTTGTCCCATATTTCTGTCTTCCTCACTGTCCTTACTGTCTCATTTAAAAAATCATTTCTCAGTCTTTTGGCTGCTCCAAGGAGCTGAATTGTCACTTAAAGGCCTGTTAACTAACTGAAATTGCCGTTTTGTAGCTGCAAATAAAATTCACATGCAGCTCAGATGAGTTTATCATAGGAGCCCATTAATTAGCTGTTATGGAGCCCTGGAAATAGAGCTCCATTTCATTAACACAGATGTAATTTTTGGTGAATATCGATGCAATTTAAACATATTTGCTCCATGGTGGGCAAGACATGGAGGTGGGAGAAAAATGGGAAGCCTGTGTGTTTATTAGGAGTGAGACCAAACATGAAGGATTTTTAAAAATAATACAATGGTTACATTACCTTACTCTGGTCTGTCCTACCATGGTCTGTTTTGAGCACCTCATTAGCTCTTTGGGTCTTCAGGACCATCCTAAGACATGGGCACCAACTAATTCGCATCTGTCACACACTCATGGAACAGTGGTGTGAGGAGGAATGCCCAGACAGGCTGACTCCAGAGATGTGGTTTCCAACTGGGGACATTCATAATGTCTGAAAATACCTTTCATTGTCTCCATTTGGTTGGGCATTTTTGGGGTACCATGAGTGTGAGGCAACTAGTGGATAGAGGCCAGGGATTCCGCTCAGCATCCAACAATGCAAATGGTAGCTCTATTCCCCAGCAAAGAATTATCATTCCCCAAATGCTAATGGTACTAATGAAAAGCAAGCCTACTCCAAAGCCTGGTTTGTGCCGGTGTGACCACAACCTGGTTAAAGAAAAGGGTATGCTGTGTAAAAGGCAGGTCACCAATGATCAAACCCTTCTGATATTGGTCGTGGTAGTTACTAGAATGTCTCCTGGGAAGCAGAAATTCATAAACAGGGTTGATAGTACTTTACCTAGTTGAAGGCTGAATTTTACCTCTTAGACCCCCATGGGATTGCAGATTCCCTCTCAAAAGTTATAAAATCCCATGTGACATTGGAGCAGAAATAGCAAGTGGATCAACAGAAAATAAGTGAGATTTGAGAAAGATAACCACACGCTGAATGCAAGACCAGGTAGAAGGATCCTTTCGAAGCAGAAGAGATCATCAAAAAGCAGCAAATGGAGTTGTACACGTGCTTATTGTTCTATCTGTGCAACTTTCCTATAAATCTAAATCTATCCTAACCTGAAACCTACTTTTAAAAAAATAAATGAAAAACTGGTATCTATAGAAGACAAATTAACAGATCTCACATCTTGGATAACAATACACTTTGGATGGATGGAAGAGTTAAAGCAAATAAACAACACCATAACAAAAACTATAAGCTTCAGAAGTCAAATCAAGAATAAGTCTTCATAACCATCACTTGAAGGTTTCTCAGTTAGACACAGGAAATATTAAGGAAGAGAATGCCTGTCTGGCAACACAATTGCTTTGGATAAACAAAGAGTATCAGTTCAATAAAGAAACCATCAGGGGCTGGGGTCGAGGCTTGGGATGGGGTCATGGCTCAGCAGCAGAGCACTTGCGTCACACATGTGACACACTGGGTTCGATCCTTAGCACCACATAAAAATAAATAAACAAAATAAAGATATTGTGTCCATGTAAAACTAAAAAAAAAAAAAAATTAAAAAAAAGAAATCATTAGAATTGTTTTTGCAGCTTTCCTCTGTGAAAAACTTCCTGGCCAAAACTTTGAATCTCCAGTTACAGAAGTCAAAAGGAAACCCTTAGGGGAATACCCTTTGGCATTCCTCTCTAATTAGCTTTAGATTTAGGTAGGAAATTCTCCTTCCTTCTCTCTATTCATGATGTCACTGATTTGAAGGAAGTCCCTAGCAAAGAGAATGGAATGTTACAGGTATAGAGTACAACCCCAGAGCCTACTTCTGCTAGAACAATGGGCTCTTTTCTTGCTATTTCAATGTCCTCACTAATCTGGGTGACATTTTCTCCAGCAGTATGGAAGCAGCTGGTAGTTAAGAAGATAGGCCAGAAGGCAGCTGATCCGTACACCCAGGCCTACCTCAAATAGTGGCATTGCATAATCCTGTCCAGGACCCCAAGAGACAGCTAGAGAAAACTTTCGGCTTCACGCCCAAAGCTCCCCTTGAGGTCTTCAGTGTCTTACTCCCGAATCTCCAAGAGACAGTAAAAGGACAGTCGACGTTTTCAGCAATAACATGTCTCTTTATCTATATATCTTAAGGATATGAGGTTTTAGCAACATAATTCATCTAACAAAGATGTTCAGAGAGGTAGACAAGACCTTCTGACACTCCTCTGATGGTGTATCCATCCATTTATATTTTCCTGTGATGTTTTCTTAAAAGAACAAAAAGACACCTTTCTAGAGAAAGGATAGCAAATTGTAGGTAGAACAGCCTGGGAAAGGCAAATGTGGGGACTTTAGCAAATCCCTTGATCTTTCTGGGGCTCAATTTCCTCGCAGTCAGATTCTTTCATCCAACAAATATTTAATAGGTTCCCATAACGTACCAATTCTAGCGTCTCTACTAACATCACAAATTTTAAGGCAGAATGACATGAAATGACACATAAAAATACTTCGCAAGTTGTAAATCATAAAAATATTTTATGTTCGGATAAAAAATAAAAAGAATTTCTATTGTAATTAAGACCTAAAATCGAGATAAAATAAGGAAATTTTGTGAGACTGTAGAGCAACCAGAGGGAGGAATCACCATTACAATTCTAATGGAGCCCCAAAGCTGGCTTTCTGGGACCACACCCAAGACCACAGGGTGCTGACAGCCGGAGAAAACACATTTACTACACATTTAGCCCAGAGGCCTACACAGAAAAAAATAAGACTATGGTGCATAGTGGCCGCACCCCTGGGGCCTTTGGAGATGTAGGAATTCTGAGAGGAGAAAAAGATGGAGAATGATTCACCTGGCCAGGTCCCCTGGGCTCCTCACCCCCTCCCATGCCCGGCCTCGTGTCGTTCCAAATGAAGGCCAGATGTCTCTGCCCCATGTGCTGACAATCCAAAAATCCAAAGGCTCTGAGCAGACCCCAGAAGCAAAGGCTCTACCACCTTCTCCTCTCTCTCTCTTCAAGCTCCACCAGAAAGACCTTCATGTGCTGTGGCTATCACAGGACTGTGCATTGGGGCAGCAATGAGATCCTAAATACACAAAGAGAACTTCTTTCTGTTCAAAAACCCATGGTCGGCAACTTGGGGGCATCCCAGCGCTGCAGTATGAAGGGTCACCAGCAAAACCAAGGCCAAATGGGCAGACAAATTAAATAAGGGACCCTATATGGGAAGATCTCAAATGACAAGAAAACACGATCATGTAATAATCAAGCCCGTTAAGACTTCAAGAAAGAAAAGCTACACCATTTGCCAATTAAAATACAAGTCAAACTCAGTATGTAAGAAAGATCATTGGTTAAAATGTAAAAATTGAAAATTGCCTAATAGCCAGAGACTGAAAGAGATTGAGAACAGGGATGTAATAAACAAGTGGTAGCAGCCTCCAGCTCCCAGCCCAAGCCCCCAAAGTACTCCATATTCACTGTGCAATATTTCCACGCTATTATCATTACAAGAAAGTTGACAACTTGCCAAACAGATGCCACAGTCTCTGGCTCCAGGGCTTAAAGCATACTATTTTATCACCTGTACAGGTTCTAAACCACTTCCCAAAGCCAGGCTACCCCACCCTGAAATAACAAAAGGTGAAAATTATTTTCCTTTTGGAAATGGACTCACGTCTTAACTAAGGCACTGGAAATATTTCCAAATGGCTGACATTTTTATATTTATAGACCATGACAAAAGTCTCACGTACTTTAACGCTAATGCCATTCAATATGCCTTAAACATCTTGATTATATCTTTAATGTGCCATTTACTCTGCAATAATCCACTGTACAAAAGCCTGTTGCCTCTCAGACAGAAGATAAGTACATAATAAATCAGTTGCAATGATTATATTTTTTTCCCAGCTCCTACTCACAGTGAGTTCCTAAAATTTCATTTTATCTTTGCTAATTCAGCGGCCCATCTCCCCCTCATTTGCTACTTCCTCCTGCCCATCCAGCCTACCCCTTTGGCATGGCTTCCTGCCTGGGTTTACCATTCCAACCGGCCCTGCTGCTGCTGCCATCCAGGGAGAGAAGAGAGCTGTCAAGGATCTTGGAGGAAGAGCATCTTTCTGGAGAAAGGCGCTTGCTTACTGGGGTAGAGGAAAGCACGCAAAGGTCGATTTGCATAAGCTTTTATTCCATTTCCACACCCTGCACGCTAACGATCTCTGGAAAGTCCCTTCTCGATTCCCTCCTCGTGGCAGCGAGGGAGGAAGAGGCTGGGCCAGAATGGAAGGTTCCAGCCTGACCGTGTCAGCATGTCCCTGGGGGAAGCCTCCAGTTCCCTCGGACACCAGTCCAGTCCAGACCCACCCGGGGGCTGACCAAGGACCCTCTCCCAGCTGTTTGGGACTGCACGCTCTAGAGAGTTCTCTGCAGGATGCGCATGCTCTCCTCCAGCCTCCCCCAAGGAAGTTCTGGTCAGGCGCTGTGTCCCAGGGCTTCCTGTCTGTGCTCTTCACAGCCCTGGGGGAAATCCCGAGAGCTTTATCGGCTGCCCAATGAGCCTGTTGGCTCTTCAAGTACACACAGACTGAGTTTCAGCCAAAACCTCAATTTAACGTTCACCAAAAAATAAATAAACAACATGTGTGCAGGCATTTAAAGAGGGAGAGTGAGTGTGTGTGTGTGTGTCAGCCCTTTAGGGTGGGGATCAGGCGGAAAGCTCTTTTTGTTGCTGTGGATACACAAGATCTGGATTTGCTCAACATTGGAACAAAGGGATGCTTTGAACCGTAAACTACTGGGAGTGAGCAGTTAGTGACCTGGCAGGCAGGAGATGCAGAAACCTCTTCCCAAGCACCCTTCCCAGAAATGAGGAAATTCTAGGCGCTCTTGTGTTTCAACTAATGATAAGAGCAATAGCTAAATTTTCATGAGCACCATACCACTAGTCACCCGACACTGATGAATGTTTCCCGTGCATGATCTCTCCTAATCTCACAGCAATCCGGTATTATTGTTTCCACGTCTTTAACTTTTATTAATTTTGCATTGGTACATTAGAATTACACATAATAGTGGGATTCATTATAGCATATTTGTATATAGACGTAATTTGATCAATCACATTCCCCAAGGTACCCAGGTTTGTGATCCCTGTTTTACTGATAGAGAATTTTATCTTTGGTGAAGTTAGGAGGACTTGCCCAAGGTCACACAATTAGTAAGTACTTCCATAGGTGCTTGTCACTGCTAGGAAGGCCTTACAAGGACCTTGGGACCTTGCAAATTCAAATTCCCAGTCAAGATAAATATGCTGCTCAGATAGGAAATTTGCCCATAGACAGAAAAGAGGCACTTCAAAGGACTTTGCTTCTAGGCAGAGATGGTCACTTCACTGACCTCCAGAAGTTGTTCATTGCTCATCTTTCTGGGCTCCCAAAAGGTTTGCTTAAATGTCTATTATAGATAACTTTTTTTTTTTTTATCCTTGGGATTGAATCAAGGGTGCCTTATCACTGAGCTATATCCCCAGTTTCTTTTACTGTTTATTTTTGAGACAGGGTCTCACTAAGTTGCTGAGGCTGGCCTCAAACTTGCATTCCTCCTGTCTCAGCCTTCCCAGTCACTGGGATTATAGGCATGAACCACCATGGCCAGCCACAGATGATTTTTTAAAAAAGCAAATATTTATTATATGTAAGGCATTGTAAATCAAATTTATTTTTATTTAATCCTCCCATCAAACCAAAAAAAAAAAAAAAAGTAGATACAGCAGGGTGCAGTGGCTCAAGCCTGTAATACCAGTAATTTGGGGCTGAGACAGGAGGATAGCAAGTTCAAAGCCAGCCTCGGCAATGGCAAGGCACTAAGCAACGCAGTGAGACCCTGTCTCTAAATAAAATACAAAATAGGGCTGGGGATGTGGCTTAGAGGTTGAATGTCCATAAATTCAATCTCCAGTTGAAAAAAAAAAAAAGAGAGAGAGAGAGAGAAAACTTATTCCCATATTACAATGAGTAAACAGGTTCAAAAGTGATATAAGAATTTACCCAAAGTCTCACAAGTAGATATTAGCAAAGCCAGGATTTGAAATGATGTTTGTAGCCATGTATCGGATATCCCTGATATCCCCAAACACTATGTCACTCTGTGTCTCAGGGGGTCCAAATCAAAAATGATTTCCTATGTGAAAGGAAGCTCCTGGAGGTGTGGCTGGGGCCTCAGGCATCCCAGTGTGCTCTGAGCAGCCCTTCAGATTCTATTCAGTTGTTGGTAAAACACTGAGTGGATGGAAGGGAGGAAGTCTCAGAGTGACCAGAAGCATTAAGAACACCCTTAGCCTGTATGTCTCATATTAAGGAGTAAATGACCTACTTGTGAAGCTTTTATAAAAGGTCAGGAGCTACACAGTGTCAATTAGTGACTTTCCTGTTTAAAGACATCTGAAATCATCTGGATCCGTTAACTGGGGTGAGACTCCAATGGAATAAACAGGAAGAGCCCAGGCCTGGTGGATTTCTGCTAACATTCATTACCCTGTTCCAGTCCATTAACTTCTGTGTTCCTAAGGGCTCCTTCACAACACCTGGGGCTCATTTGGTATGGTTTTCCAGAAACATGCAAGAAAATGCCTAGGGCTAGCATTTAAATAGCTGTATGCACTTCCATTGTCTGCTTTCCATCTGGGGAAGAGTCAACTTTAAAATCAGGAAGCAGGTTTTCTTGGATAAATGTATGAATTGAGCCTCATCCTTTTATAATCAAATTTATATCATATTCTTTTTAGGGGGGGGGGGGGCTGGGTTGAATGAGCATAAACACTGTTCTTAGAACTTACCTGCCAAATGCTGTGCATTTTACTCCCGTTTTCTCATTTAATGCATAGCAGATGGGTATTACCATCTCCATTTTACAAATGAGAATGTCCAGAAGACAGATGCTCAGAGGAGTTGACTTAGAGCTAGGAGATGCTGGGAAGAGAAAAATTGTTGAATGAAAAAGAATATTTTTTAGTGCTATGAGCTCCATCTTTCTTGGGTTCTAATCTAATAAAATGTCATCCTGTATTCCCTAAGTATAGGTGCTTATACATGCAAAAATTAATGGAGTTACTGGGTTGGAGCTATTTTCTACCTGTTACTTGTGAGGAATACCGAGATGCTGCAAGAAATCAAACACGGGCTGGAAAGTGGCTGGGCCAGGCAAACCTTTACTTCTTCCAGAAAGGTGTGCTACTGTGACCTGGCTAGCAAGCATACCTAACACAGCAATGCTCTTCTCCCTGACTGGAGGACTCAGGGGTACAGTTAACGTGATTGACTAATTTTAAAATTGAGGTGGGCAAAAGGGAAGGACTATAATTAAAATGGCTACAATCGGACCCAATTCAGGCTCAATACTATATTTTGAAAATGGACCATCAGACTTTCTATCTCTCATATACTTGAAAGACTATCTTCACCACCAGCATGAAGATCTTGTGAGCACTACATCATCCTCATTATTTATTTATTTATTTGTTTACTTATTTACTTAATTATTTATTTATTTTGCAGTAGTTGGGGGGCGTTAAACCCAGGGGTGTTTACCTTGACCTTGAGATCCTCCTTCTTCAGGCTCCCAAGCTGCTGGGATTACAAATCATGCTACCATGCCCAGCTGCATGGTTTTTATTTGAGTTCTGAGCAGCATCACTCTTCTTTTGAATACCTCACTCTGTATTCCCATGCTTTTCCATTGTGTTATATATTTCAAAATGCACCCATATCTCACAGTAAATATTACACAAGGCTGTCCTCAGTTTTACACAGTACTGAGTTAACTGAAACGTGAAAATATCAGAACCACAAACTCAGCTTGCCTATGATAACACTGATATGAGTTCAAGCTGATACATTAATACAATGGTATGATGTTATATTGGGTAAGCATTTAATTAAACATTTATCAGCTTTGACCTTGTAATTTCTTTTTTGAATTGTGGAGTCAACGTTTTTTCCCCATGAGCCCTAAAAAAAAAGTGCCCAGGTTCCCTGATGCTGTACCTGGTTTAAGATGTTCAAGACATTATTTTTCCTCCATGTTTACATGACACACATGGGGACTTGAGACTCTTGCCCCTGTTCACTTGAAATGTCACAGTGTAGGTTCAAAGGTATGAAAATGTAAAACTGGAAAGGTGACCCTCAGTGTGCCACAGGTGCCTTGGGGAATGTCTCCACCTGAGTTCTTTGGCCCTCAGACTCTTTGATCTAGTGCTTGGAAACTGTGACATAGATGGCTGTGAAAAATACCCCCACCGTCATGACGATGCTTATGTTTCCAGCCCACTTGGTAGCTGAGATGCTTGGGGCCCTTGAACCCAGGAAATCCCCTAAATAAACAGCAGCCTTTGAGGTAAGGGTCAGAGCTGGTACCTAGATAAGCTTGCAGTTCAGCTGGACCCCAAACTTGGGATTCTGCTCACTTTTGTCTTTGCAGGTTCAAGTGAGGCTTGACTGTACCTGTTGGATGAGCTCTGCAAAGAAAAATCTCATGTACCAAAAGGCCTTCAGCCCCAGGTGCTGCCCACAAAGCACCACCATCTCCTCAACCCCCGCCCCCAGCTGCCACCACCCACACTCTCTCCTCCATTCACCACAGTACAGGACTGTCTGGGACACATGTCTTGCACAATATTTTCAACTCTTCATCTGAACACAACTGTTCCCGCCAACCTGTATTTGCAATAGGGAGCCATTGAAAGGGCCAGGTCTTACATTACAGTTTGGGGGGAAAAAAAACTAAATTAACTTCTTTAAGCCTCTCTTCTAATAAAATCAGAAATAAAACCTACCTAACAGAGTTGCACCAAAGATTAAATTTATTGTAAAAGCCACTAAAGTATCCAACATAATACACAGTGCATAACAGAAACTGTGAAAAAGTACAGAGAAAAAAATGATCTAGTGTGTACCTTTGTTATATTTCTTGCATGGCCTTTCCCCAGGCTGGACATTGAGAGAGCTGTGTAAACCATTGTGCCAGGTAAAATAATTGTACCACACTGATAATATTCACAACACAGGAAAATAGTAATGCTATCAATTGCTGTCCTGTATTCTGAGAATCTGTTCCTGAAACTGAAAACATATACACAAAAAATACCTGCATCTCTGGAGGTAGAAATAAAGGAATTGACCTGTATTAGTCTGTCTTCTGTTTCTGTGGTTGAGTACTTCATAAACAAAAGAAGTTTATTTAGCTTACAACTTGAGAAGCTGAAAGTTCAAAAATCAGAAAGGCCCATTCGCTCAGCCTCTAGTGAGGGTTCCCTTGCCTGCATCAAAACATGGTGGATAGCAACATAGCAGGGAGAGATCACAGGGTGAGATGGGGAGCCCAAGAGTAGGGAGGGGTTGATATTGCTCTTTTATCACAACTGCCTCTTCAGAAAACTCACTCACTCCAAGAACAATAATAATCTCTTCCAAGGGTGCAGGAGGCACCCTCAAGACCTATTGTCCTTCTATAAGACCCACCTCTGAAAGGTTCAACCACCTCTTAACATCACCACACTGGGGACAAAAGCCTTCAGTACCTGAGCTCTTGGGAAACAACCAAATCCAAGCACAGCAGGGCCTGAATGTGCAGTTTAGCATCCCCAGCTTCAGGAGTCAGCAAATGCTGAAGTCCTGCCTGAGGAAGCACAGAGCCCCCAGGAGCCAGCCTTGTGGTGAATGAAGATCCCACCTGTGGGGCAGCAGGCACCACCTACCAGTGGAGGCACGTCCTGATCCAGGCAACAAAGGAAATCAGCAATAGTGAGGGCAAAGCTCTAGATGGCATTCAGAGTAAAGCCATCCTAACATCAAAATGCCTACAACAAATCTGATTGTCCAACAAGGAGAACTGGCTGAATAAATTATGGCACATCCACTTGATTTAAAATGTTTATGCTGAAGAACACTTAGAGACAGTGTATCTTAAAAGGGGAAAATAAGGGCTGGGGATATAGCTCAGATAGTACAGTGCTTGCCTTGCATGCACAAGGCCCTGAGTTTGCCCCAGCACCACAAAAAAAAAAAAAAAAAAAAAGGAGGGGGGGTGAGGGTAATACTACAAGGTGCTAGTGATTATCTAATTTCTTGAGAAAAAGTAAATGCAAAACACCAAAACAGAAGAGTAGCTCTTTATAGAAGAGAGATGGGACTGAGAACTTCTCTTTTCCCATCTGTGCTTGCTTATGTTAAAAAAAAATTAATGTATTACACTTTATAAACAGGAGAGAGATTTTAGTTTGAGAAAAGGATAAAGGAAGAAAGAAAGGGAGGAGGAGAAGGAAAAAAGGAAGGAAAGGATATCAGAAAGCAGGGTCCACAAACATCTCCCCACCAACTGCTTAGATGCTTCCTTCTCCCCACAGCTTTGGGCTCTGCCTCTTCAAAGCTTCAGGGCAAAGAAAAACAGCAGCAGCCCTGCTGCTAGCAAAAGATCACAGATGAAAGACGAGGAACCCGTTCACAGTCAATATTTATAGATCAAAGATAAGTGCAATTTAAGGGTAATTTTAAGCAAAAATTGTTTTGTCTTTCCCATGGATCCTGAAAGCATGAAAGCATCCTGAAGCTACCCAGAAGCTTTCAGCTAAATGGAATGAGCCGATGTAATGCTGGAGCTACATTTTCTTCAAAAATCATCTCATGAGAAAACATAATTTGCAGCAAATAGCATTAGGGAAATGGTGTTGTGGAGCAGAACTCTTGCAGGTCCCAACCTGCATCTGGTAAAAATGATGACTGTTGCCATGGGGCGTAGCACGGCCTGCCACAAACACCAGGTGGGCCACCTACTTGATGTCATTCTGTCTTGGTTGCCTCATCCTGGGGTTTGAAGAAAGAGTGGTGCCTCCTAGGCCTTTAATTAAGATTCAATGAGCCAGTACATGTCTAATGCTCAGAGCCCTCTCTGATGTGCAGACTCCATAAATATTGATTATTCTAGCAGACAGACAGGACGCATGGATGCCTGCACCCATGACCCTTCCTAACACTAATGCAGATAGCCTTCCTGAAATGACCACCCTCCTGTTCCCAGCGCAGTTACTTTGTGTGCAATTGGTATCTCCAAAGATGGGCACTGGTTGTCTTAAACCATTCTTCTGAACAATGATGATTGTTTCAGCAAAGAGCTCATGACCCAAGTGAGGACAGGGAGAACAGAACAATTCTGCAGCATTCTTTCCCTAGCTGGTGTCGTATAGGAAGATGGGGTCAGGAGCTGTCATAGCCACTTGGTGGCCATAAGGAGGAGTGGCAAGAGAGTCCATGGAAGAGTTGAAAATGAAACCAATGCTAAAGAAAGATGTTGGTAACACTACTGGAGCTCCTAGGTTAAGGATTAAGCTCCTGGATTAAGCCATTTAAGTTTGGTCTTTGGTAACTTGCACGTTAAGAATCCCTTATTGGTTTGCTTTTTTGAGATGAATAATTCTTTGTATTCCTTTCCTTTCTCTGCACACTGATCATGTGCCAGGCATCTTCTACTGCAACAGAACTCAATAAAGAGTTGATACTCACACTCTAAGAAGAAAATGAAAATAAATCAGCTTTCTTACTCTTTTCTCAACCATTTCAAACCCACCCCATCTCCAAGGTACCCTCTAAAACTAACAATATGACATGAAAAATTGTTAAGGCATTTGGATTAAGAAAAACATAAGGAACTAAGTCAAAGGCACAAAACTCTGTTTCTTTTCCTAAAAGGGAAAAGGCAAGGAATATGACTTGCCATGGTATGTTTACCCATTTTGATAAAGTTGTACTACGATATGGACGTTTCTAGAATTCTGTGATGACTAGTAGGAGGACAGGGGTTCATAGATGATGCAGCTTTGAATCACCCCAGCACTTAGGTTGGTGTCTCGTATCCCATGGATACCAACATACTTGTCAACTTGAAATAACCATCATTTACCTGCTCAAACCCCAACTGCAACCATTTATTGAGCACCTAATATGCACCAGTCACATTGCTATGCCATTCTCTTAGACAATTTACCTCAGACAATTTACATCTGCGTGCTAGGTACATTCCTATTTATAGAGGAAGAAAGAGAGTCAGGCATCTCATCCGAGACCAGACGTGTAGTAAATGATGATGGTGTTAAGATTAGAACCCTCGCCTGATATGTAAAAGACACACTGAGAGTGAAACACACATCACATGAATATCAGTAGGTGTACCAAAGATCATGTGGTTACAGGACGTAAATGTCAAGGGCAAAGATATTGAAGAGGTGGGAGGCAGGGTGAGGTACAGGGAAAAAAAATAAAACAGGAGCTCACACAGCTGGGCTGTGACTAAGCAGCATGACCTTCAGCAGGCAATTCATTCATGCATTTGTTCAATGCATATTCATGAAGGATCCACTATGTGCTTAATATTCAAGAAACAACAGTGAATAAAAGAGTCATGGGCCCTCTCCCCAGGGAACTTGGGATCTCGTGAAGAGGCTGGAAATGGAAAGGCCCCGTGTGATTACCTGGTCCAATTCTCCCTTGGACAGAGGGGAGGACTGAGACTCAGAGAAAGGCAGGCACTTGACAAAGTTTGGCTAGTAGCAGAGCTGGGCTAGACCCCAGTCCTTCACTTTGCCTTCTACATTGCTCCACAAATGGGAAGGTCAACCGTCTGCCCTAGCCCCGCGCGCCCCCGCCCCAGGACCCATAACACCTGAGACACAGTACTCAAAGCCAGCTCAAAAGGCTCCTTATTGCCCAGTGTGGTGGTGCACACCTGTCATCCCAGAGGCTCGGGAGGCTGAGGCAGGAGGATCACAAGTTCCAGCTGGTCAGGCCAGCATCAGCAAAAGCAAGACACTAAGCAACTCAGTGAGACCCTGACTCTAAATAAAATACAAAACAGAGCTGGGGATGTGGCTCAGTGGTCGAGTGCCCCCGAGTTCAATCCCCAGTACCAAAAAAAAAAAAAAAAAAGGCTCATTATTATGACTAAAGATGTTTAAAAGTGGTTCACTGCACCACTGTCCAAAATAGACTGCACATGACAGGCACAAAGACACTGGAATGTTCTCCCAGTGAGGCGTTGTTAAATAAACTGGCACCCTGATATAACGAAGCTCTGAGTACTAAAAAATAAAAACAATGTTAGATTTATTGGCTTGACCTACAGAATGGCCACACTGTTTTGTTAACTATGAGGGGAAAGCAAGATGCAGATTAATGAATATAATCCCAATACAATCCCACTTCTTAGTTGTTTCTAAGAAGAAAATGTGAATGTGTTTATACATTTTATACACTCACATCTGACCTTAGATAAAAATGTGAAAAAGCACACAGGGAGGAATGAAATTGGAAAATAGGAGAGGGAATTGTTAACATTTCCTTCATGTAAAACTGTCATCCGAGTTGGAGGTAAGTAGACTTTTTATTTTTGTCTTAAAATTATTTTTGTATCTATTTTGAATAGGTAATATGTTCACATGTTCAAAATTCAAGAGACAAAGGGGCTTTTTATTTTATTCTTTTAAATTACGTCAGATCATGGTACTCCTCTACCCAAAACTCTCCAGTGGCATCTCATTTTATTCAGCTCAAGCTCAGTGGTAGAGTCTTGCCTACCATGCCTAAGGCCCTGAGCTCAATCCCCAGAAGTAGAAAAAAATCATTTAAAAATCAAAAGAGACAAAGCACAGAGAGTAAAATGTACCCTATTCACTCTGGGCTCCAGAGTGGGCACTGAGGAGCTATCATTTTCCTCTGTTTCTTTCCAGAGGTGTCTGATGCCAATGCAGACTCTGTATGATGCCACACAGCACCACAACCTGCCTTTCTCACTTGACAAGTTCATATCCTGGAGCTCACTCTCTAGCCAGAGGAGGCTGCTACAACAGAACACCACAGAGTGGCCATCTGGGTGGCTTAAGCAATAAAACATTTATTTCTCCCAGTTCTGGAAGCTGGAAGCTTGAGATCAGGGTACCAGGATGGTCAGGTTCTGGTGAGGGCCCCCTTCTGGGTTTGCAGATAGATGTGTTCTTGCTGCATCCTCACCTGGGACAATCCCCAGTACCAAAGAGAGAGAGAACACAAGTGTTTGTGACTTAATTACCTCCCAAAGTCCTCACCTACAAATACCATCCCATTGAAGATTAGGCTATAACACTATTTTGGGTGGACACACACATTCAGTCCATGGCAATGTTACATATTCATACACATCTTGCGTTCTCTTCTGTAGCAGCATTTAACCAACACCTTACTGATGGACATCTACGCAGCTTCTAGCCCTTGCTCAAGTAGACAGTAATGACAAATAACCTTTGTACTTTATTCTTTTAAATTATGTCAGATCATGGTACTCCTCTACCCAAAACTCTCCAGTGGAACCTCATTTTATTCAGATCGAGAAAGAAAATCCTTCCACTGCCCAGGTGAAATCTGCACCTCCCCTCACCTCACCTCGTAGCTCTGGGACCTGGTTTTCCACCCTTTCCTCTGCACTGGGTGACAAAGGCCTCCTTGCTGTTCCTCAGAGCTGTCCTCCAGGCTGTATCCATGGTCCACTGCTTCCTTCCCTTCTAGACTTTTCTCAATCTCCTCTTTTCAAGGAGATTCCCCAGATTTTGCAAAGCACATACACTCCAGAACTCCCTTCCTCCCTTACCCGTCCCCTGACATTTTTACATAGCATTCATCACTGTCTATCATTTTATATAAACTTATTTATTATTAGCTGTCATCTGTCTTGTCCCACTAAAATGAAAGCTGAGAGCATTTGTGTCTGACCTGCTCATGGACACCTAGAGCATAATCATCATACATGCTAAGGACTTAATAAATATTTTTTGAATGAGTATGAACAGATTTCGTATGTACATGAGAATGATTTATTGCATACATGTTGTAGCAACCTTAAAGCATAAGGAAAGGTGTACTGTATTTGGAGGGGAGCCCCTGTCTTCCAACCAAGACCTTTGCGTATAACCATAGTGCACATTTCATGTGATTTGTATCTCTTCACACATGCAGCTCACGCAGTCCTCAGAATGGCTTATAAATTCAGTTCAGTACTATCGTTGCTCCATTTTAGAATGGAGAAAATTTGAGCACAGAGCAGTGAAGCAGTTTTCCAAGGTCCCACAGTGGGATAGTAGGAGAATCCACAGCTTGAATACAAACACACGCAGCCTGGTTCCAGAACCATCCCCTTAACTACCAAAGCTTAACTCAAGTTTCTACTCAGTTCAATGCACTTTTTAAGGCAAAAATCCCAGAAAGCCACTAAAAATCACCACAGTCCAAAACTCTTACATTATGTGCACACGTTCTCACACACATACACACAGCATCAAGAGAATCATGAACCTGCTCCAGGCTAATGAGACACTGAGATTTAATTAACTCACTCAAGGTCACAATGCAGTGTGTCTGTGTCATGGAGCCAAGATTTGAATCTAGATACTCCTCATTCCTGAGCTTATCCGTAAGTATAATACCACACTGCCTGCATTTGAGCCAGAAGGAAAAATAAATAAATAGAAGAGTCGTATGCATGCAGAGACCAAAGAGCTCCCTGGAGTTTCATCGTCCCCCAGGACTCACAACAGCCATCAAGGCTGCCATCTGCCTTAGAAAGTTTTGATATACAAGTTTCTTTCAACAGGAAGCATTGCCAACTCAGATGGCACCCTTATCAGTGCAGCGACTGGGTGACCTTGCAGCCGTATCAACAGGGCACCAGAAAACACACTGGCAGGCATGAAACGCCACCTTAGCAGCAGCTGAGGGTCATCCACAGGCTACCAATGTGGCCATCAGAATGTCTGAGTGATTGACAACGTCAGCACATAGTAGGCTGCTGTGACCCGTTTACTGTTGCCCTCCGCATCTCACCAGAATGTGGTAACTCCTAGTTCATCCCCAGTGATGTCTCCTTCCGGGGTGGGGGCTGCTGACATTGAACGGGCCATTGATCTAGAGCAGGCTGCTCATCTCTCGATGCTGCCTGATTGCACTTGTGAAATACAAGTGAAGAATGAAGGCTGCACTTACCTAAGGGGGGGTGCCTAGGTTTTCACTTAATTTAAAAGACCACCAGCCTGAGAGTTGGGAACCTGTGTTGAGGGGACACCTCTCTGGGTCTGGGTTCTCCCTTCCGTAGAGTTGGCAGCTGGGACGTAGTCATTAGCACATACTTAGTTCCTCTCTGAGCCCTGACCCCAGCTGGCCCCTAGGCCTGGGCCCCAGGGTGCCCCATGCTGAGTCATTCTCACTCCCAGCCAGTGCACCAGGCAGGCTGTGACTGTGGAGGGCCCCAGAAAAGCAGGGACACCAAACATCGAGTGTGTCAAAAGCAATAGATATTTCAAACAAAATGCTGAGGGGGTTCATATGGGTGAATATCTGGGCTTTTTAGGATTTCCTTAAATAATTATTCTTACTTGTGAAAGGGAGCATCTTCTTCCTGTATTTACAAACTTCCAATCCAACCCTGTTCTGAAAAGCCTCTGTGGAGGCTTCTGATCACCTGCCTCTATCCCACTGTTCCAAAAGTAATTCCTAAAATCCTTTCTGCTCCTTCATCAAACAGGACAATTGCCCAGAGCTACCCTACAAGGGCACACATATGCGTGGAAAGGAAGGCAGACCACTCACCACAAGGGCAAAGGAGTTTGTGCAAGAGTGTCCATTACAGGGTTGCTTGTCACACCACAACAGGGGAAATAATCTAAATGCCCATCCATGTAGTGCCCATTCAATCAATCACAGGAAGACTAATTATATGGAGTTCTAGGCTGCCAGAAAGTCACTGTGGCAGATCTAGATCTGAATGTGTGAAAGGAAACACATTCCAGAATCCTTTTCTAAATTAAGGAAGAAAAAAGCAATATACAAATCACTGTTTTCTAGGCTCACGTTTGAGTTTTTTCCCAATGAAATCTACATTCACATGTGCTGATTTAGACATGGAATGTTTTCTGAGATTAATAAGACAACATTACCAGCCATTGCCTCCTGGGATTAGGCTATGCAGCCTGACTGTAAGGAAGGAAATTTTATTTTCATTCTATTTGCTTTTGTACTTTTTATCATTCATGGACAGAGCAAACAAAAGGTCACACTTTTTTTTTTTTTTGCTAACTAGAATCACTTTTTATTTTCAAAAATATGGATGCCCTACAGGAGACAGGTCAACCAATCAACAGCAGGAAAGAAAACTAAAAATCCTCAATCACTAAAACTACCTCTCCTTCCATATGTGATTTGACAATAAGGATTTAAAAGGTCACACTTATGTATCCTATTTTTATCACTATTAATGATAGAAGATCATGGAAGATCATACCCTGGCAATACCAATGAGAAAGCATTTGTTTGTTTAAAAGCCTGATGGGGTGTTTATTATGCTGTGAGCATCAGTCACACACAGACACCTGGACCTGGCTCCTTCCTGCAGCAGGTGAGCAGTTCCCATCACAAGTTCTGCAGGGAAGCAGAGAGGATTCAAAGGGCCCCTAGGATCCCCCACTCTCCCTTGCTTTATGAACTTGGGAACAATATAGATTCAGAGTCAGGGCTATCCTTGTTCCTAAGAAGATGAGAGGAACCATTCGAGCAAAACCTGCAAAGAGAAGCAGGGGAAAAAAGAGAGAGAAGTAGGATTTCAATTAGCAGAGGAGGGAAGGAGGGAAGCTTCGGTCTCCTTGCTCAGGAGGCGACATGAGTTAGAGAATGCAGCTATAAATATCTCTATGGAATGGCCAAGAACCCAGTGAGTGCCTCCATCATGGGAGGAGGATGTAGTAGGGGCAGGTTTTGAATGATCTGATCGGAAGCTTCCAGAACAAAGTAGATACCAGGGTTGAGAAGCAATGGAATTTCTTGGCCTGATGAGAAACTGACAAGGACAGTGTTCGTGAAAATGGAACTGAGGAAATGGAATCTGAGTGACCCCAGGATGTGAACTATCTAAGGTTTGGTGACCAGTTGTTTGTATAGCTGGAGAAGGTGAGGAAGCAGTTGAAGACAAACTTGACCTAGTTAATGCAATAAATCCATCTCTCCCTACAGCAGGAGGGGAAAGGGGATACATGTGAGTACACACATTGGTGCCAAACATGGCCTACTCTTTTGATTTTAATTTCAAACCTGTTGGAAGCCTCTGAGCAAACTTCTTTTTAATTCATCTTATAAATATTTATTGAGCATCTATTATGCTCAATAATACTGCTATGCCCTAAACCAAATAGAAAACAGTGAAGAAAATACAACACTTAAGTCTCTTAGGGAGACCAGACAAATTAGCTGGCCATAAAAATTGTGCTGGGATAGAACAATTCATGGGATATGGAACTTCAAGTAGGGACATCCATCCCAACTTAGGTGTCAGCAAAGGCTGAATGGGGAGTGGGAGACGGGAGCGGGTGGAAGGGAGGCCATAGTAGAACTGATATCTATTTATGGCAGGATCCTCCCTCTGGGCATTTCTCAGTGCCAGCATGAGGTAGTGGTCGGTCATCCTGGCCCCCGTGGTCCAGTTTGCACCCTGGTGAGGACAGCTTGCAGGTGTGTGGGCCTATGCAGAAGCCAAAGTTAGGCCGAGCTGAGTTTGGATTTGAAATGATGACTTTGCGTTTCTATCGGATTACTAAAAAGGGAATTTCTTTTCAGCCCCACCAATGTCATGTGCCCTGAGTTCCTCCTTTCACCTCTCCTTTCAAAAGAAAAGAAAAACCCTCATGCAAACATCCACGTGAAGATGGATATCCTGATATGACACAATGGGACGTTCACAACTGCAAAACCAAAGAAGATTGGTTATGACAAGGGCCTCCAAGACCTCCATAACCGCTGTCCCACTTGCTCTTGGTCCCTGCTCTTGGGTGTCTGCTCTGCCCAGGGAGCTTCCGTGTCCCACCTCTGGCCATCAGACAACCTCACAGTGGAGTTGCTCCAGAGTTGGTCCATGGGGACATTAAAGAAACATGACAATGAAGTGAAATTACTGACCCTAGATAGGATCAGGGGTCTATATATGGAACATTATCAGGACAACTGGTGATTTGGAACTGAAGACTAGATAATAGTACTGTATCAATGTTAAATTTCCTGATTTGATCACTCTGACTTATATAAGAGAACAGCCTTGTTCTTAAGATTTCAGAATAAAGGGACTTGGTTATGCAAACTACTCTCAAATAGTTCATTTTAAATAAAATAAGTGTGGTGGGGGAGAGAAAGAGGGAGAACAAATGTGGCAAAATCTTTACAGTTGTTGACTCTGGGTAAAGAGCACACTGAGAAAAAAGAGCACACAGAGGTTCTTCCTGGGGCTGGGGACATAGCTCAGTGACAGAATATTTGCCCACATGCTCAAGATGCTGGGTTTGACCCTCAGTGGAAGAAGAAGAAATTTTCCCTTATTCTTGCAACTTCTAAGTTTGGAATGTTTTTAAGAGACAAGATAACAGGACAGAAAGTTATTTTTTTGGAGATATAGAGGAATCACTCAGGGCTGGTTTAAAATACTGTACCAGTGCCTGAGCTCCACCCCAGAGCAATGAGGCCTGCATCTATGGGGCTGGAGGCTGGGGATTAGCATGTTAAATAAGCATCTCAAGTGACTCCTAGTTGCACTAAAAAGCATAGTCACCACCTGTCACATCAGAACCACTCCAGGGCCTGACAACTTCAGGGCTCTTTGTATTCCTTTTCTTTTTCTTTTTTTTTTTTTTTCTTATGATACTGGGGGTTGAACCCAGGAGTGCTCCTCCACTGAGCCATATCCCTAACCCTTTAAATTTTTTATCTTGAGACAGGGTCTTTCTAAGTTGCTGAGGCAGTCCTTGAACTTTTGATCCTCCAGCTTCAGCCTCCCAAGTTGCTGGAATCACAGGCATGTGCTGCCACACCCAGCCACTTTGTATTCCTTAGATTTTAGTCTCAGTAAGGAGACTCTAATGGCCCAGCCCATCTTTGGATGCCATGCCACATCATAGGCTCCTAAAAACTCGGTCATTGTCTGCTTCATGGTCAAGTGCTGGTCCAGTTTCATTGGCTGAGGACTGTCATGCCTTGGTCCTCTTTGGGATGCCATGTTTAACTGGACCAGATTCAGCTTTAAAAAGTGATGAAGATAAGAAGAAAAGCCCATCATTGACTCAGCAGCATGACTTTCTTAATGAAGACACCCACAGCAAAGAATGTTTCAGCAGACACCATGTGCTTCCTTCCCCAAAATAATAATATTGACTGGAGCTTATGGGAAGGTTTTACCCAATCTAAACAGTCTTTTGAAAAGCAGAAACTTACATAGTCTCTGCATAACTTAAAAGCAAACTTTTTTCCCAAAGACCAATGATTCTTAGTGGTTTCCTTGCATAGACCATGTCATGCATTGGATGAGGCATAAAGCAACTAAACAGTTTGCCAAAGATGCTGTGAGGAGACTCAAGCTGGTGACTAGAGTGGCCCCTTGCTCACCTCCTCCTCCATGAAGAAGAACCACAGTAATAGGAGCACAGAGGCATTCTGAGGTGAGCAACTGTGGAACAACACTGGAAATCATCAAGACAGAGGTTAGAACCTTGCAAGACTCAGAGATCTGGGATAATACATATAAAGAAAAATAAAATACCCTAGCATCTTCTTTCCCCACTCCACGCTGGTCAATCCTAGCTAATGGAAAGCTTCCCAGTCCTCACAAGCTTGCAGAACACTTAGATAAGACACCTGAAACAGAAAACATGCACAGGAGCTTTGCTTTGGAAAAGGTTCTCACATCATGGTGCTGTAGCTGGGAGCCATCTTGACACAGAAGCTACCTTCTGAGTTGGACTGGCCTAGGTCCCACCTCTGGGACCCCAGAGAAAACACACTGCACTTAAGCTCACTGTAGGGGGTGGGTATTACGACATGAAGGGAATGAAGGACATCCCTCAAGTTCAGGACACTTGCCCTCTGAGACCAAGGGTATGGCCAGACATGCATGGATTCACACCAGTGCCAGGACTGCAGGCAGGTGCCCACACCGTTCCTACCGCCCCTCCAGCCTGCTCTGCCACGCTCAGGCCCCTGTGGCCCACAGGCAGGGTGGGACCACTGTGGTTCCTGCAGCTGCCCTGCCCACAGGGGCATTCTAAGTGGGCCTTGAGCAACTCTATGGTTCCAACTCTCACTCCATCCCCAGGTGCACAGCCGGGAAGCCACAAGCAACTTCTGCTGGCTCCCACTACCATCCCACCCCCGGGCATGTGTTACCACTGAAGTAGCAAAGTGGGAAACCATGGTTCCTGCCGCCATGCCACCTTCCCACTTCTGCTTCACCTCTGTGCCTTGGCTGACCATGTACTGCTGTCAGGACTGGGTGAGTGCCACAGGGATGGGGGAGGGGTGCAGTTCCCACCACTGTCTCTCCCTGTGGGGAATCTGGGTAGACACCACTGACAGGTTGAAGGACAAATGGATCAAATGCCTAAGTGCCACCTGGGCTGCCAGTGCAAAGGCCTTTGCTGGAAGCCCCCATTGCCCGCTAGGGGCCACCACTCCCACTACAGGAGTAGCAGGAGCAGCCCACACCCACTGCCATCTGCAGCACACCTGCCTGAACTGCCCGAGTGCCCCACTCCTGCGTGGCCCACAGAGACAGGGAGTCTCTCCCACCATGGTATGCACTGTCACCAAAACTGTGAATCCCAGCCAAAGAAGCTATAGGGAGACGATGCTGCAGTGCCCAGTTAGAATCAGCACCAGCACCGCACAACAAATCACATCCCCAAGATATGACTTCAGGTGAAAGCTGCTCTTTAGGAAAGACACAGCACCTCTCCAAAGAAGAAATACGACTGGTCAACAAATATATGAAAAAAATGTGCATCTTTAGCAGTCAAGGAAATGCAAATCAAAACCACACTAAGATTTTTATCATATTCTGGTTAGAATGGCAATCATTAAGAATACAAATAATAACAAATGCTGGAAGGGTGTGGGAAGAAAGGGACACTTTTATACCATACATAGGGCTATAAATTAGTACAACCATTATGGAAATAAGTATGGATGTTCCTCAAAAAACTAGGCATGGAACCACTACACGACCCAGAGAATGCCGCTCCTCGGTATTTATCCTAAAGAATTAAGTCAGGCCAGGCACAGTGGTGCGTTCCTGTAATCCCAGCGACTTGGGAGGCTGAGGCAGGAGGATCACAAGTTCAAAGCCAGCCTCAGCAAAAGGGAGGTGCTAAGCAACACAGTGAGACCCTGTCTCTAAATAAAATACAAAATAGATCTGGGGATGTGGCTCAGTGGTGGAGTGCCCCTGAGTTCAATCCCTGGTACAAAAAAAAAAAAAAAAAGAAAGATTAAATTCAGCATGCTATAGCAATACATGCATACCCATGTTTATAGCAGCACAATTCACAATAGCCAAATAGCCAAACTATGGAATCAGCCTAGATGTCCATCAATGGCTACATGGATTAAAAAATGTGATTTTATATATATATATATATATATATATATATATATATATATATATATATATATATAATATTTATGTTTATATATGTATATATATAAACATATACACACAAAAAAAATAGAGTTTTATTCAGCCATAAAAAATGAAATTATTTTATTTGCAGGAAAATGAATGGAATTTGAGAGCATTATTATGGTTTGAATGTGAGGTATGCCCTAAAAATTCACGGGCAAGACAATGCAAGAAGGTTCAGAGGAGAAATAATTGGGTACAAGAGCCTTAACCCGATCAGTGAATTAATCCTCTGACAGGGATTAACTGAGTGGTAACTGAAGTGGTAGGGTGTGGCTGGAGGTTGTGGGAATTGGGGTGCAACCTTGGGTATATATTTGTATCTGGCTAGTAGAGTCTGTCCGTCTGCTTCCTGATCATGCTTCCCTGTGCCACACTCTTCCACTGGGATATTCAGCCTCACCTTGAACCCCAAGGAATGGAGCCCGCCTTCTGTGGACTAAGACCTTTAAACCCATGAGCCCTCTACAGTTGTGCTGGTCAGGTCCTTTAGTCACAGCAGCAAAAAAATCTGACTAAAACAATTATATTAAGTGAAATAAGCCAGACCCAGAAAGTCAAGTGTCATATCTTTTCTCCCAAATGCAGAAGCTAGAAAGAAAAAAGTAAGGGGAAAGGGAAGGAGGATATCATGGAATAAACAAGGGAGACTAGTAAAGGGGGAGCCAGGGAGAGGGAGGAGAGAAAGGAGAGCTACTGGGGAATGAAATTGACCAAATTGTGTGATGTGCATGTATGAATATTTCACAGGGAACCCCACTATTATGTATAATGATAATGTACCAATAAAAGATTAATTATTAAAAAGTGGCAAATGCTGATGAGGATGTAGATAAAGAAGGAATTTTTGTACACTGTTGAGATTGTAAATCAGGACAGCCATTATGGAGAACAGCATGGACAAAAACAGAATTATCTTATGATCCAGCTCTCTCACCCCCAGAAACATATATTTTAAAAAAATGAAATCAGTATGTCAAAGAGATAGCTGTACCTCCCAGTTTATAGCAGCACTATCCACAGTAGCTGAGATACATAATCAGCCTACATGCCCATCAACGGATGAATGGACAATGAAAATGTGATATGTATACAGAACGGAATATTATTCAGCCCACAAAAAAAGAATGAAATCTTGTCATTTGCAGCAAAATGGATACAACTGGAAGATATCATGTTAAATAAAATAAGCCAGACACAAAAAGATAAGTACTACAGGTTCTATCTCATATGTGACCACAAGGAACTAGGAAAGGCCCAGAAAGGGTACCATTTTCAATTTTACATTATTTTTTTTTAATTTTTAGAGCCACTCCTTTTGTTTATTATGCAGGTTGACGGAAGCAAAGAGGAAGGATAGGACATGAAGTTTTCATTCTTTCATTCCCTTCAAACCAAGGTTCGCACCTACACCTGCCCACTTGCTCCACAACTGCCAATCTTATAAACTCTGTTTCTTCTAGGGACTGAATTGTGACCCCCACATCAAGTTCACAGGTTGAAGCCCTAACCCCCAACAAGATGGTACTTGACTTGGGACTTTGGGGAGGCTTTAGGTTTAGAGGGGATTTGCACACCCCTATAAAATAAGATTTGAGACAGCTTCACCCCTACCTCCATCACAGCGGGAAGGCAGCCATCCACAAACCAAGAAGAGCGCCCTCTCCAGGAACCAAGCCATCCAGCACCTGGATCCTGGATTTCCCAGGCATCACAGCTATGACAGAGAAATAGCTGTTCTTTAAGCCTCGTGTGTGGAATTTTGTTGTAGCACTTCCAGATGATCAAGACAATTTCCAAAACAAATCCCCAATGTGTGTACTCTTCTCCAACTCCACTGCCACCAGCCAATTCCTAGGGATTATGGTCTCTCCCCGGACAACTTGTCTCCCATTTCTGTTGTTTTCCCACACATGGCAACTAGAATTATTTTTTAAACTTGTCATTAGAAATAACAGCCTGCCTACAGAACAACATTTACTTCTGACTAAGATGGAATAATAGGAAGTAGATATGCCCTCCTGCCTGAAGGAATTAAAAAACCAAAGAAAATATATGAAACAAAAAGTTCTCAAGGCACTAAATTAGGAAAGACAGGTGATACCTAAGGAAAGGAAACCAAGGAGCTGAGCCTCCAATTGCCCCAGTTACTGCTTCATGAGAAGGGGAGAAGCCATCGTGGAGGGAGAAGCAACCCAGGCAGAGCCCAGGGAGACTCCTTGAGTGCAGACACAGTTAAGAGTCCTTGAATCCACAGAGGCTAGAGTTCAGGAGAAAGTATAAGGGGGAAAAGGTGCATAAAGAGAAAACCTCAGATCCTTGCAGAGGATTCCGGGAGGTACTAAGTGCATATGAAAAAACTCCCCAGGCTGGGGCAAGAACCACCTGGGGACACTAGAGGGAAGAGTACCTGGCATTCACTCCAGGGCAGAAATAGTGCCTGTTCCTTCCAAGCCGACTGGAAAATCTCAAAATTCTTAAGGTATTAGTGTAGTAAGAAGGGTCTTGCCTTCGTAGAAGCAAATAATTAGTCATAAATCAGACGCTGCTCTGATCCTGCTTAACAAACCCTAAGAGATCTGAAGGGATTAAATTGTTTCCAGGACTTGGAGTGTCACTTCATGCTACAGTGCTTGCCCAGCATGCATGAGGCCCTGGATTCAATCCTCAACTCTGCGCGCACACGTTCACGCGCGCGTGCACACACACACACACACACACACACACACACACAAATACTGTTTCCAAGTAGTATAACTGCATCCCAATTATACTACTAAAAAGTATTTAAAAATAACAAATATGCAGACTAACAAAAATATTTCAGGAAAATTATCCAGCACCCATAAAGGTGAAATTCATAATATCTGGGACCCAATAAAAAGTGCAGACAGTCATACATAGAAACAGAAAAATCAACTTTATAATGAGGAGAAAGATCCATTCATTGAAACAAGCTCAGAATTAACACAGATATTGGAATTAGCAGATGAGACACGTTAAGAAAGTCATTAAAACCACATTCTACATATTCAAAGAATTAAGTAGAGCCATGAAAGACCCAAATCAAACTTCTAGAAGTGAAAACTGTAACATTTAAAAGGAAAAGTAGACAGTATTAAGAGCAAATTAGAAATTATGGAAGAAAATATTAGTGTCATTGAAGGCAAAGCAACAGAAACTTTATCAAGAGAAATACAGAAAGAAAAATACTGAAGATTTTGAATGTTCCCAACACAAAGAAAAAATAAATATCGAAATAACAGGTATGCTGATTACCCTGTTGTGATCAGTACACATTACATGACTACTGAAATACAATATTGTACCCTATAAATACGTACAGGGGCTGGGGTTGTGGCTCAGAGGTAGAGCGCTTGCCTAGCATGTGCGAGGTATAAAAATAAAGTAAATAAATAAACTAAAAGCATACATATATAAAAAGTATGTACAATTACTAGGTGTTAATTAAATTTTTTCCATTAAAAAAAATAAAATAAATTTTGGAAGAAAAAAAAAGAAAGAAAACTATACCAAGGCACATCATACCCAACCATTCAAAATCAGTACTACTGAGCCTTGTGGTGCTGGTCTGTAATCCCAGCAACTTGGGAGGCTGAGACAGGAGAATCTCAAGTTTGAGGCCAGACTCAGCAATTTCAAGAGACCCTAAGCAACTTAGTGAAACCCTGTCTCAAAATAAAAAATAAAAGGGCTAGAAGTACAGCTCAGTAGTAAGGCACCCTTGGGTTCAATCCCCAGTAATAAAACAAAACAAAAAAAAAATAGTCTAAGGAGGTTAGAGAAAATAGCCAGAAAAAAAGAAATAAATAAAAGACAAATTGGGAACAGAGCAACAATATGACAATAAATTCTCAATTTAAAAAAAAATGCAAACGAGAGTAGAACAGTATCTTTAAAGTACCAAAAGAAAAAGCACTATGATGGTGATGATAGTTCACAACAACCTAGTTAGTATGCACTTTGTAAATCACTACAGGAGCTTGAAGACGTCAACACTAAGCAACCATATAGAAATGAAAGCATTGATTATCTTGACTTGATCAGTGCACGTGACACACTGTGATAGCACACACTGTACTCCATAAATACACACAATTATATATGCTGATCAAAATTATTTTTCACTTATTTATTTAGTTAGTTATTTTGGTTACCAGGGATTGAACTCAGGGGTGCTTAACCACTGATCCACGTCCCCAGCCCTTTTTTTTGTTTTGAGATAGAATCTCTCTAAGTTGCCTCAGGCCTTGCTAAGTAGCTGAGACTGGCTTTGAACTTGATTTTTTAAATGTTTAAGGAGATAGAATATAACTACCCTGATTTTATCATTACATACTATATACATTTATCTACTTACGACCTACCACCCATAGGCTTATAGAAACCAAATAATACTTTTAGAAAAGACACTGTTAATCTAGCATTCTATAATCAAAATATTCGAAACCTGAAAGATATTCAGGACCAACAGACTCACACTAACAACAGCAACAAAAATGTTAAAGAAAGTTCTTCAGACAGAAGGAAAAAGACCTGAAATGGAAATCTTCACAAAGGAGTAAGAAGTATATCCAAAAATATAAACGAAGTTCTCATATTACTTTAAGTCTCTTTAAAAAAATAATTAGCTGCCAGGCACGGTGGCTCATACTTATAATCCCAGCTACACGGGCAGATGAGGCAGGAAGACCTCAAGGTAGAGGCCAGCCTCAGCAGCTTAGCCAGACCCCATCTCAAAATAAAATAAAAAAAGGATGGAAAAATAGCTCAGTGGTTGGACACACCCTTGGGTTCAATTCCCAGTGCTGAAAAAAAAATAACTGTTAACCAAAAACAATGACAATATATAATATAGGGCTTATAATACCGTAAAAGTTACATGTGAAATGATACTACATCACTTAAAAATGGTCTATAAGTCAAAGATGTACTCAATGTAGACAATGACAAGATACACTAACCTCTACAGTAAGCACACACACACACACACACACACACACACACACACAGAGAGAGAGAGAGAGAGAGAGAGAGCTAATAAGCCATGAAGAAGATCATTTAACAAAATACTCAGCCCAAAAGGAGACAGAGAAGGAGGAAAAGGGGATCCAGATGAGATGTGATAAAAAGAAAACTAGCAAGACTTAAATTTAAGCATATCCATAATCAAAGCTGCAGGAAAGTTGCAAGAATAGTACAAAAAAAAAAATAAAAACCCAAAACTCAAGTATGCTTTTTGTGCAAATTCTCTGACTTTTAACATTATTACCTGCCAGACATAAATGTCTTTTTTTCCTAAATATTCTGAGAGTGTGTTGCAGACATCGTGCCGTTTTACCCCTGTATACTTCCACATGTATGTCCTGAGACAAGGGTATTTTCTTATGTAACCACAGTTGAGTTATCAAATTCGGGAAATTTTGCAATGATTCAACTCACTTCTCTAAAAAACACCCCTATAAGTGTCATCAGCTGCTCCAGAGGCATTCTTCACACCAACTGGTTTCCAAGCCCAGGATCAGTCCACAAGCGCACCCCATGTTCAATATCGTGTCTCTTTTATGTGAAATTGTTTCTGAGCCTTGCATTCTTTTAAAAGTGCAGGCCAGGGTTTGGTGGTCTTTGGTTTGGTTATAGATTGTCCCTCAATTTGGAGTTGTGATTATGACTCTCTCCTACCAAGTTTCCCCTGCCCTCGTCCTCAGACTAACCAAGCCACTCCAGGCTGGACCTGTGCCTTCCCTTCAGCAGGGAACTCCTTTCTGTGGCTAAGAACCTCCAGCTCCCTCTCACCTCACGCCTGCTGCATTTGCTGTTCCGTCTTCCCTCAACTCCCATCTCCAGAGTTCAGTTCCCAATTCACAGCCCAGAGGCACCCTCCCTGAATATTCTGCCAAAAGCAGCCTTCCCTAAGAGCCAACTCCAATTACTTCTGTTGGTTTCCTTCAGAGCCCTTATAACCTGATTATTATTTCTGATGATTATTTAATAATCATGTTTGCTTGCTTGCTTGCTTTCCATTGAAATAAAAGCCCTGATTGGGCAGGAATCTTGTCTATCTTGTTCATAAATGAGTTCCTAGTGTTTAGCATGCGGGGCACACGGGCCTTTAGTCTGTATTATTGGAAAAGATGAATGAATGAGGGAGAAGGGGGGCCAGGGAAGACAGAAGAGGAAAAAACTCTACTCTGGATGAAAAGAAATCCCAATGGTAAAACTAATGTCTCTTGAGAGCTTTCTACAAGCTAAGCACTCTTCTGAGCACTATGTGTCACTCATTCGCGGGACAGTCAAAATCTTTAGTGTCGCTGAATTTCTCAGACTCTGTAAAATGAGGAAGATCTGACATTCTAGGAATTTGTAAGCAACAACCAAGCCCCCTGGGGAGACATGAAGAAGGACATTCAGACTACCTAGAGGAACATAGCCGAGGGTGGAGAAGAAATGGAGACCTGTCCTGGGTGGCCAGAATGAAGGCACAAGGAGGCACAAGCCAGCCCTTGTAGTGAATGCCTAGCTCACCTTTCAGGGAGGGACCCTTTGAGCCATTGGGAGAGACACTCCAAAGACCCTAGTTTTTCCTTGCGACTTTTCTGGTCTGACGAAATAAAACATCATAATGCAAAGAGAGAAAATAGAGGTGCCTAAAACGGCAGAGACAAGAGCTGAGAGAGCTCCACTAACTTGCAAATAGTCCCCAGGGGTCTGGCTTCCCAACTGTCCTTGGTTTCCAGAGTCTTCTCTGCTGAAGCTAGCTCAAGCTGATTTCTGTTCTTACAGAATGTTGGTTCTAGAGGGCTGCCTTTGATCTTTGGGGGAATTCCCCTGTGTAAGAGTCTTGGTGGTGGGAAGCAGAGAGCACCTCCCACTATATAAATTAAAAATGTCACTCACTTTCCCATAGCCCCTGCTATGGTTGAGCACATGACCTAGGCTAGAATAATTATGTGTGCAGGTGGAAAGAAACGAGGTCCCAGGGAATTCATTTGAATGGTGGTGGCAACAGCAATGACATCCTCCATCCAAAGCAACCTGTGGTAGTAATGTAAGCTGGGTTCGTTTGATGGCAGTGGCCTCCATGACAGACTGACCCTGGCTGAGCCCTTGCCTCCCTCATTCCTGCCCTTTCTCTAGTGACTCTTCTCTAGAGTTCTTGGTGTTTCTCTGAACTGCCAGCCATGTTCTCGGTAAATTTCTTTTCTGCGGTAATAGGCCAGAATTAGTTTGTGTTGCCTGCAATTAAGAACTCCAGTGAATTCAGTTACTTTCCACAAAAGAAACTGACCTTGTCTAAGTCAAGTTGGTACTTGTAGCCTCTCGATGATCCCTCTCTCCCAAGTCACTAATTAGTATTGTCTACTGAGCCCACTCAGGAGAACTGCTTGCAGGTTTAGCCTTCAGATGGAAAACTCCAGGTATCTGATGTCCAAGCATAATGGCAAAGGCTGTTGCTGGTCCATGTTCCCCTTTGTGTGAATTAGGGAAAGGCTTGACTAGAAACTAAGGATGCCTTCTGGAGAATGACCTGCACTGCCATATGTAAAGGTCATGGTAGCACAACTCTTCAAGGCCCTCCGGTGCAGAGGCTCACTAAGTTGGCATTTGAAGGAGAATATAATAAACACGAGATTGCAAATGAACAAAATTGTCATTTTGGTTGGGGTTGAGTAATGTGTAAGTCATATTTCCATTACTGTGACAAAATACTTGAGAAAAACAAAAGATAAAAGATCAATTTTGACTCACAGTTTCAAGGTTTTCAGTCCATGGTCATTTGACTCTAGATTCTGGGCCTATGGTGAGGCAGAACACCATGGATGGGAGGGTGTGATAGAGCAGAGCTGCTCAGCTCATAGCAGCCAGGAAAGAGAGAGAAAAAAATGGTGGGGGGAGAGGGGGACAAGATAACTAGGTCCCACTTCTACAGTCTCCACCCTTCCCAATAGTCTTCCACCCTTCAGCTTTGAATCTATCAGTGGATCAATACATTAATGAGGCTAGAGCCCTTATGATCCAGTCACTTCTCAAAAGCCTTCAACATAGGAGCCTTTGCAGGACAATCCAGATCCAAACTATGATGAGGAGGGAAGCCAACTTGGGACCTCTGGGCTTCATACAGGCTGAACGAAGCATATAGTCAGGGACTGCAATCTGGAATCTGCACAAAGGTGTTCTTTTGTGGGGGATCATTACAATACTCCCTGAGATTTTATATTTATATATATATATATATATATATATATATATATATATATATATATATACACACTTGATTGTAATAAGACGTTGGAACCTATTCTTTTCTAGAAGGAGCATCTATAACTTTCATCATCTTGTCAAAGGCTCCAAGACGTACCTGACATACACACAGAGAAAAATTTTAAACTTAAAAATAACTAGTAAGATCCAATCTTTCCATTCTACAAATAAATTAAAAAAAAAAGAACCAGAGATATACAATGTCTGGTCCAAGGTCATGACACTGATTAGTGGGGTCAAGTTGGGATGAAAATCCAGGTCCACAGCTTGAATTCCAGAGCACTCCATGTTTTAGGCAGCATTCATATTACCATCCCAACAAGATGTGCCCCTGGGGAGAATCCTTCCTGGTCAGCAGGGACCCTGACCAGCAGCAGAGCCCTCACCAAGGGTCACCCAGCATGAATAGAGCTACTTTTCCAAACACCAGGCTCCCCCTGCCCCTCCTCATTCAGCCCACCCGGCTAGAACAGGCCTGCCTCAGTGGAAGGGCAGATCAAGGGCCACCAGGGTAAATGCCACCCCTCTTCTCTGCCCCCCACGCTTGCAGGTCCCTGCACATGGGAGCCAAGCAGAGGTTCAGGAAGCCTGTGGGCTGGAAAACCACAAGCTGCTCAGCTACTGCTTGAAAAAGAAAAGAAAATTTAAATATTTTTTAAAGTTCTAAAACTCACTCAAATACACATTACCACCAAGGCCAGGCATGAGTGGGATGGCCTCATACTGGACATTCACATCCAGCCAGGAAAGAGACCTGTTCTTGGGTGCCTGTGAGAGTCACTTCATCCCATTCATTTAAAAATACTAGGAGCAGGGATACCAAGTCATTTTCCCCCAGTGGCTTGCTTTCAGAATATGCCAGTCTCATTTTCAAAAACAAAATCTCAGGAATAACAGCTAACATATGACCAGGCACTGTGGCAAGTGTTTGCCATGCACATTATAACTTAATCTTCACAATAAGGGTGAGCACCATCATCGTTCCTATTATACATAAAGAAACCGGGGCCAGAGATGCTCTGTAACTTGCTCAGTTACAAAACCAGTAGGAGACAGAGCAAGAATTTAAACGCAGGTCTTTTCTAGAAGAAATATGAGCTGGGATTTTTCCCTAGCCCCCTTCAAATGTTCTAAGCACAACACAAAAAAATGTCCTCCTAAGTTCCATGGCTCCTTCCAATGTGTTTAGGGCCTCAAAGAGTCTCAAACTATTAGTGTGGAATTTTAGAGATCATCCACTCCAACATCCTCATTTTTCAGGAGAGGATAAAGAAGCTCAGAGAGGACAACACACAGCTATTAAATAACCCTGGACTTCAAGTCCTAGTTTTGTAACTTTGAGCAAGTTACTGAAACACTCTGACCCTAGTTTCCCTGTATATAACATAGGAACAATGACAGCATTGACTCCAGACTTGTCTATATGGTGGTGATATTAGGTTCATATCACACAGGAAATGATTTTAGGGGTACATAAAGCTTTAAATAGCATTGATCCACATAATGAGAGAAAATGATTCCTTTTTCACTTCTCTGTGAAGATAGAGTGCTAATATATCTTTGACACTTGTTCAACTCCCTCTTAAGACAGAGCATGGACCCTTTGTTGGGAAAACTTACCAGCATCAGCAAGAATTCAATAACATGGTTTTCCTTCTTTCTCTTCCTCCTCCTTCTCTTCCATCTCCTCCTCCTCCTTCTCCTCTCTCCCACTCCTCTTCTTTTCTTTTTTTTTTTCTTTTTTCAATGTCACCCTCTTATTATGTCAAGTGACAAGTTTTCCATTTATACATTAAAGTTTCCATTTAAATATATGCATTTAGGTTAAAGAAAAATCGAGTCAATTTAAAGAAAACTATTAAATGCATTACCACTGACTCTAATGCAAAGTAACCTTAAGAACAATTTCAATTAAAATAAACGACTGACTTTCATAATCACTTTGAAAGTAAAGGACTCAAAACTAAAACTTTAAAAGCACATGACTGTACTCATGGTGGGTACATGTGACTAGAAATCCATCACACTAACTGGGGTCAGCTCTACGCTCTGCGACTTCCTCTCTTCATTGCCTTCCCCATTCCTCCACCACACAGGGGACCTCAACAGTGGCCTAAGGGAGACCCATGCAAGGAAGGGGAACAGCCTCTCCTCACAGGATTGTCGCTGTGAGCAGTTGCAGGCGAGGAAGAGGTGTGCCGCCCCCTGGTGGACAGTCTGGAAAACCAGCGCCAACGCGTGAGGCTCACTCCTTAGGGCGCACTTTTCTTCCAGCAAACGCATAAGCCTGAGTGTACGATGCCTGTGAATTTCACTTCAGGATAGTAAAGGGGATGTTGGAGGCGTTAAGAGGGATAATTCCTTAGGCCTACGGTGTCGAGTAGAGTTTCGTCGAGCAAAGAACAAAACCAAGCAAAACAGAACGTGACTCTCAAAATCAGGCAGCTCCCAGAAGCAGAGAAGTTTCCAAGAACTCGGACCCACACCTTGATCACACTAATCAGACAACATTTATTTAAAAAGGGGGGTGGGGGACACAGAAAGCAACTGATCGGCTACTGTCCGTCCATCAATCAGCCAATCAGTTACAACTTAGTTGATTGTAATTACTTATAGGGCCTCCGTGGCCAACCCGATCTGGCTATTGGGATTAAACTCGTTTGGTCTGTTGGGTTTACAACAAGTTCCCAGTCCAAATCCATGGTCTCCTTCAAATTTTTATTTAACACAGAATGAAAGCCGGATTGTATCTGATAAAGCTGAGGACAGCTGTCCTGGAGCAGTAATTACTGCTCTGATTTATTTACAGGCAGGGCAGGGCAGGGCAGGGCAGGGCATGCCCCTGAGGGGACCATTTCATCCTTCCAAGGGTACCATCTAGCTGGATGCTGTGGAAGTTATCCATCCAATTACAGCTGGAGTTTCCCATTGTTAAAATGAGTGTCCACGCATACCCACACCCCATGGTGTGACTCTGAGGTTCCACGAGATAATGCATGTGAAGTGCACTTAGCACAGATCTGGCAAGAAATAAAGCTCTATAAATGTCAAGCAGTGGTGGTGGCAGCAGCGATGATTTCCCTTCCACCAATCCCGCCACCCCAGTTTTAGGTAAAGAGGTCTCGGAAGTATGATTTGACTGATTAAAAAAAAAAAAAAAAACAGAGTTCGGATTGTAGGGCAAAACTTAGCTCACCCATCAAGCTGATAAAGTGCTACATACATAGATCTCACTCACCACCCATCTCAGCTAAGAGAACAGGTCCAGATTAGCCAAAGCAAGTTACTAGCAAGGCAGGAGGCGCCCTCTAGCGGCAAGGATGCATTATCTCAGGAAGAAAGGTAGGTGGTGTCAGGGAAAAGCAGAGGACGAATCAAGCATGGAACTGAGGCAGAAGGTAGTATTGCCTGAAAGATACAAGCAGTAATTTACTGTCTATTGGTGGACCTTCGAAGATTCCTTTAAAAAAAAAAAAAAAATATATATATATATATATATATATATATATATATATATATATATATTCTTTTTGTTGTTGATGGGCCTTTATTTTGTTTATTTATTTATATGCGGTGCTGAAAATGGAACCCAGTGCCTCACACATGCTAGGCAAGCTCTCTACCACTGAGCCACAACCCCAGCCCCTATAAATTCCTTTTTTATCTGACTCTTCTTGACAGGAAGTGACCTATTCCAGGTCAGGTCCTAAATCAGGGGTGAGGCTTGGAATTGAGCCTACAAAGGTGTTGACTGCAAAACTAGAGCTCTGCTGAGTGGCAACACCCCACCCAAAAAAATAGGAGCTGTGACATGCCATTTTATATCCTTCATAGCACTTAGCACAGACTGCATATAACATATAATAGATATCCAATAATTTGATGGAATAATAACATTTATGAAATGATCACTGTTTCTAGCACTATGAATATCTCATTTCATTGGTTGCTCACAATAACTGTAAACAGAAATAATCTTATTGGTAATCTAGTTTACCAATAAGGAAATTCAGTGTCAGAGAGGGTAAGTAACTTGCCTAAGATCACAGAGCCAGGATTTGAATCCAAACATACTAACCCCAGAGCCTGGGCTCTCATTTTACCAGACTAGTAGTTCCCAAATGGCTTGGTTTCAGGATTCCATAACATACTTAAAAAGTAAAAGATGACAAAAAGCTTTTGTTTCTAAGGATACTATCTATCAATATTTACAGTCATTGGTAGAAATTACAACTGAGGACATTTTTAAATATTTACCAATTAATTTAAACATTACCATAATAAGCCTATTAATGTTAATTGTTAACACAATTAAATATTTTATGAAAGATAACAATTTTCTCAAATAAAACCGAGAAAACTGACATTGCCTTGCATTTTTGCAAAACTTTAATATCTGGCTGACAAGAAGACAGCTGGATTCACATAGCTGCTTCTGCATTCCATCTGCTGCGATATTACACTTCCAATAGCTTCTGGAAAATACCACAGTACACTTTGAAAGAATGAGAGTTAAATGGGCAAATCACATCTTAGTACTATTACTGAAATGAATTTGACCTCCATGACATTCTGTCAAAGGGACAAATGGACAAAGAGCTCGGTCCTCCAGGGAGTTCATGCCACCTCATTGACTCCACCAACTCCAGTCCATACTCTGCTTTCCCCCTGGGTTCTTTCTATTTTCCTGGCCACTCCCTGTCTCCTAAGGCAACCCTCTTCTCTGTGCTATGGATAGAGCCACCAGGGGGCGATGATGGACCTCGAAGTGGACTCCTTCCAGCATAATGAGGGGCTCTGTCTTGATCCTAGATGCCTCTTGCTCCTTATGACCAAGGAGCCAAATACTCATTGCTGTTAATTCACATGGAGGGAAAAGAACTTGTGAAAAATCTTCACCCAATTGCCTGTAGACTAAGAATCTCAATTATCAGAGAAAGTACTCTCATATAGATTTTTTTAATATTTATTTTTTAGTTGTAGTAGGACACAATACTATTTATTTATTTATTTTTATGGTGCTGAGGATCGAACCCCCGGCCTCGCACATGCTAGGCAAGCACCCTACTGCTGAGCCACAACTCTGCCCTCATATAGATTTAATTAAAACATATAAATGAGTCATTAATAGCAGTATCCTAAAAGACATCCTGTTGCTGGGAGTAGAGGTGGATGCCTGTAATCCCAGCAACTCAGGAGTTTAGGTGGGAGGATCGCAAGCTTGAGGCCAGCCTCAGCAACTTAGTAAACCACTGTGTCAAAATTAAAAAGGGTTTGGTATCTAGCTCAGTGGTTAAGCAGGGTTTGATTCTGGTACCAAAAAGTAAAAGTGAAAGACAGCATATTTCATACCTAGAGGAAGCAAGCATGGCTACCCTGGCTGCCATCTCTCCCCTGGTCACCAACCCTTACCTCCCCATGAGCAGCCATGAAGGGAAGCCCTGCTCACTCCCCACCCCCAGGGAGAGGGTAGGGTAGAAACTCCCTGCATCCTCCTTGCTGCTTCCAGACCACACCCCCAGGTTCAGAATCTTAGGTCCTCAGACAGTCATTGCTTTGCTGCATACACCTGTGTCAATGTCTTCTGTCCTTGAACATTTTAGCCTAGGACTCCACCATCCTAACAAAACTCCTGTGTGTGCAAGCCAAGGAAAGAGGCCTCAGAAGGAATCAACCCTACTGACACCTTGGTGTTCAAGTCTAGCCTCCAGACACGTGAGAAAATAAATATCAGTTGTTTCAACAACCTCTGGTTTTTGGTTGGTTTGAAACTGGCCTTGAACTCCTAATCTTCCCTTCTCCTTCACACAGGAGTACCTGGGATTACAGTAAGGCAACACTGTACCCAGACACTTTAGGTAGCTCACTATGGCAGCCCTAGTGCAATCATACACCATCATGTCTGGATTAGTCTTTAATTTCAGGAATACATCCCTCCCATCAAATTCAGCATCCCTGGGTTTGAGTACATGTGTGATTTTATGTTCCCTTTTTCCAGGTATATCTTTTCCTGTCCCTCTTTTCATGACCATCCCTTCTTCATCTCACCAACCACACTCATCCCTCTACCCTAACGACGAGGCAGGGCTGAAACACAAGCTGTTGTATGGCTGGTGTTACATGCCAAGTTCTCAACTAGGAATACAGAACAGTGTACTCAATTTAGTCTCTCTGGGAAGATGAAGATGCTTCTTAATCAAATGCTCTGCCCCTGCCTTCCACCTCTGAGTTGGTCTCCTACAGTGTTCCTAATGCAAGAAGCTAGGAGTCAGTGGTGGCCTGGGCTCCAAGCAGCAGGCCAATGGCCACCAGCTTCCACCTCTAGGGGCTGCAACCGGAGGTGAAAGGTGCTACGTGCGATTGCCATGGAAACCCCTCCCACTCCTCAGGCACCAGACGAAGGTGGGGCCTGCTGTCTGTTCCACTGGGGGCTCGGAAAGTGGTTCATCAGTCCTGGCTCCTCCTGTAGGAAAAAAGCCTCTTCACAAGGGACTATAGGCACATATCCTCCTGAGAGCCCTGCACACAAGGACAAAGGCAGGACACTCTGCTCTCTTCTTCCTGCTATGATTCAATCCCACAAACTGATCATTTGTCTATTCTAGGTAAGACTCTGGACTTGGGAACTACAAAAATACACAGGACCTTGGCAAGTGCTCACTGTAGCTGGAAAGGAGAAACAGATCTGCCGTCTGATTTTTCCTATCATTGGAGCACACGTGACCATGTCCCCAAAGCCACTGGGCACAGCATATTCAAAAGTTAGTTCTGGGCTCACAGAGATGCTGGCTCTGTGAGCATCAACCAGGAAAGAGGCCTGAGAGGAGGTAGTCAACTTTGGCGGTGTCTGCGGAGAAAAGCTGTGTCTACAGTGGGACACACCAAAAAGCCACAAGAAGCTCTCAATGAACAAATGAAGGATGGGATCTTCAAGAAGGGGGAATGGCACCTCACCTCAGATGGGCATCTGCTTAGCTGCAGGCCCACCAATGGAGCTAAGCAAGGTGAGGCAGAAGACTTCTGGAGGAACACCCTGGGAGCCTGAGAATATGGCATGTGTCCTTTTGAGTCTTCTTACCACACTACTGGAAGAGAGGAGGATCACTGTTAGATAGGGACTTACCTACCCTGGTATCCACTCCCAGCCCAGAGATTTCTCAAATTGGACACCTGCTAGTGTAGCCCAGGCACCCCATCTGAAGATCTCCATGTGGTGTTCCTGAGAAACCTTCATCTATTAGGGTTCTCCAGGCCCTCAGAGGATAAAAGAACCCCAGGGGTTAGTAATGGAAGAGCGCAGGCCATGGACAACATCTAGGCAATAACAGAGGACCCATCTGGGAAAGACTAGAGAATAGAGACAAGGCTGCCCTTCTCAGGAGGGGTGGGGGTATTCAACCTAGGCCACACGGAGACCTCCCTGTGGGTGGAGGCCACCAGCATGGTACAGAGCTAACAACTAGTACCCTGTCACAAGTGGCTGTCCTCCTGGACATGGAACTTATTAAGGACCCATGAAGATCCCCACACCCAAAGGGGAGCAGGGAGGCCAGAGACCAGAATATGTGCGTGTGCTCTGGCCCAGCTTTCGCTTGTGCTGAGCAAGAGGGAGGAGCAGGAAGTGAGTCTGAGCCTCAGGGCTGAAAAGTAGGACAAAGGCCTACATTTAAAACCAAATTTACTTTCAATAGAAAGTAACCTGAAGGCTACAAAATCTGTTGGGATGCTGTTAAGCATCACCCACCGCCCAGCAGTCAGCTCAACAAAGTGCATTGAAAAAAGAAAACCAGGTTGTGTTTCCATCACGAGCTGAGCCTTCCCAGGAGACGGGTTATATGTGGGCTGAGCTGGGCTCAGAGGAAATGGGAAGCAGCCTCCTGTGCTTGCGCTCTGACCCCCTCTCCATGGAAGCCTCGAAGAAGGAAGACACCCTGGTACTGCGTGATGTGAACAGTGGGCACACTGCTGTCTTTGGAGCTCTAGGAAAATGGGTTCCCAGAGACCAATGCCATATCCACTCATTTCAGCAAATCCCTGAGCACCTGCCATGTGTCAGGCGTGAGACTACAACAATGAACAGTGACCTTACCAGTTTCCAGTGTGGCAGAAAAGAAAGCCAAACGGGCAGACAACTCATCATGGTGAGTATAGCCTGCCCTCCAGACCCTCGGGCTCATCTGATTGAAAATATTCAGAGGCTAAAAATTACATCCATACTGAACATATTCAGGCATTTCTCCTTGAAATTATTTCCTAAATATAGCACAACTACTTACATAACATTGACACTGTATTATGTATTGTTAAGTAATGTAGAGATGACTTGAAATACGCAGGAGGATGGCACAGGTTAGATACTATGCCATTTTGCATAAGGGATTGAGTGAGCATTCTCAGATTTTGGTACCAATGGGGCATTCTGGAATTAATTCCCTACAGATACCAAAGGACAACTGTATTAGAAAAATATGTGTCTGGATAGTGTAGTCTAATTGGCTAATAGAACAAATGAGGGGGGCACCTAACCCAATCTTGGCAGTCGGGAAAGACTTCCATTAGAACCACTTCAGTGGAGAGTTAATGGACAAGTGTGAGCCAGTCAAATGGGAGAGAGCACATCATCTTCAGAGGGGCTGCCAGGAGGCATGGAGCACTGCACTGAACAGCTGAGACTTCATCCCAACACAAAGGGGCATCATTCAAAAGTGAATGAAGTGGAGGCTGACTATTTAATGGACATGGGTTTCTTTAGGGGGGAATTAGAGTGGTGACGTTTGCATGCACTAAAGGTACTAAAAGCCACTGAACTGCATACTTCAAAATGGCAAATTCTATACTATGTGAATTTTTACTGAACTTTAAAAAAAAAATGACAACTAGAAAGAACTTTTCATTCCAACCAAGATGGAGTAAGGGACCAGATTTATCCTCCTGCCTGAAACAACCCAAAAACAGGACAAAGTATTTGAAACCAAGCTTCTAAGAGAGTGGATATCAGGAGGAATAAAAGAGGTGAACCCAAAGACTGTCCCAGTTTGCTTTGAGGGTTTCCAGGCTGCAGAGCGTGGGAGCAGAACCCAGGCAGAGCCCAGCGGACTTTCCCAAGTTGAAGAGAAAAAAACAGAGGAGACCAAGGGGAGCCAGAGGCAGCTGGAGTTTACAGAGCAGAGCACTGGGGAAAAGACTGGAAAATTTGCAGAGTGTGTCCATCTAGTCTTCAGAAGAACACTGATCAACATTTGGCATGTGAGAAAATGAGCCAAAAGGATCGGGGAGAACACCTGGAGCTCTCATAAGGCCACAGACAGTGTCTGTTCCACCAGCCAGATTGTATAAAGCCTCATAATTCACGGAGCAGTGCTTAGAGTCCCAAGAGTCTTATACCCAAGTAGTAGGGACAAATTAGCCACAGGCTAAAAGCTCCATTGGTGTGGCTAACAAGCCTTACAGGCAAGACTCAAATCAAATTGCTTCCAAGTAACTTAACCATACTCCAGGACAAAGTTTAGACATATTTGCAGAAATGTGAATATATCCAGCACAGAAAAAAAAAAACAGTAAAATTCATGCAAGTACGAAAACCACCTATGATAAAAAAAGAAAACCCAATCCAGAACTGAGCCAGATGTTAAGCTGAGCAGACAAGGACATTAAAAGATTTTGAAAACATGTGTTAAATATTAAGTAGAGACATGGAAAATATAAGACAGACCCAAGCCAAAATTCTACAGTTGAAAACAACCTCTGAAATTTAAGTGACACCATCACATTTGCTCAATTGGAAAGCTCATTGGGCTGCCATCTGGAGGGTGGGTTGGGGGGTATCTATTAAAGTATGTTAATATTCTGACAGCACAGGTAAGAAATGATAGTCTGAAACAGTCACAGTAGAGCTGGGCAGAATCAGGCCTTTTTGAAACATTTGAGAAGTGGCAGTGCAGGTCAGGTGTGCGGTGAGCCAAAGACGACCAGAAGGTGAGACCCAGGTGAGGAAAGCAAGCTTGCCCTCTACTCGAGATGCAGAGGGCACCAACTGCCTCACATGGAATCAGAGATGGGCAAGACAGCCCGAGCAATAAATGCAACTGGGGAGGCCACCCTGTGAAGCCACCCATGTATCCCATGGGGTGCCAGACACAGGGAGGGGCCACGCACTCAAGTACTGGAGGCTGTTGCAGCTGACTTCTGCAGAGAATAAGCATGGAAGAGGTGACAGTTGAGTGCCAGACAGGGCCAGAAGAGTTCAGAGTTTACCCAGGGCACAATGTGAATGGACTAGCAGGCTTTGAAGAGGGGACCAACAATTGTTTTTACATATAAAAAAAAATTGGGGGTGGGTGGGTACTAGGGATTAAACTCGGGGCACTCAACCACTGAGCCACATCCCCAGCCCTATTTTGTATTTTATTTAGAGACAGGGCCTCACTGAGTTGCTTAGCACCTCACCATTGCTGAAGCTGGCTTTGAACTTGTGATCCTCCTGCCTCAGCCTCCCGAGCTGCTGGGACTACATGCCTGTGCCTGGCTTAAAATATCATTCTTGTTAATGGAGAAAGCATGGGCAGGAAGGGGAATGGCAGAAGCAAATGACCAGCTAGAAGGTTTTGGTCATTCAAGATGACAGTTTGCATGTGACAAATGGACAGAAGCAGACCCATCAGACCAGGTTTTTATTCATTTTGCCAAAGTGGACACTGAACTCAGGAACTCTCTACCACTAATCTACATTCCCACTCTTTATTGAGACAGGGTCTAAGTTGCCCAGGCTGGCCTTGAACTCGTGATCCTTCTCCCTCAGCATCCCAAGAAGCTGGGATTATAGGCATGAACTACCACACCAGCCCCAGTCCTGGTTTTAGAATGGATGTGAAAAAAGATGGACAAGGATAGGAAGAAGTGACAAGGATACTCCCATGTTTGTGACAGGAGTAAATGCCATTTATTGAAGTACAGAAAGCTCACACAGGGCAGATATGGGAGGGAAGAATGAAGAATTCCAGTTTAGATATAATTGATGAGATCACAAGTAAGCAACTACAGAGGAGGACATGGTGTCAGGGGAGAGACCTGGGTTAGATACAGGAATGTGATGTCATCAGCACATAGGTGGTATTTTGAGCCACAATAGACATGATCACACAGGGAGTTTGCAGAGTCAAGATGACAAGACTGAGCTCCTATAATTTGACATTTGAGTGAGGTGGGAATGTCCATAGCTAGAGAAGTATGTGGAGGCAAGGAAGAATTTTTAGTGAAGGAGATAAAGCAAGGAGGTGGCAACCCAGAGTACCTGTGAAGGGACTGACCTGTGAGAGGAGGGACGCTCTGATGCAAGGTGCAGATCTGCAGGATAAATAGTAGTGAGACATTCCTCTTAACAACGATACCCTCTATTAGGGAGGATAGCAAGGAGGCAGCGGTGGTGGGCAGAAGTTTAAACAATAAGAGTAGGAAAAAGTTTTCTTATTGCTAACAGATGCCAGAATTTAAGACAGCAAAAATCCCAAGATAAAAATTACCAGTATTCATGGAGCATCTGCTTAAAGTTCTCAAAGTCTCAACACACAGTAAATGTATTGTAGTCTGACTAGCAGAGGAAAAGATCAAATCGCCCCATGCTCAGTGTTGACCCAGAGGACAGCAATTTATCATTTCAGGACTAACTAGTTCTCTTGCTCCCAGCCTTTGGTTCCTTCCATTCCCAAGAGATAATTTTCAGAAGGTTCTGTTTGAACATGAAAGCCATTCAAAATTACTTTGCTTTTCACAGTGACTCTGATACCTGAGGATATTAGATCTAATAATTCCCACTGAAACCCAGTGTCCTAGGAGTCTTACTATATTCTCTTCTCTTAGTTCTCCTTTCTACTAATTCCAGAAATGTAGACTGGTTCAGTTGTGTTTAGAGGGTAGACAGTTTTAAAGTCAGGATCAGTGGCTGCAGGTGTTCCTAGCATTTCATGCCTAATACCTTTCAGCTTCTTCCAATAACAATGGCAATGAAAGGCTTGGAAAGTTTCCCATTCTAACCTGACTGTTGCTGCTACAAAGGTTCCAGGGGAAAGGCTCCCCACATGGCTAAGCATCAAGCAGATTCAAGTAATTCCATGATGGAAGCAAGGGAAGCTAGCTGAGGCTAGGTCCAAAAAGAGAACAGAAAGATTGCTTCAGTTCCCCTTCAGGGCCCTTTGAAGTAGGGTCTGTAGGATAGAAGGCCCATACCCCACCTCAGAGACGCCAGCATTCTGCCACCAGCTCTGCCAGGGTTGAAAACCAACTACTATTGCCAGATCTGCTTTGCCAAGACCTTCCACAATCACAGGTAAGAGAAACAACTGGAAGTTTAAATGGTGGAAATGATACATTTCAAAACTATCAAGTACCTCCTACCCAAAAAGCAAATAAAAATCCACAGACAACCATTTACAACCTCTATTTTGATTCCATAACCAGAGTGAGAATCAAAATGAAACAGGGAAAATCTGGGCAAACCCCTAGCTGCACTTTCATCAACTTCACAGGTCAAGTCACTGAGCAGTACACCCCATTAGATTTACCGTAGATAATACCTCTGGGGTATCGTAACCTTGGCAATGATGGTTTAAGCCGTTTCAGAATCTTGGGAGGCCTCTTGTGTCTCAAACCCACTGGAACCACAGACCTTCTCTTGGGCCTGCACAGGTGTCCAGCAGGCAACCTTGGACATGAAAGGACTTAAAGTTCCACCTGGATCATACTCATGCTGCCATTTTTGAATATTGGTCTTATGAAGAGCAATCAGGTTGGACTGCTGGTGCACAGGTCAATTCCTTCACTTTCCCCATCTCCAGTCACCTTCTCCCCCACCACAGGCCACCCTGTGACACTGCTGGTTATGATACTGCTAGTGGCAAGTTCTGCTCCTTCACTAACATTGAAGTATAACATTAGAGAAGCACGTAATAGGAAGGACTCTGAAGGAAATAACATTTCAATCTCTCCATTGGCCACATCCCATAAAGACCCGTAATTCCTATCTTCCAGGAGGCAGATTTGAGACTTGGGGTTCCCACCTCATGAAAAACATTTGTAGTTCCATGTGGTGGCACACACTAGTAATCCCAGTGACTCAGGAGGCTGAGGCAGAAGGATCGTAAGTTTGAGACTGACCTGAACAGCTTAGTGATACCGTGTATGGAAGCAGAAAAATTAAATGGGCTAGGGATATAGCTCAGAAGTAAGCATCCCTGGGTTCAATCCCTAGTACCAAAAAACAAAACAAACTCTTTGGCAAAACTGATTCAGTGTTTAGCATACCATGTGGAAGAGCAGCAAAACAGGGCTCATTCGTTAACAAAAATATCAGCTCTATCATGTTCTAGCTCTTCTCACCTTTGGCAAATCAGTGATCTAAGCCTCACTATCCTCATCTGAAAAAAATATCAAACATTAAACAATACTTATCAAATACTTAATTTCCAAAGAAGATAAACAGCTGAATACAGTTTCTTACAGGTACAGAGCAGATTTACTATGGGTAACTTATCTGTAGTGATCTTTAAAGAATCCAAGATCCCAAGGAGGTTGAAGTGTATAAAGGTTTTCAAAGTCTGATTACTGAATACTGGGTATTAAAGTCATTAGAAACTAAATAGAAAAAAAAAAAAGAAAGAAAGAAACTAAATAGAACCAGCAATAAAGAATGCCTAGCAATAAATACCTAATGAGCTGGAAGTGGCTCTTCTAATTAAGAGATCTAATAACGTCACTAGTTAATGGCCACAAAAAAAGCAATAAAGTACACATTGAAGGGTATATTCGTCAGGGAAAATAGTGGCAGCTTCTAAAATAAGCTGTTAAAACAAACCATAGGGTTTTAAGGTAAGATTTTACAAATCAGACAAATCTTCCTTGTCAGATTATAGACTCTGGTCTGTTAAACACTTCAGCCTAGTTCTTAGTTCTTGTATTGCTTTAAGTAAATTCCAATACCAATCACAAAATTAGAGCCTGTTAAACAAATGCTTTATTAACACAAACAAACTACAAAGCACTAAGAAATTTAAATATCCATGTCATAACAAACGGGTGGCAATTCCACATCCAGGGTTGACAGAATGCTTGAAGGGGACTGCAGCGGATCTACAAAAGAGGAAGTTCTCATTAAATTTCTGTAAACCTTGAGTTGTCCAAATCAACAGACTAGCTGTCACTTTTAGTCATGAACTCATGTTTTTTGTCTAATGAATCCCTACCCGCAACCCCACCTCACACACACTTCTTAATATGCAGCTATGGTCCCAGAATTGACCTTTATCAGGATATGTCTTAGAAGTACCTGAATCTCAATTCTTCTTAGAGTAAGAGCTAGCAGCCTAACAAATGATAAAACAGGACAAGCTATCTCATAGGGACAAATAGGAAGCACAGTGAGGATGGCTTCTGACCACACAAACTAAGACCTCAAACCTTGGGCAGTAACAAAATAGTGTCATTCTACGCTAGAGCACAGTGGGTCTCAATCCTCTATTAGTGTGGATGTCACTGGAGTTCTCTCCATACAAGTTTTGTATACACTTCGACTTACGGCCCAAGAAGCTACACGTTAAATTGAATACTTTTGCAATATCTAAGACTGATTATATTTCAGAATCACTTCACTTGGCCAAGGCATTGGGGACTAAAATACAAAATATCAACTGAGAAGAGTTTTCAGGTTTCTGCAATTTTCACCTTAAAGCATAGAAATTACCCATAGGCTGCCCTTCTGCATAACTCTTGTCCCCACAGTAATGGATGTTGTTATGAAACAGGCCGTTTTCAGCCTTCAAGAGGGCACCTTTTCACTTACCAGATGCCCATGGTGACGACGGCATCTTCACAGGCGAAGGGGGGCCCAGCTGCAACAGCTTTTCAAGTCCTCTCTCCTCGTCAAGGATCATGAGAGGCACTCCACTCAAGGGGAGGTGAGCAATCTGATGCTCCTCAGGCAGGTCAAAACTCTCAAAATCTGTCAGAGGGAAAGCATCTTCTCATCAGGACAGCAGATCTCAGTGGTCAGCAAAATGCTGGAGGTCAGAGAACCTTTCAGAGGATCCACGAGGTCGAAACTACCTAACAAGGTTAATCACCTTTTCCACTGTTGACATCTGCATGGTCGGTATTAAAGCAATGGTGGATAGACCTGCTGGTGCCTTAGCACATATCAAGGCATTGGCAATGAACTACATTAGTAGTCACTACACTCTTCACCATTATTCAGTTGTAATTAAAAAAAAAAGTCACTTCACCATAGAGATTAACAAGTATAATCTTATTCACTCTCAACTCTTAAAAAGAGATCTTAAGATTCCGTGTGACAGAATGAAAAATGTGTCATGAAATATTTGTCATACACCAAGGAATGATTTCCTCCCCTGCCTGGTACTGGGGATTGAACTCGGGGATACTCTACCCCTAAGCTACATCCCTAGGCCTTTTCATCTTAAGACATTATCTCACCAAATTGCCCAGGCTGGCCCCAAACTTTTGATCCTCCTTCCTCAGCCTCCCCATCGCTGCAATTACAGGTGTGTGCCACCACACCCAGCTGAGGATTATCTCCAATAAAGGAATTTGTGTGATTATTTGAGTTGCAAGATAAACTAGAAGACCTTCTCTGGAAATATTTTCACTTCAAAGAACAAAGGAACAACTATGGTCATTCAAACTTGGGTATCTGTCACACACTTTCTCAAAGGAATGAAGAATATCTATCACACTTCAAAGAAAATAGTCTGTGCCAATAACAAAATTCAAGAGCATCAAGAAAAAATTGACAACTGTGGAAAACTTATTTGCAATAGTTTGCAAAATAAGTTTTTCACACTGTCATGCTATCATTAGCTAAACTTTTCTGATGAGAGCAACAGTGATTATTAATGGGTTTTTGATGTTAAATGATGAAACATTTAACATTAGATAAACATTAGATATTTACCTCTCAATGAACCAATATTTCTAAGTGATCAATGCATAATAAATGCAAAGACAGAAAATATAGGGCTACACCAAAGTAATGTATTATCAGAATACACAATGTTTACTGGTAATGGTCTCAGTTGTAATTAAAAATTAAAATGTAAGACTCTACATTGCAATTATATGTTCAGATACAGCCACTTGTTTTAGAGAGGAACATAAGAAAACCATTGACATTCATCTGATAAGACTTATACTCCCCCTTTCCTAACTCTACATCTGCATGAGGCCTGATGTTCTTAATTTGCCTTAGCTAAAACAGATGTAACAGATTAAAGAATTTGACAAGAATTCAATTGTCTTATTAAGTCCAATTAAGCAAATTTTCAAAAATATAAACCATACTATTCTTATCACTAGATCTGTTTGGAAACTTGTCTTATGTTAATTTATGAGTTTATTATTTAATAAATTAATATTCTTAGAATGTCTTAGTTTTAATTTCTAATATAAGAAATATAAACAGGATACATAAGCAGAAAATTTTGGGGATTTTCAATTTCTAAAACCTTAAAAGTGTCCTGAGACCAAAAAAGAACCACATATTAGGTAACTTTCTGTCCTATAACCCAAGTGCCTTACTTCTTAAGAATTATCTAAAACAATCAATTTCTCTTGACAGCAAGAGAAGTTTGATTGAAATAGTGTTTTGAGTTTTCCTTTTCATAGAGGTTAAGTGTTCTCCCAAAAGATCAGAAAGTGGTTGTTCTCGGGCTGGGGATGTGGCTCAAGCGGTAGCGCGCTCGCCTGGCATGCGTGCGGCCCGGGTTCGATCCTCAGCACCACATACCAACAAAGATGTTGTGTCCGCCGATAACTAAAAAATAAATATTAAAAATTCTCTCTCTCTCTCTCTCTCCCCCCCCCACTAAAAAAAAAAAAAAAAAAAGGAAAGAAAGTGGTTGTTCTCATCTTTGTACTTCGCTGTGAAAGGGCTCTGAAAACCTAGGTCCTTGGGAATTCATCTGCTCTTTTTCAAGGCTGATAAAACCCAGATGTCAAAAAGATATTGAGTGATACAACTACAATTTAAAACCACAGAATTATAAAGAAAACCATAAATAGACAAAAGACTCCAGAGGAAAACCAGGTACAGTGGCGCATGCCTGTAATTCCAGCAGCCCGGGAGGCTGAGGCAGGAGGACTGAGTTCAAAGCCAGCCTCAGCAAAAGTGAGGCACTAAGCAAATCAGTGAGACCCCGTCTCTAAATAAAATACTAAATAGGGGACTGGGGTTATAGCCCAGTGGTAGAGCATTTGCCTAGCATGTGGGAGGCACTAGGTTTGATCCTCAGCACATTAATAAAAGCTTTAAAAGACATTAAAAAAAAAAATAGGGCTGAGGATGTGGCTGAGTGTCCAATTCAATTCCAGGTAGCCCTCCCCCCTTTCCCCCAAAAAAAAGACTACAGAGGAAATAAGTCTGCAGTATTACAGGGTTAATTTTATCCCCAAAGAGCTCTTTTTAAAATAAGTAAATCAGTAAGAAAGTCACATAACCAAAGGATAATGAATGCAAACAGAAAATTCCAAAAACTGTCAAAAATATGCAGGACTACTTGGCAATATCTTTCCTCAAATACAGCTTGCTATGGTCCTCCTTCCTGGTCTATACATATAAAATCTACCTCATTTTCCTTAATGGCTAAATGGCAATCATTAGCATGAATATACTACATTTTATCAAAACTTAATCCCCCCTGCCCAACTCAGCAAACATTCTCAAAGTTAACCCTCGAGATGGGCAAAAATCACAACATAATTCCAAGAATACTAACTGCACAATTGTCTCTTATATAAAAAGCCGTAACAATCTGAATGTGTTAGTAAAATATTACTAAAAGCCATTTGGTTAAAGGGGCTAGAAATCTGGATCAGAAATCTCTGTGGCCTTCACCAGGTACAATAGGGAACACCTGAAATACCAAAGACTTGTGTGGTCTGAGGCAGAAGAATAACAAGGCTAGCCTCAGCAAATTATTAGACTGTCTCAAAGTAAAAATAATTTGAAAAAGGACTGGAGAGGTAGCTCAGTGGTAAAGCACCCATAGGCTCAATGCCCAGTTTAAAAAAAAAAAAAAAAAATTCTATAAGACCCTGCCAGACCTGCCCCCATGCTTCACTTACCTTTCATTCCCCAGAAGACATCAGTCCTTTTCCCTACCTTGGCTCTTTGCACACTTGATCTACAACACTTTCTTGTTCACTCAGTGAGATTATCTGGTCAACGACTGCCTTTCCCGCTGAACTATGGGTTCCCTCGTGGCAGGGCCCCATGTACCAAGCTAACCACTGCATCCAAACCCTAATAATGTTTGACACATAGAAACCTCTCCTCAACTGCTGGAGTAAATGAAAGCCTGAAAAGCTGGTCCTATGATGGAAGATATTTCAGATATATACAGCTGATTGAAGGAATTTTTTTAAAATGTTTTCACTAGCTGAAGAGTTTTTTTTTTTTTTAAACCAAGAAATAATTAACCAACCAAGGTACTCTCAGGCATTGCTTAGTTTGATACAAGGGCTCTTTGCACACCCTGAAAAAGCTTTCTAGTCAGACAGTCCACACTGGCACTTGCTCAATATCGGACACACCTCCCCTAGGTACTATACTTTTGAGAACAGGAACAACATCCTATACCTTTGCTCCCATTCCCCTCCTGACAAACGTGATACCTCGCGAATGATTCCACCTAAACAAGTATATTTATTCTAAGCAACCCAGGTTTGGTCAGTCTCATTACAGTCTAGGGTTATATACTGTAGTCACAAGTTACAGTTGAGTTGAATTTACAAGAGAAACCAGAGATCAAAAGCAATTTTTGCCATACCAAAAGATACTACCTAAAGGATTGAAGGGAAAGAAGTTTTCTATTTCTGGATAGGTATCATCGGAGGCAGGAACAGAGCTTTTTGCTTTAGCAGTCTTCTCGGTCATCTAAAATAACCCAAGAAAATGTGTTAGCAAGAATGGAAGTCTTGTCAAACAAGCAGCACAAAAGATGGTAAGGCCTCTTCAAACATATTACTTCACCACACTTTCAAATTTGCCAATTTCATACTGTCATCTATGAAGCTATAATCCTTAGTTTTCATGATTATACCCCCAAACAATCTAAATATATATAATTTAAACAGTTCTAGTAACCTGGCTCAAAAGTTAAAGACTTATTATTAGCACCTGTTAACATAACTTAATTTAGAGCTAATCTACTCAATTATCCAAACCTAACCGAGGAAAAAATGAGTATTAGTGCTGAGAATAGTAGCTAATCCTCAAAGTCATTTTTGATTTATAGAAGTGTGATTTTTTTTTCACACCACTGTTACGTTAATTATTTGCTGGGTTAATATTAACAAGTGTGTCTTCCTCAAATACAGTTAAGAGGTAGCAAGTGATAGTCTACGACTTTTGAATAACAAGTAGACATTGACTTAGTAGAACAAATGGAAGCTTCAGTATTCTTGATTTACCTTACTTCATATGTGCACACCTAGAGGAAATCTCTCACAGGTTTCCCACATTTCAGTTCTGGGTAACAGTCTCATTCTTCCCATATCACTGCAATATCTGCATTTAACATTTTCTTTTTTCTTTTTTTTTTAAACAGACACCCCTGTCCTAAGCTGCACTACATGTATGTCACAGGTTTGATGTAACCGTCTTCTAATACACATTAAATAAGTATTCAAGGTGTTAATCCATATACTAAACTCATCTTTCACAACAAAGTCCTCTCAGTCTGGGATACAATGTCCTGTACCTTGTGACCACATAAAAAGATCAACATGCTAGCAAATAAATGGTCCCCTAACAAGCTGGTGCTTTCTCTGGGAGGTAGGGAAAATGTTGGTAGCACCTGAATAAGATCATCAGGCATCCTCTCAGTATTTTATGTACTTTTTAATTAGATAATACAAACCAACCTACTGCCATATACCAGGTTAGGTCAGGTGAGGTGAAATTCCACATTAGCTACTTCTAGTTAAAGATACAGAGAAGTGGGCTGGGGCTGTAGCTCAGTGGTAAAGCGCTTGCCTCACATGTGGGAGGCACTGGGTTCGATCCTCAGCACCACATAAAAATAAAGGTACTGTGTGCTCATCTACAACTAAAAAATATATTTAAAAAAAAAGATACAGAGAAGTAAAATGTGATTCTACTCTGCTCGTTTACTAATCTGCATTTCCCTTCTACTTAGGGGGAAAACAGCCAAGTAGGATGCAACAGTCATTTTCAGAGCCAAAAGTGCTGAAATTTAAACAATACCTTAGCCAATACTTACCTTTTTGGCAGGGAAGGTTGGTTGTTTTTGTTTGAGGGGTGCATTGGTCTTTACTCTCTTTTCTGTAGCTCTGTTGACAGTTCCCAAAGCCTTTCTGACAGTTCTAGGGGCTGGTGGAGCATCAAACGTTTTGCCAACAAGTGGTGTTGAAACCTGAGACCTCCCATCTAAGGCTTTAACTAGCAAAGAAAAAGTATCACCATAAGATTAGACCAGTGAATTCCTTTGTAACTCCAATGCTCTTTATATAAACTTGCCCTAATTCTTACCCCTAAAGCTGACCCTCATTTTTGGTAGTAACCAAGAGCATATCACAAGTATTGAGGTTCAATACTCTTCAAGTCATCTCCTTAACATCCTGAGAACAAGGGCTGAAGTGTGATTTTGGTAGTGAGCTTACTTAGTATGTGGAGGCCCTGGGTTGTATCCCTAACACCGAAAAAAAGAAAAAAAAAAAAAAAACATACTGAGTATTTAAATGACTAGTTGCCTACGAACTACACTAAATGCTCAACTGGGTCCAGGCCACATCCATAAAACCTTAGCGTCCAACTGCAGCCTTATATACTCACCAGGCCCAGGCCCCCGCTTCAGCACCTCCTTAGGAGCCACACGGGTACAAGGTTCTCCATTTTCCTTATCAACAAAGATCAGAGTAGCCATTCTGGATTGCTCTAGGGATGAAATGTACGTATGAGAAACCGGGAACTGGGTAAGAAGAGAAAAGCAAAGGTAAGCACAGATCTAACTTTCTGCCCAGGGGACGTCCGGACAAAAACAAGCGCCTTGAGCCACCAGGAACTTAAGACCGAGTCAGAGGCTCTGAGGTCTAAACAGGCTGTTTGGGACAGGCTCTCATTAGAAGAGAATCCCGTGCTCCCAGGACTCAGCCCAAGGTCCCTACTGCACCGGCATCGGAGTCACCGGAGTCACGGGCACACGGCCCCAGCTCCGAGCCCGACAACACTCCGCCTTCACACCGCTGAACCCGGGTCCTTCACGCCGTTCCCAACAAACTCACCCAAAACCGCGCGGCCAGAGACGCCTCACGCCCGCGGTTTAAAACACAACTCGCGATTCAATTGGTTTCTCCGCGAGGAGGCGGGGCCTGAGGCGGAGTCTGTAAAAAAGAACCAATGAGAGGAAATCACACTGCCAGGACCCGCCCAAAAGCTCTTTCTCCGGAAGTCTGTGATTCCTTTCCTACCAAGAAAAAAAAAAAAAAAAAAAACCCTGGGAGGCTTTTTGCTCTCCATAACGTTGAGCTGTGTGGACTAACGTACTGACCCAATGTCACTGTTTTATTGTTTTGAGGTCTTTTTTATTCAGTTGACACTGTAGAAAGGGTTGAAAATAAAATATATATTTCCATTTCTATTTATTGCTACTTATTTTCAAATACTGTAAAAATTTGGTAGGCTTGGAAAAAAAGAATGGAGATCATCTGAAAGCCTAGCCCCACTGGAATAAGCAGTCTTCCTTTATATGCAGCATTATAAAATAAAAGTTAATGTTTACATTCCTTAATACAAATTATTTTTTTAAAGGGGGTTGGGTAGGAGGGGATTCTATCGAGGCAGAGAATTTAACTCTCACATTTGAAAACGCATACATGCATGGGATCAGGGGATAAACTTTCAGAAGAGGCAGCACACTCAAATGACAGGAAATTCTGTAACCAAAATTATTGCTTATTTCTCAGTTTTTTATTTTATATGTATACTTTCTATTTGGGGCTGCATCTCAGTGGTACAGAGAGGACTTACCTACCAGGCTTTATGCCCTGGGTTTGATCCCCAATACCGAAAAAAAAAAATTTAAAGACAAAAACCACACATGTATACTTCCCAAGGAGGATAGGAATATTATAAATGCTATTAGTTTCCAAAGCAAAAAAAAAATATTTTATAGTATTTTTTTGTTTTCTCATAATAAAATGCAAGTTCACTTCAGGGCGACGTGACATAATTACCAAAACATTCCATCTCGCAGCTCCTGATATTTTTCTAGCGGCTTCTTCCAACTGAGAATTATTTGAATGATTAGGGTCTTTCTCACTCTGTATGGTGCAAACTCGAGGAAAGACACTTTGTGTTCACACACATCCCTAGCGTGCTACATTGGCTGGCTACTAATTACTAGTAATTTAATTGCTTCATTTAGTTCATACGTCACAAACTTCCCTATTCATTAAATAGCCCTCTAGCGAGTTTTAAGCTGTTGCTTGTTTTAGGTACTAAATTTCGGGAGGTTTTTGCATCCTACAATACTGCAATTCTAATAGGAACAAGGATTTCCAGAAAGAGTGGAAAAGCTGCACAGCCAGAAGTTATCAAACTGCCCAGGATAACCAGTTGAAAAAGGCATAGCTCAAGTCTCGCGACACCCATGGCAAGTACTTGTCAGTGAGCATGTGTCGGTTGTCCGGAAATTACCGCAGTGACTGCCGGGAGGAGGCAGGAAGCCCGGAAGTAAACATTGCCGGACTAGTTTCGTTTCTATCGGATGGTTGTTGGGTAGGCTGCGGCCAGACAGGGTAAGGAAATATTCTGAAGCTTTGAGGGAGGTGAGGTAGGAGTGGCAAAGAGCTGGAAACCTCAGAAAATGGGTGGGCGGGGCTCCTGATCATTAGATGTATTTTCACGGGGGTGATGGGGGAGCCGGGACGGGAAACCCACTGTTAGGCTGGGACGCAGGCCTGACATCAGTGTCCAGCCACACCAAGCAGAGAGTCGGGGTAACGGCGAGTGCCTCTTTGTTTCGGGTATCTTGAGTGGTCCTTCCCCAAGTTGACTGTTTACTCCAGAAGAATTTCTTTGAGCTTCAATTTTCTCATTAGGTAGGGAGGATCTTACTTTCTTGTGCTATTATGAGGCTTAATGCGATGGTCTATGTAAAGTTCTAAGCACTCTTACACTGTAGGAGTAAGACTACTCTGTCAGTCGGAGCTCTTGTTTTTAACTGGAGAAAGTGGGCCCCTCCCCAGCGAGGGCATCTGATAAATACAACTTTATTCATTCAGTTATAGCTTTCAACGTTGCAGGCCCAGAAGCCCCTGCCCTGTGGAGAGGTTAGAACTGACATTGGAATCAGACAGGCCTGGGTTTGAGATCTTTGTCTCTTCCTAGCATGTGTCCTTGGTGGAGAGTCTTAGTCTTTCAGAATTTGTTTCTTCACTATAAAGTGGGGTTGAAAAGATTAGTTGAGATCATGCCTGGTAAGCTCAAGAAATGGTAGCTGTTAAAGTGAAGATAATCAAATCTACCACTGTTTTTCATCTCAGTGTACACTTAGACTGTCATCAATTTATATATTACACAAGCATCTGTGGAGGTTTTCTTTGGACTAGATACAGGAGAGGATCACACCTTTCAGCAGCATCATAGACTCCTAGCCACAGAGCACTTCTTATTAAGAAAGAGCATGTGTAAAAGCGCAGTGTTTTCTCCTCTTAAGTTGTTCTTGTCAGGTATTTTGGTAACTGGGATGAAAAGCTAATACAGGCTGGAAGGTAGACAGGTACTAAACCATATGTGCTAAAAAGAAGTTGATTTTTAGAATAGATGATAAGAACCTTTTAAGCTGTGTTGTTCAATATGACAGTTACTGGCTACTTGTGCGACATTGAGACTGGAAATATGACTAGTCCCAATAAAAGTAAAGTCCATATCAGCTTTGCAAACTGAGTTTATTTTTTAATGTTGATTGGCATATGAAATTATAATGGTTGGATACATTGAGTTCAATAAAATCATATAAAAGTAATTTTACTCTCTAATTTTTAATACAATTAGTGGAAAAGAAAATTATGTATGAGATTGTTATTAAATTTCTTTTGGATAATGATGCATTGGAGGGTTACATTTGGATAAAAGGACATGATATTATCAAATTTTTGTTCTGAAAAATTAAACTGTCTCCATCATGGGGAATTAGTTGGAAGGAATCAGCAGACCAACAAGTCAAAAAAGTAATAATATATAATAAGGTGGTAGTATTGAGAATGGAGAGAAGTAGATGCATTTCAGTGATATTCAGAAAGTGAAAGTAATCTTAGTAATGAAATAGATATGTAGATAAGCTGGAACACTTATATAAAGAAATGGTTGGTGCCATCATGTACAACCACAAGAATGGGAAGTTAGACTCCATGGATGTATAATATGTCAATATACATTTTACTGTCATGTATGTCTAAAAAGAACAAATAAAAATTTTCTTTAAAATTAAGGAAAGAAAAGAAATGAATGTTATTGTCTTTCACTGAAATAGTACACAGTGAGAGGAGACTGTATTTTAGAGGGAAGATCAGGAGTTTGAATTAAGGTATATTGAGTTTAGGTGCCTCTGCTTTTGTGTAGAGTAATGAAGGAGGCTGTGACTGAGACTTGAGGAAACTAACATTAAATAACTGGGCAGTAAAGAATGAGCCTTTAAGGGAACAAAGGAAGCAATGAGAGAAGTACAGGAAAAAAACATAGAATGTAGTATAGAAGCCAAGGAATAAGAATATATAAAAAAGGAAAGGAACAGAACTGAAAAATGTCTAGTTAATTTAGTACATTGAACATCAATAACTAACTCTTTCATTGGAGTGGTTGGGGACAGAGGCTAAGTGAGAGTGAGAAGGGAAGCAGAAGGTGAGGAAATAGAGACATGAAGAGGCATTTTTTTCTTGAAAGAGGGATGGAACCCTGTATACTTTAGGAGTTACTGTGGTTACCAAGTTTGGGACACATGCTGGAAAGGGCAATTCAGGAATGTACACAAGAGAAAAGAGTCCCATGAAATTTTAAATATGTGTCTCCCTCCATTTGTAAATTAGAGTTGGGGAAAAAACAGTGCTAAGAGTTTGTAGAGACTTTTGAGGCAGAGAAAGAGACCTTTCACAGACACTATGAAAGAATAGGAATATGAAACATATATAATCAATGGTATGTGTTGTTACGATGTGTTTTTACTGGTTTCGGTGATGAATTTATGAAGGCCTACTTCCTTCTGTAAAGGACTCTCCTTTCTTCCTTTGGGGAAGCCAGGTCATCATGTCAGCCGCAGCTGTGGACACGGTTAATGCTGCACCCCTATCGGGGTCCAAAGAAATGAATTTGGAAGAACCAAAGAAGATGACTCGAGAGGACTGGAGAAAGAAGAAGGAGCTAGAAGAACAGCGAAAACTGGGTAATGCTCCAGCAGAAGTTGATGAAGAGGGAAAGTGAGTAATTTTTTTCATGATCTATTCATTGAAAATTCAAATTTTTATCTAATCTTTTGACAGGAAATCATTTATAGCATTTATGACATAAATGCTAAGCATCTCTAAATAATAATACTTATGATTATTTTAATCAGTTAACTAGACATTTTCTTTTAACTTCTTTCTCTGATGGAACATTTAAGTCACATTTCTACCTTCCTCCCTTTCTCCTCCTCTTCAGCTATATCACTATCCTTAGTATCTTGATTGGAAATTTTTTCAATGTAACATAAATTACTTTCTTCTTTTTTTTTTTTTTGTTCTCTGTGCTTCACTATAGAGACAGCACCATATTCTCTTCCCCCTTCCACTGCAATATTTCTATTCATAGATTCTGTGTAAGTTACCTTTGTAATTGTAATACTATTTTCAAACTTTATTCTTAAATTTTTAAAAAATTTTATTACAGAGACATCAACCCTCATATTCCTCAGTATATTTCTTCAGTGCCATGGTATATTGATCCATCAAAAAGACCTACTTTAAAGCATCAGAGACCACAACCAGAGAAACAAAAGCAATTCAGCTCATCTGGGGAATGGTACAAGAGGGGAGTAAAAGAGGTATGTAGGCAACCTGTGTGTGTCCTCATGGATATGGAGATTTTATTTTAAGAACTTAATATAAACGGGGAGGCTGAGGCAGGAGGATCGCAAGTTCAAAGCCAGCCACAAAAGTGGGATGCTAAGCAACTCAGTGAGACCCTGTCTCTAAATAAAATACAAAATAAGGCTGGGGATGTGGCTCAGTGGTCAAGTACCCCTGAGTTCAATACTAAATAAAGTGGAAAGATTATGTAACTCTTTATCTGGTATGAAATTCACAATGTGTACTACTTTAGCTGCTGTATTTTCTTATTGCTGAAATCCTTAGACTTTTTCATTTATAAATGTGTGAAGACTTAACAGATTTTTCTTCTTAACATATTATTTCGGGCTGGGGTCATAACTCAGTGATGGAGCACTTACCTAGCATGTGTGAGGCACTGGCTTGATTCTTAGCACCACATATAAATAAACAAAATAAAGGTCAATCAACAACTAAAAAAGTTTTTCAGAAATGTCTCTTGACAAGATAGTCATGATAACCAAGTTATTTTTAAACTTATGCATATAAATAAAACACATGCTTTGTTTTCTTTACATTTGTATAGAATTCCATAACTACTAAGTACCGCAAAGGAGCATGTGAAAATTGTGGGGCCATGACACACAAAAAGAAAGACTGCTTTGAGGTAAGTTCATCTTTAAGAATTTTGGAAAACTGATGTCAGAGTCTTTTTTAGCTTGTTAGAACTTATATTCTAAGTTTTCCTATATTTTGGTGCAAGTTAAAATTATTTTGAGCAAAATTAGTCCAGCACCATCAAGATTTTCTGTTAGAAAACTATTCAATTAGAATAGACTATTCATATCTACTCTGTACAGGTTATATGAACTTTTCCTCTGGGCTACAAATATTTACAAAAAAATAAATAAATCTTCTACTTTCCAGAGACCTAGGCGAGTTGGAGCCAAATTTACAGGTACTAATATAGCTCCAGATGAACATGTCCAGCCTCAACTGATGTTTGACTATGATGGAAAAAGAGATCGGTGGAATGGCTATAATCCAGAAGAACACATGAAAATTGTGGAAGAATATGCCAAAGTTGATCTGGTGAGCAACATTCCCTGCTTGTCTACTGTCCTTAAATAATGTACATTTTGTCATGTCTCTGACTTAAAAACTCTATTTTTCAAATCTTAAAGCGCTATAAAAAATGGTGCCTTATTGAATAGTGAAAATAAATGAATGGTAGCTGTATTTGGCAGCAGTTTCTTCTTATTTGATTCTTTTATTGTCCTTCACTCACAACTTATATAGCAAAAGATACTGGAAACATGAGAACAATATGACATCCAAAGTTTTTGGTTTTTTCAGGTTTAAGCATTCTGAACTCTGGGCCCCTAGGCTGTAGCTGGCCCATACGTCTATTATATTATAATTCTATCACATAACATTTAGGGATGGTTGTAGAATAGAAAAATTTTATTTTATTCTTTTATAATTTTCAATTCAAATTTGGTTTTTTATTGTGATTTTTTTTACCTACTTACCCCCATTCCTTCAAACGATAGGCAACACTGCCTTTTTTTTAAATTAAAGGTAATTAATTTTTTTAATTAAAGGTATTTAAGTATCATATGAGATTTCACATAAAAATATGGACTTTTTTTTTTGTATTGGAGATTGAACTTGGAGGTGCTTTACCATGGAGCTACATCCCCAGTCCTTTTTATATTTTATGTTGAGACAGGATCTAAATCACTGAGACCACCTTTGATCTTGAGATCCTCCTGCCTCAGTCTCCTGAATCTCTGGTATTACTAGTGTGCTCCACCACAACCAGCTTATCTTTTTTTTTTTTTTTTAAATATCCCAAAGGTTTTGAAATCTTATTTTTTTAAATTTTTTTTAAAGAGAGAGTGAGAGAGAGAGAGAATTTTTAATATTTATTTTTTAGTTCTCAGCGGACACAACATCTTCGTTGGTATGTGGTGCTGAGGATCGAACCCAGGCCGCGCGCATGCCAGGCGAGCGTGCTACCGCTTGAGCCACATCCCCAGCCCACAACCAGCTTATCTTTTTGTGAACACTTGAAACATGATAATTCGGGAACTGTCTGACAAGAGTCATTCAGTTGTCTGGAGTTGCCTACAATATGCCTGTTTTGGTCAGAACTTTCAGTTTACCACTAGTGCCATCTGCTCTGCTGACTCCTGGTTCAAATAGGAGTTTGTAATTTGTCCCCTTTAGAGAGTCAGGCCTAGTTTAAAATGTTTCTTTCTTTTTTTTAAGGCCAAACGAACTTTGAAAGCCCAGAAACTGCAAGAAGAATTAGCCTCAGGAAAACTAGTAGAACAAGCTGTAAGTAAAAAAATTTAAAAAAAATATTCAAACTCTTTTAAACAATGAAATGGAATTTGACTTAAGAATTGTATATATCTCTTGTTTAAAAAGACATTTGGGAGAGAGAAATACAGTATAGTTTAAGCATCACTAATCCAAAAATCCAGAATCTAAAATCTAAAACTTTGAACTCCAGTATCATGCCATAAGTGGGAAATGCCACAAATAATAAACATTTAGAGTTGTTGACTAAGTTTCTAAAAGGGACTCTTAGCATGTATGAGTTGCAAAGCAAACACAACTCAGGAAGTAATTACTAGGTAGACAATTATTAAGGCAAAATAACTTATCAGATAGGTATTTAAAATCTACCTCTGTGCCTGGCTAGCAACCTGCTCTTAGAAAAAGTAATTTGCTTCTCTGAACCTCAGTAGAATACTAAAATAGAGATAATGATAACACATACACCCCACCTGCCTGCCCCATACTTAACCTACATATCACAAAAAACCCTTTGTAATTGTTGACTATTATGAAGTATTATAATTGTTGTATTGTTATGATTATTGTTCATTATTACCAACTCTGGGGAAAGGAAAAGGGTCTGTTTCGCTTGTTATGGAAACATATTCTCTGTAATTGTAAGCATATAATTCAGTAAAGGTACTGAAAAGTATGAAGGGGTCTGATAATTTTTTTCCCCATTTGGGTGTCTGCATATTAAGATGAACTGCATATAGTAGTGTAAATGTCTAATTTAAATAACTAGTGGGAACTCCAAAAAAATTATCTTTTAAAAACATTCACATATCTGGTTTTGAAAATATAACATATTAAGTGAGAAAAATTAGAAGATTATAAAGAAGAAAGTAAATAACCCCTGTGTTAATAACTTTTGGGGTTTGGGTTTTTGCAGTGCTGGGGCTCAAACTCAGAGCTTTGCCCACGCCAAGCATGCTGTGTTCTACCACTGAGCTATATTTGCTCTCCTCCCAAATATATCTCTGTAATGTATATAATTATGTTTTTTAATGAATTCACCTTTACATATTTATTTATTAAAAGTATATAGTATAATGAAGGCTTTGTTTTCTGTGTCATTAAATCTAGACATATGACACTATTTATTTTTACATAAATTCATATGATTCAAAAATAAAAACAATTTAAAAAGATATGCAATGAAAAAATTGCCACCCTGCACCCATCCTATCTCTAAACCCTCCCCGAGAACTTTTTTTTTTTTTTGGTTTCTCAGAGTTTCTTGTATAAATATAAATAGATAATTTTTTTCAAATATATAATTTATTTTCCTCTTTTTTCCCTTCTTTTTTCCATGAGAAAACTAGCAAATTATTTATGGTTTTCTTCACCTTACATAGACTCTCTTAGTAGTTGTTCAATGTTCCATTGAGCACGGTAAATTTATATTACCAATCATCTATTGTTAATTTACTTTTTCCTAATTTCTTAATAAGTATACTCCACACAAAAATCACATTCTTTTTTTTTTAATCACATGCTTATACACAACATTTTTACACAATTTAACACATTATTTCCTTAGGATAAATTCCTAGAATTGTAATTATCAGTGCAGTGAATGCTTGCATTTTAAAATTTTAATGACATATGACTCATCTTCCATTCAGAAAGGCTATGCAGATTTATACTCCCATCAGTATGTGTGTGTACATGCATATTCATGCACATGTGTGCACATCTATTTCCACATTCCCTCACTAATGCTATCTTCTTTTTTAATCTTTAAAGCCTCATTAGAGAAACATGATGATATACTGACCATGCTATAGGCATTTTGTAGAGTTAGCACACTGAGCAGTTGCTAATCCTTCCTGACAAGAATTTTGGACTGTCCCTAAATCACAGTATTGTTTCACCTGAGTAGATTGCTTTGCCAAAATTTTACAAAAGTTGGTTTTGGCTCTGAGGATTCTTATTACAAGAGTCTGGTCACATTTTCTTTCTGGGCTTGATAGAAAACAAGTGAGGTTTATGAACATTTTATGTCTGAAGACTAACACATATTGAAATTATACTTATTGGCTTTGTGAGATTTTATGAGCATTTAAAAGTACATTCATCTGTGTTTTACAAATTTCCAGGAAGAATCTATTTCAGGATATTATATCAGTTATCTCTTGGATGTTTTTGTTTATTTCTATGTCACTTTTCCCTGTTATGTATATGTGTTGCTTTGGTTTGCATTTTATTTTTAATAAAAATAATACATGTGAGAACAAAAAGAAAAGAAATTGTACTTATTGGGTAATTTAGTCATCTGATCTACCTTTGTGTGATTATAATCCTATATAGATAAAAATTCTATAGAAATCTGGTTTTGTAGACAAACTAGTAAAAGTAACTATTCACAATGGCATACTTGTATTCAGGATATCTGAGCTCATTACAAGTAAGAAATGTGAAAATCTGTTCAGTTAGGGGTTTTTGTGGCGAATTTTTGTTTTTTAGCAGTACTAGGGATTAAACCCAGGGCCCTGTGAATGCTCCGCAAGCACTGTACCATGGAATGACACTCCTAGCTCCAAACTATTGTAATTATGTTTTTGAAGTGTTAAATAAGGCAAGAGGCCCTGGGTTCAATCCCCAGTACCAAAAAAAAGACCTATTTAGAGGGTTTAAATAATCAACAGATTGTGGAATAAAATTACAATGCTTTTCCTTTTTTCACAATGCAGAATTCTCCAAAACACCAGTGGGGAGAAGAGGAACCAAATTCTCAAACGGTAATAAATTATTGGCCTTTCTAAGTATACATTAACTTTCTTTGTTTTCAATGACTAGTATTAATATCATAATAACTATTAATAGTTTGCCTTTTTTTTTTTTAAGCAGGGATTGAACTCAGAGGCATTTAACCACTGACCCACATTCCAAGCCCTTTTTATATATTATTTAGAGACAGGGTCTCTCCAAGTTGCTTAAGGCCTTGCTAAATTGCTAAGTCTAGCTTTGAACTCATGACCGTCCTGCCTCAGCCTCCCTAGTCCCTAGAATTACAGGCTTATGCCACTGCACCCTGCTCACTAATAGCTTCTAAATAACAAAAGAATAAAGATTTGACTAAAAGAAAAGAAAGAAACTAAATGCCACTCTTTTTTAACTGAATTTTCTTGTTCCCTCTCAGGAAAAAGATCACAACAGTGAAGATGAGGATGAAGACAAATATGCAGATGATATTGACATGCCAGGACAGAATTTTGACTCTAAGAGACGAATTACTGTCCGGAATCTCAGGATTCGAGAAGATATTGCAAAAGTAAGTCTTGCCAACCTAATATACGTGTTTGAAAAATACTGTTTTCCCAGCTGAAACTGTATCTGTTCATATTGGTCATACTGTTCATATCTGGGTGTTAATTGGGTAATGTAGAATTTTGCCAAGATGGGATATCAGTCTGTTTTTTTTTCTCTTCACCTATACCCTGGAAGTATACACACACATTTAAATGATCTTGATCAACTCTTCCTACCTGCTGAAATCTTGTTTGCTCTAAATAATTCATTATTTAAATACTTTTTCTCCTAGTACTTGAGAAATTTAGATCCAAATTCTGCCTACTATGATCCAAAAACTAGAGCAATGAGAGAGAATCCTTATGCCAACGCTGGAAAGAATCCAGATGAGTAAGTATCAAATTAATTTACAGATTTCAAGATAATGGAAAATTAATTATTTTCTGACACAACTATAGATGGTGCTCATTTTAATTTAGAATCAATTTTATGAATTAACATTCCTTAAAACAATCCCTGAAACGGGTTTTTTGTTTGTATTTACAGAGTGAGTTATGCAGGAGATAACTTTGTTAGATACACAGGAGATACCATCTCAATGGCTCAGACACAGTGTAAGTGTTTGCTGTATGCCAAGGCATTTTATATGAGCTCCTAAGAAATTGAGGGTGGTGTTTTAAAGCTTGCTTTAAAGAAACATACAATAAGGGGCTTGGGATATTACTCACTGGTAAAGTGCTTACCTAGCATGTGCAAGGCCCTGGGTTCATTCCCCAGCACCAGAAAAGAAAATAAATATGCAATAAATGTAGCTGGCAACTCATTTATGGTGCTTTGAATTATTCTAGTGTTTGCTTGGGAAGCCTATGACAAAGGATCTGAAGTGCATCTACAGGCAGATCCTACAAAACTAGAGCTGTTGTATAAGTCCTTCAAAGTCAAAAAGGAAGACTTCAAAGAACAGCAAAAAGAAAGCATCCTAGAAAAGGTAATTTTGACCAAAATGATAAAGAGCTTAAGCATCCTTAAAGAGATGTTACTAATTAATAAGTATTCATTTTTATATTTGGAATATGATACAAAGTGAGCATTCAAGAAGTTCCTTTCAATCCATGAAAAATAGAGTCCTTTCCTTACATTCACTTGGAACAGACTTTCTGTTTCAGTAAACTTTTGCAGCAAAACATGCCATCCAAAACTTAGTAGCTTAAAATAAACTTGCTCCAGTGCACAAGAGCCTTTGCTTCACACTTGCCAACTTCCCATCACCAAGAGTAACATGGCCAAGCCCAAATTTAAGGAATAGAGAAACAGATTTCATCTCTTGATGAAAGGACCAGCAAAGTCATGAGGCCAGGAGCATGCCTATACCGATAAGAGGGACTTATGGCCATCTTGTGATCTACCAGCGTTAACAGATGAATAAGAACCGAAATGCCTTTTATTTGCTTGTGAAAACTTGGAGGCTTTTTTTTTCACTGTTCTCTATAACAAACCTAGGAAAGGATGCTCATTTAATCTTTCTGGTTGAAAAATAAACCCTTCCAGAGTATTGTGTACATGTATTTAATAATGTCCAATGTTCTTTTAGTATGGTGGCCAAGAACACTTGGATGCTCCTCCAGCTGAATTGCTTTTAGCCCAGACCGAAGACTATGTAGAATACTCAAGACATGGTACAGTCATCAAAGGACAAGAGCGAGCTGTTGCCTGCTCCAAATATGAGGAGGATGTAAAGATCCACAACCATACAGTATGTATTAAACTAAACCATTTACCATAGTAGTTTTGCTATGGATTGCATTTTTCTATTATAACTTTATTTACTATCCATCACAATGCTCTTTGTCCTTTAATACTTACAGTGAGTTTTATGAAGTTTTTCCAAAAAATAGGGAATAATATGAAAGAATACTACAATATTCACCTATATACTCATCTAGATTCAAATTTTTTAACATGTTGTCAAATACTTTTGACTAGGTGTGTGTATATACTGATCACACACACACACACACACACACACACTGTATATTTGTAAATTTTTGAAACATTTGGAAATTGCAGCTATGACATTTCACACATTATTTTATTAGTTTATTTTCATATTGCATGTTCAAAGAAAATGACAAGTACTAAAGATAATATTGACATTTATTTACTACATATGGAGGTTAGTGATCCAATAAAGGCTATTAGTTGTATTCTGTTTTGCCACCTTTATTATGAAAAATTTGAGACATACATAAAATCTGAAAGAATCTTATAAGCATTCCTACAGGCTACAAAAGCTCATCTTCTTTTTTTAAAACACATTTCACAATATGCTAAAGATATTAGTAGACTTTGTTTGAGTCTCTCCTGTTTATTGATTATTTCCCTTATCATATTTAGTTCTTAAATCACTTCTTAAAAGATATACACAGAAGTGCTTTTTTTTTTTTTTTTAAGAGAGAGAGAGGGAATTTTTACATTTATTTTTTAGTTTTTGGCAGACATAACATCTTTGTTTGTATGTGGTGTTGAGGATCGAACCCGGGCCGCACACATGCCAGGCAAGCGTGCTACCGCTTGAGCCACATCCCCAGCCCCACAGAAGTGCTTTTAATAGCTATTTTAGTCAGAATCTAGTTGAAGTTTGTTTTATTATTTTGACTATTATGTCTTATTCTAGAGTCTTTCTGTCTGTTTTCTTGACAATGACCAGATCAAGTCAACTTACCAGATCTAGCCAATTATCATGTAAACTGACTCATATTCTATATTTTGACTGTTTGTTAGTAGTATTATATAACTTATTCCTTGCCGCAGTCTTGGCTGGGCACAGAATCACGAGCCACCACACAGCTTTGTAGATTCAAACAGCAAATCTTTATTCCCGAACTCACACCGGCCTCCACACACGCTCTGGGGTAATCCCAGTTCTGCTGCCACCCAATTCACCTACTCCACGAGGCTTTTTTCCCAAAATGCTCTCTGAATCTCACGAGAACTCCAAGGGAGCTCAGGTAGCAGGAACGCCCTATTTCCAGCAGCAATAATCCAACATCGAACTTCCCTAAAACCCAAAGTCTTAAACTGGGAACGCCCTAAACCCAAGGACCGGGATACTTCCTCAAACCTGATCAGCTCTAAACCCGGATCCACCTTCCTTGAGCAAGGTCACCTTACATGCAATGTCAACAGCGAAATTCCAAGGCAAGTCATTTAACATGGGGTACGCTGGCAAGGAAATTTCGATGCGTCATTCCTACTTGGTAATGGCCCTCAGCAATTCCTCAATTCTCTGTATATCCTGTAAATAAGAACTCAGGTCCAAAAGCTTGATTTATATATGTTAAATGTTTTGACAAGAATATGTAATAGATTATACAGTATATTTCATACTGCATTGCATAAAACATACATTGTCATTTGCTATACTTTTTTTTTTTTTTTTTTTTTTTGGTACTGAGGATTGAACCTAGGGCATACTAAGCACATGCGTTACCACTAACCTACACCCTTCAGACCTATTTGTTGTACTCTTGAAATAACCAGACTATAATTTTGTCTCTAAGTCAGGGATCAAAAACCTAAATACCTGTAGCAGCTCAGGCCACTGAAGTGAGCTAGGCAAATTGTACAAACTGGACAACACATTCACTGTTGGCAATAGTAGCTTATTGCCAAGTGGGAATATAGGCCCGGAATTTCCCAGGCCTTAATTTTTACAGAAATTGTATATCCTAAATTTTTCATAGACTTTTGAAAATTGAATTAAAGACCACTGTAACTGTAATGCTAGCTTCTCAGCACTTGAGATTGGCCTGCCCTCTGTTAGCCAGAAATCCCCCAAAATTTTTCCCAAATTACCTTTAAAAGGGCTGTCTTATCTTATCAACAGTATATGAAAATCCCTGAAGTAATATCTCTCTCCCTCCCCCTTCCCCCTTTCTCTCTCTCTCTCTCTGCACAGCATATCTGGGGATCTTACTGGAAGGATGGCCGATGGGGATACAAATGCTGTCACTCTTTTTTCAAGTATTCCTATTGTACTGGAGAAGCTGGAAAGGATATTGTTGTAAGTAATTTTCTTCTTGTTTTTAAATGTTTAAGACAGCCAAAGCTCTTAATTCAAACCCTACATAAAACATGTCCTCTCATGTTTCAGATTTTTTAACGTGTGTGTATGTGTATGTATTGCTGGAGATTGAACCCAGGGCCTTGTTTATACAAGGCAAGCACTCTATCTACCAACGGAGCTATATCCCCAGCCTTTAACTTGTTCTTAAGTGATTGCTAATTATAACATTCAATCACATTACATTTGTTTTCCCACAGAATTCAGAAGAATGTATTATAAATGATGTAAGTGGAGAAGAATCTGTGAAAAAACCTCAAACCCTCATGGAAGTAAGTCTGTAATCATTTGTTCTAAATTTTTAAGTCCTGAAAGGAGGACTTGAAACTTGTACTACAGCTTTGTTTTCACCCTAATAGCACTAATTTTAATCTTCCCTTTCAGATGCATCAGGAAAAACTAAAAGAAGAGAAAAAGAAGAAGAAAAAGAAAAAGAAGAAGCACCGAAAGAGCAGCTCAGATAGTGAGGATGAAGAAAAGAAACATGAAAAATTGAAAAAGGTACTCCATTAAGTCCAAGTACAAAGTGACAAATAAGAGTATTCTTTATCTGAGGGACTTAGGAAATGGTCTAGTCCTGTTTGCAAGTTCATTTTAAAAATGAGGAAATGAGCCAAAGTCTGAGTTACATGCCCAGGTCATATTAATGGTGATTCTGTGGCTCTAGGTATTGCCACCTTCTTGGAATATTTGGTAAATATTACTTATTCACCAAAGAAATGTTCTTGGCAAAGTTGTTATTTTAGAGTTATTGGCATATTGCCCAGAATGAATTGCCTTCTGGTTCCATCATGTGTAAATTTCAGCAAGTCCTGGAGAAAAATTGGACTTACACTCTCTGCCAGAAGCATCAGCTGTGGGCTTTTGAGAAAAATGAGCCCTGTTCAATTTTTATTATAAATATAATTTCTTCAACATTGATTTAAAATGTCATAGAATGTTTTGTGCTCTATGAAAATGTCATATGAGTCAAATACTGATTAGTTGTAGCTTCACAGTGGAAGAGTTGACTCCTAAGCCCTTTTTAGGTAATCTATGTTTTTTATATAGCTCTTCAGATTCAGTGGGGTCTTGGGTACTTTGCCACTTTTGAACAAAAGAGATCTGACATAGCACTGTGGTAGTAATTTTTTCCCTCTCACCACAGGCACTGAATGCAGAGGAGGCCCGCCTTCTTCATGTTAAGGAGATCATGCAGGTTGATGAGAGGAAACGGCCTTATAATAGCATATATGAAACTCGGGAACCCACCGAAGAGGAAATGGAGGCCTACAGAATGAAACGGCAGAGGCCAGACGACCCCATGGCCTCTTTCCTTGGACAGTAACTAGTCGTAGAAATTCATCCAGGATAGATTCAGCTGACATGGTCTTTTCAACTTCTTGCTCATGATTGTAGACTGGAAAAATCCTTGTCTACTCTTCTTTGCTGACTAACTTTAATAAAGCTTTCAGAAGTCCCAAAGTAAATTCATTCTTTTCCACACTGAAGAAGTGAAGAACTCAAACAGAAAGTACATTAAGTGTGGAGTAAGATTGGAAATAGTCTAATTTTTATATTAGTGATATGGAAAAACCTTCACTCTCTACTCACCAAGAATGTTTTGTACTTAACAGTTAAGTCTCAAACTATTTCCTGTTTGCAAGTTCATTTTAAAAATGAGGAAATGAGCCAAAGTCTGAGTTACATGCCCAGGTCATATTAATGGCGATTCTTTGGCTCTAGGTATTGCCACCTTCTTGGAATATTTGGTAAATTTTTTTTGGCCTTCTGTCTAGTATTAGCACACACATTGAAAGTAGATTAGTTACTCTTTCTCAAAACTAGGGCTTCATTTTTTTTTAATGACTAGCAATTACAGTTGTAATTTAACTCTGTTATTAGTTATTTTGTAATCACTTGTTTTTACCTTATCAGGTTTTCCTGGTCTGAAATGAAAAAAGTTATTTTTACCTTGGTCTTTGGGTCTATTTTCTCATTCTTGAGTCAATATAATAGTACTTTTACTACTATTGGAAAAATACTAGAAAAACATAGAAATTCTTTCATTTATCATAGTAGATATGGTTTGTAATATTTTGTTATTTATTATGCCTTTATGTAATGATCATGATATTAAGTTAGATTGTAAGAGAGTGCAGAATATCTGAGAGAGACCTAATCTTCATAGCTAGCAGGTGTCACTTTGTAAAATTTACAGGGATCAAAACCTGAAGTTGGAGGCTTCTTCAGAGAATTGTAATGATAGCTTGTATGGATCTTAGTAACTGAGATCACTATGATCCCCAGGACACTTTATAAAAATAATGCTGATAGAGCAGAATCAGTGAAAACAGACTAAAATCCCCGACATAAATGCATCTACTTAACACCTTTCTAAACTACCAAAAAAGTGTGTAGTATACTGTGTTAAGTTGAAATCTCTTCTTAGTTCTAGAAGAACAGCTGAGTCAAATTAGCAAATACTAGGAATATACATGGTGTCTAGATTCCAACTAATTGAAATTAAAATAGCAAGGCAGATCTTATTCTTAAGATAGTCAAAATTTTGTTTTGCTACTCTTACGTTATTAGGGTGGTTCAACATCAAGTCTGACACTGGTGTCTGTCTTGTATTTTTTGTTAATAAAGGTATGTAATTAAGAACACTAAACTGAGTGGTTTGTAGTGTTATCTCAAATACTTGGTCGAGAAATGGGTTGTACTATTGGCAGGGAGTCTGAGCTAGTTTTATGAGTTCGTATTAAGAAATTCCAGCATTCTAACATCCCACATTCTTTAATAGCCTCCCCTAACTCTTCCCCTCAAATGAACCAGCCATGTGGAATGCTTCAAAGACTGACTAAACAAAAATAAACATTTCACTAAGTTTAAAAGAATTTTGGAAGCAAATTGCCTAAAAATAAGAAAGAGGGCTATATTTGGGTTTATCTTTTTCAATAATGTTTTCTCGTTTGTACACCGGGGTTTTTCTTTAAAATCATCTTAATATGGGTTTATTACTTTTAAATCATGTTGTTAAAAGGAATTTTAAATAAAATAATCTTATCTGTAAAATGGATTAAGGACTTATGAGACATTCATCCACATTCACTGATGGAAAGGTGACCAACATGGGCAGCAAGCACCACTTGTGGAAGCTCCTCCTCCACTGCATCTTAATGGAACTTCAGGTCTGCCCAGTTTGCGTGATGCGGAAATGCAAGGAACTGTTCTTTTTCCTCACTAACACCAAAAAGTGATAAATATTGGAGCATTATCACTTCAAATTCAAAACATTGCAGCTCTCTGAATGTAAAAATGAGGAACTATGTGGATAAAGCCAAGTGCCCTCCATTCCTAAGATTCTACAATTCATCCCCAGAACAACACAATTAAAATTCTCCAGCTCCAGGGGCTGGGGATGTGGCTCAAGCGTAGCGCGCTCGCCTGGCATGCGTGCAGCCCGGGATCGATCCTCAGCACCACATACAAAGATGTTGTGTCCACCAAATACTAAAAAAAAAAAAAAAAAAAAAATTCTCCAGCTCCATTCACACACTAACAAAATTGCGGCGGGCCAGCGCGCATGCACGCTCCGCAGAGACTCCGGTCCTCGGCCGCGCTACTGCGCCTGCGTGCGGGAGGCGCCGCGCCCAGTCTGCGGGCGGGAAGGGCGCGGGACCCGGATGGAACGGAGCCCGGCCGGGCAGAAACCGCATCTCTGCGGCAGCTTCCGGCTGCGGCGCTCTTCAAGTTCCCGTTCTAGGAGCCGCCGCCTGGACCGGCTCTGACGTCCTGGCCCCAGGCTGAACAGTGAGCGGCTCTGGAGCCTAAAACGGCGCCAAAACGGAAGCCCGAGCATCCTCCCGGGCCTGCGCCTCGGGCTCGGAGACCGGCGGGCGGAGACCGAGCCGAGCCCGCCTTCCTCGATGGCGACCGTAGCCCTCGGCCTGCGCCAAACTCCGCTCCTAATAACACCATCAGGCCCTGTCAGTTAGGAGCAGCGTGTTCTTTGCATGCATTCTCATAATTAAACCTCCCAACAGCCCTATAAGGTAGGTACTGTTCAACCCACTTGAGGAGTGGAAAGGTCCCAGCCTGTAAGTGACAAAGCCAAGATCCCAGGCGTCTGCCTCTGGAACTGCGCAATCACCACATCCTGCCCCTGCTGTGGCTGTTGCTTTTAACTGTAAAATATGGTTACACCCTCTGCCTCCCCAACGCTGCTCCTACCATGGACTTGCACAGGCAGTGGCTGGATACCAGCTGAATTGTGTGTGGTTCAGGCTTACAACTCTACTTCAAGGTTTTCACGCCTGAAATATTTTATATATATATATATATATATATATATATATAAAACATCTTAGCATTTCCTAAATAGTTCCGTTACATGGACATTCCCTTTTAGCAGATTATTTTTTGTGTTAACTATGGTACTTTTATGGTGCCTAAATTTGCAAAAAAAAAAAAAAAATTTACTTTGTTATATCAGATTCATTCAGCATCTTAAGATAGCGCCCAAAAGATTTTCAGACCTATTTTGAAAATGATATCTTCCTTAAAATAATGTGGGTTTTTCTTTTTTGTCTATTTTACTTTTTTAAAATTTTTTTGTTACTTTTTATTACAGAAAACTTCCAACGTACATAAAAGTGGGAGTGGGAGTGGTATGATGTGTACACATCATCTGCTCCAGGCCAGTCTTACTTCTTTTTATCTCTACCCCCTTTATGTCTATATTTATGTGCTCAAGCACAGTACTTCAGAGGCAATCCCACATATCATTTCACTTGTTAATAATTCTGTATCTCTAACAAATGAAAAATTTTTTTAACACAACCACAGTAACATCACATCTGTTTAAATGAATAATTCCTCATGATGATGGTTTTCTTAATGTTTACATTTTTTAGGGTATTGTTATTCCTAAATACCACAAAGGAGCAAGTGAAAATTGGGAGGTTCTAAAAGGCAAGAAAGCCACTTGGGCGGTAAGTTCATCTTTGAGGATCTTAAAAATTCTTGCTACCTATTTTCCCATTTGAGGAGAACAGAAAAGACTATAAGTGAATTTTTCTAAAAACTCTTTTGTTCAAAACAGGTATATCTTAAATTAAAATGTGCTTGAGTAGCATGGTCAGGGTAGATAAGATGGACTCTTAACAGGTTCAGTAATGATTTCTAAGACTAAAACAAAGCTTTTTCCTTATTCCCTCCACCTCTCCAAATATATACATAGTAAATATATATTACAGATATACAGGAACTTGGGCATTTTCATGCTGATATCATCATTACTTGCAAGTATTTCTAAACACAAGTGGTCATATATATCATTACTTGATAAAGTTCAGGGTCAGTAGATTTCCCCCAGTTCATAACAATTCATAACAACCATATAACAGGTCAACCTATTAGTAACAGAAGTACATTTTACAGCCAATTAATCGTGGCATATCCACTAGAGAGCTAGTATTTTAAGTAGTTGTTCTTATTGTGATGTTTTCTGTGGCCACAGTGATCATTTCTATTTAAATGTGTCCCCATTAAGTTATTTCAGCCACATTCTGGGACCTAGAACTTTGAAAACTTCAGGGATCATTTATTTATTGTGGAGATAGAATTGTTTTCCAAGGTCTTTTTGAGCCTACCTACAGAGACCTTTGTTCATTTGCTAAAGAGTAGGAAATGGAAAAAGGCTTGACTTCCTTTTTTAGGTTTCTCCACTTTCATAGGTGGTGGTTCTCAACTCAGACAACTTAAATGCCTATTAAAGCAGTTAGACTATTCACTTGGCAACCTAGAATATATGTGAGCCAGGGATTGTCTTGAAGGAAATGTTTTCTTTCTTCTAAACCTGCGTACTTGCTCCAGTGTGCATCAGGATCACCCAGACAACTTTATTTAATTTTCTTTTGTTCTCCTTGTGCAGGGGATCAGTTATTATTCTAATAATAATTAGGGACATGTATACTTTCAGAAGGATTCCCTGTGATTGATGGGCAGCTCTCATTACAATCACTGTTCTTTGTTATCTGCAGTGCTTATTTAGAATATAAATTCTAGACCCCTACTCTAGAGCTAGAGAATCAGTATCTCTAGGGTTAGGGTCTAGGAATATTCATTTTAGCCATGAACCAGATGATTTCTCCATTTACTACAATAGAGAACCACTGGCCTTCTACACCCTGTCTTTGGTTTAAGACAAATCTTCAGAATGCTGCTTATTTACACCCTGTTGTTTTGACTGCTTCTACTAAAGGGGTAGCTATATGGAAAAGCACCATGAAATTCCTTGCAATGACCTCACATGAGAGGGATTTTCCTAAAGTCTCATTAACTAGAATAGTTGTGTTTCTCCTGAGAATGTTGCTTTGCTTTTATATATGGATAATATGAATCAACGATGAATATTTTGAACACTTCACTTAACATCAGGGAAGCCTATCTTCATAGCCCACCTTTGTGTCAAGGTAGATTTCATCAGGCTTAAAAACCTATTTGAAATTCCTGCTTAAGTTGATGTCAAAGCTGCCCAAGGATCAAATAGTTTTACAAACTTGTTTAATCTATTAAGAAACATTAGCCACCATGTCAAAATCTGCCCTTGCTTTGAACACTTGGTGAATTACTCCTTTTCTCTGTTCTTAACTGAAGGTGTGCAAACATCTTTGGGTCAGGATGGAAGGAGCAAGCATCTTCATGAGGTGCCTTTTCTAGGTGATAAAAATTAACCCCACCTTTTTGTCATAAACCTCACTGAAAACAAATTAAGCCATAACCACAATTTGTCAGTAAAGGATTCCTCATAACTTGCCTAAGCCCAGATCTCCCTGCATGACTTGCTGTCAGGTCATTTGTTCCAGAGCAGTTAACTCTGAGTTGCTGCCTTAAGTGGATTGTCCTGTTTTCAGGGCTTTCCTTCAGCTGACACATTATAGGATATTTCTTGACACATACAGGATAGCATGTGATGCAGCTTTGTTTTCAGTTAACCACTGATGTTTTTTAATGTATGGGTTATATTTTACTCCTAAAGCAATTTTCTGTGGCATCTCTGGAATACTACCTGAGAATTCTTGTGTACCATGTCAAAGAAACGCAAGTGGGATAATGACTATGTCCGTTACTGGTTCACCTGTGCAACAGAGGCTGATGGAACTCAACGCCCACAGTGTGTGTTGTGTAACTCAGTGTTTTCAAATACTGACCTTAGGCCATCAAAACTGTCAGACCATTTTAACAGACAGCATGGTGGAATAGCTGGACATGATCTCAGTGGCCTGAAGCCTGTGCCAACACCATCTGATAAGAGAGAAACCTTGAAGGCACTCGGAGTTGCGTCTCATGAGGATGCCTTATTACAAGCATCGTATCAGTTTGCATATTTATGTGCCAAAGAGAAGAATCCTCATACAATAGCTGAAAAATTGGTCAAACCTTGTGCACTGGAAATAGCCCAAATAGTTTTGGGACCAGATGCACAAAAGAAGCTTCAGCAAGTACCTTTATCAGATGATGTGATCCATTCTAGAATTGATGAAATGAGCCAGGATATCTTACAGCAAGTTCTAGAAGATATCAAAGCCAGTCCTCTTAAGGTGGGTATTCAGCTTGCTGAGACAACTGACATGGGTGACTGCAGTCAGCTAATGGCATTTGTACGATATATAAAAGAAAAAGAGATCATAGAAGAATTCCTGTTCTGTGAACCACTGCAGTTAACCATGAAAGGAAAAGATGTGTTCAGCCTCTTCAGGGGCTTCTTTCTGAAGCACAAAATAGCACTTGATGTATGTGGCTCTGTTTGTACTGATGGTGCCTCCTCTGTGCTAGGAGAAGGTTCAGAATTTGTTGCCTGTGTGAAAAAAGAGGTACCTCATATTGTGGTCACACACTGTCTGTTAAACCCTCATGCACTTGTCACAAAGACGTTGCCTACAAAACTGAGGGATGCCCTGTTTATTGTGGTGAGGGTAGTAAATTTCATCAAAGGTCGAGCTCCAAACCATCGCCTGTTTCAAGCCTTCTTCGAAGAAATTGGCATAGAATATAGCGTCCTCCTTTTCCATACTGAAATGAGGTGGCTTTCCCGAGGTCAAATGCTTACTCATATCTTTGAAATGTATGAAGAAATAAATCAGTTTCTTCACCACCAAAGCAGTAATTTAATTGATGGGTTTGAAGATAAAGAGTTTAAAGTTCACTTGGCATACCTTGCAGACTTATTCAAACACCTAAATGAACTTAGTGCCTCTCTGCAAAGGACTGGGATGAACACAGTATCAGCTAGAGAAAAGTTATCTGCTTTGGTTAGAAAGTTTCCATTTTGGCAAAAAAGAATTGAGAAAAGAAACTTTACAAACTTTCCTTTCCTTGAAGAAATCACTGTTTCAGATAATGAAGGAGTATGCATTGCCCCCGATGTCTCGTGGCATCTCCAGGAGTTGAGCAGCTTCTTCCATGGATATTTTTCGGTTGGAGCTCTTGATGAGGCAAGTAAATGGATACTGGATCCATTTCTTTTTAATCTCGATTTTGTAGATGATGGTTATTTAATGAAAAATGATCTTGCCAAACTACGAGCTAGTGGCCAAATCCTCATGGAATTTGAGACGATGAAGCTTGAGGATTTCTGGTGTGCTCAATTCACGGTGTTTCCAAACCTGGCAAAGGCAGCTCTAGAAATCCTCATGCCATTTGCAACTACATACCTTTGTGAGATGGGCTTTTCATCACTTTTACATTTCAAAACAAAGTCTAGAAGTGGCTTTAGTGTGAGTGATGACATCCGTGTGGCTATTTCAAAAAAAGTTCCTCGTTTCTCAGACATCATCGAACAAAAGCTGCAGTTGCAGCAAAAGGCACTGTAAGCTTAACACTTTTTTAATGTGTAAATTTTAATATATTCTTAATAACTATTGTAAAATTAAGCTGTAATTGTTTTCCTTCCTTTTATATTTATGGTACACTGAATTCTGTGCTTTAAAAATTAGCTACTTCAGCTTTCAATAAGGCATGTGAAAATGTGTTGTGGTTTTTGTTTTTTGTTTCTGTGTGTATATAAGTGTGTTTTGAGAGGAACAGCAGAAAAGATTACCAGTACCTGATTGATACGTAAGGATTTTTCCAATACTGAGTATCTATGTAACCTGTTGATACAATACATAAAAAGGACCCAAGCTCTAGAAAATCCAGCTAACTAATGGGCTAGGAATTGAGCCGTGAGTAAAGAGAAGATCTCCTAGAAATTGACAACACAGTGACAGCTAACTCCTGCCCTTTTAAATGTACTCTTTGGAGCTAGTCTCAATGCCCATTCCCCCAGCTCCAATGTTCTCAATACCAGGATATTAATAAATACCATAACGTATTACTCACTTCATCTTTTAAATTACTTCAGCATTCCAGGTCATCAAAACTGCTGAAAAGGAAATTCCTGAGCCTTACCCTAAAGATTATCTTTTATTAGTCCTGCATAAGATCAAGGAGCCACTTTCCTCTTTTTTGTTTGTTTGTTTGTTTTGTTTTTTTGCAGTATTGAAGATCAGGGCCAGTGCTCTACTGTGGAGCTATATTCTCAGCCCCTACATCATCCTTATTATTTCTGAGACAGGATCTCATTGAGTTACCCAGGCTGGCCTTGAACTTGTGATACTCCTACCTCAGTTTCCAGAATACCTGGGGTCACAGGCGTGCACCACCACACCCAGCTGAGGATCCTCATTCTTCACTGGTTCTCCTGATGGTTCCCATGGATTATTTGGTCATCTGACTGCAGCTTATTTTCCCTAGATCTATTTTTCCTTTCCCCTAATTCCTCAGTTACATTACATCTTTAACCTATATATTTTTTTCTAAGATTGCTTAAAATTTTTGAGTAGGCCAGAGTATGGATTATAAATAAATTGACATAAAATCACTAACATAATTCAGGGTCACATCAAAAAATTCCCCCATGAGAATCTAAGTTAGTATAATTTTTCTGAACGACAGTTTGGCAAAATATATAATTTTAAATTTAAACGTTTACATTTTCATTCTAAAACTATAAAAGCACTACATATCAAAGACCAGGGGAAAACTAATAGTAGAGAGCACTCTATGAAAAGCCACAATCCCTTCCTGCCAATTACCTTATTTTTTTCTGTTTTAACTTCTTTTGTTCCACCTATCTCTAATATGTTTATACTAAGTACATATGGAAGTTTTTATTTATCAGCTTTAGAAGTTATATATTGACTCGAGATAACAGGTAAGGATTGAATTTGTAAAACATCCATCTCCCTCTGCCTATTCATCCCAATTTTTTTATTATTGTACTACTTTTAGTTCCTTTAATAGTTGTGTACGGCAATTTGATAACAAATTTTTCCCTCTACAATTTTATTGCATGGAAAGAATCAGAGATGTCCCAATCAGAGCTAGTCCCAACTTTTTTGTAATTGAAGGGGAAAAAAAAAAAGGAAAGCTAAAGGGGAGTGGACTTGACTACCAAATTTAGATGCCACTTGAATACTGCAAATTAAAAAGTTTATATTTTCTACACAAAACTCAGTGTTATCATCATGTACAAAAATTCTTTTATCAATATATTAATTAGCAGGCCTTCATTTAAAAACATAAATATAAAATATAGGTCTGTCTTTTTCCTATTATAGTCTTAACATCAAAAGCAGTGGGAAAAATTTCCAGAGCTAATATAGGAATAATCTAGATGCAAATAAATATATAGAGTTTAATTTGTATGTGGTTCTGAAGACAGGTGGGGGTGTGGAAAAAAGACTGCAAAGCCTGCAGCTTCATAGTTCAATAGTGGGATCCAGGTAACACGGCCTTTGGCAGCCATCTTCCATCAAGTCTACTAGACTCTCTCTCAGATTAATTAAGTTATTGTTGCTCCAAAGCAAAAACCCAAAGGGCAGTTTTAAGGGGGCTTTTAGGTCATTTTCAAATTATTTTAACAGTTTATTTTTCCCTGACCAAATGAAAGAGACGATGTTGGCTAAAATGAAGAAGAAACTTAGATTAAAGCATATATTGGCACATATAAGTCATATGTGATCATTTGTTTCCAAGGAAGAGGCCTGGGTTTACTTGTTTTTGCTGTGTAATTAAAGTTATGGATAATTTTCAAAAGGGAATTCTGATAGAATAGAGATGAAATCTTTATGACCAGCAGATGTCACTCTCTCTGCAAGTTTGGTTGAAAGCCGACCTACCTTCATAACAGATTTTGCCAAAATTCTGATTTTAAACATCTCTAGAGGAGATATTAGTGACTCAAATTAAAAGTGCCCAACCTGAGCCTCTGCTAGCTTGGAATTAGAAGACAGAACTCTGGTGGAACCAGGAAGCTCCAGACTGTAAGAAATCACTGGGAAATGCGGTGGAGAAAAAAAAAAAAAAAAGGAGATATAAATGGCTTTTCTCTTAAAACTGGTGTGAATGTGGATTTTTGACATTTTGGCTGCTTTTTTAAGCCACTAAAATCTGCTTTATGTGGGTGAGTGGGTCAGCATTTCAGACATAACCCATTGGGAATCAAAACCAAATAGACATACGCTTTTAAAGCATAAACTTTATGGTACTTGAATTATATTTCAATTTAAATGTAGGCTCTGTTTATAGTATAGAGTCTTTTTAGCACTGAGTTATATTAAATATTGTAAACTTGGCTTTAATATCTGCAGGATTTGGAAATCTAGAGAGGGCTTTTGTTAGAAGGAAATGATAAACGAAATTGTGATTGCTCCATAAGTCAACTTGATGCCACTTCCAAAAACCTCCCAATATTCCAAACCTTAATACCACCCACCCCCACCTGCAAAAATATGCCTAGTTTTTCTGTTTGAAAACCTAAAAGTCCAATTTTAGGTTTTCAAAATCCAGCTTAATTAAAAGGGCAGTATAAAACTACTATTTAATATATTGTACTTTGTACTTTATCTTCTGAAAATAAAGAGAGACCTACGGTTATTTGCCTTCTCTTTTACAAATTTGCCACAAATCTTTCTTAATTCAGAAATGAATTTAAGTCCTGGCTTGCTCACTTGGCATCTAAAAAAACCCTAGGTCTCAGCCTGTAGGAATTGAGAAGTCTAGCTGCTGATCATCTCATTTTGACCTGTTCAACATTTGTTTATTCTTTCACTGGCTTCTTTTAGTAATAGCACCCTACTTTTTCTAAAGAACTAGCTTCCCCCATTGTCAATCCATATGGCACCATCTTGACTCAAGTCAGCTCTAACACTTTTGTTGGAGTTAATGGGGAAGATGCTACATATGCTAACTTACCAGGAGGTACCTGGATCTTCTAGTGGTCAATTTTGCTACAGCATACAGAGAGGCTACCAAGTGGAGCCAACAGAAAAGAGGAAAAAGATTCTTCGTGCCATTGCTCCAAGTACTAAATACAGACATACTTTTTTTCCCTGTTTTTCAGTTAAAAGAGGTAACTGTAAGGGTCCGGCGAAAAGTCAGAGGAAGAGACCACCAAGAGACTGACTCATGCAATTGCAGAAGGGGATTTATTGGGGATCCATTCCAGCGCGCTGGGGCTCCGTGCTCACTCAAGAAGGGAGAGCAGCCCAGAGCCCCGAGCAGAGGTTAAGCAGTGCTTAAGTACACTTTTTGGGGAGGGCGGAGGCTTTGCATACATCAGGACAAATCATCATAAGGCAGGAAAATCAAACAACAATTCTTAAACTTGATTAGTACATTCATTGGCAGGAACAGGTCGGGCGGGGGTGATTGGTCACTCCTAAGTGGGGTGCACATTCAAACTGATTGGTTTGGGCCCTGTATGCCTACAGGACAAGCTGCACAGGGCCCTAGGCTATTAATCAATTAAATGGCCAGTAGGGCGTTGTCTTAACTGCCTCAGGAATTTCAGGTTCTGGGTGTAGCAGAGGAGCTTAACAATTCCTGGTCCTTCACTTTTTAACTCAGGCCTTGCAGCTTAGAAACTTTACCCTTCCAATCACAGGAAAACATTACAATATAGTAGCAGCATTTTTTAAAAGTATATGCTTCATTGCCAAAGACTGCCCACACCAGGAGGTCTGCAGAGAACACTTGTAGCACTTACTGTCCCCCCACGCCCCACCCTGCCATGTCAAGGCCTATGGTGGGCAGAAGAATGGTCCACCAGAGGGGTCTACATCTTAATACCCAAAACCTGTGAATATGTTACTTTAGATGACCAAAAGGGACTTTGCAGCTGGGCCAAGGTGAGGATCTTGAGATAGAATGATCAGCCACTGGGCCACTGTAGTCACAAAGATTCTTAGGAGGGTGAGGAGATGTGAGAATGAGTGTCAAGGCCAGGGAGTCAGAGATTTAGAGGTACCATTCTACTAGACGTGAGCTTGGAAGAAAGGGCTCAAGCCAAGGCATACAGGCAGCCTCCGGACATTGAAAAAGGCAAGAGCACAGATATTCACATGAACTTCTAGAGCAGCCATCCCTGCAGACACGTTGACTTCAGCCCATAAGACTGATTTTGGACTTTTAACATCAGAATTGTAAGATAATAAATATATGTTGTTCTAAGCTACTAATTTTGTGGTAAAATGTTAACCACAGCAATAGGAAACTAAAACAGGTCCATAGGGACATTCTGTCTTGGATCAGGAATACCTCAGAACCAAGAAACCCCAAATAGAATCTCAGCTGGTATTTTTTATACTTTGCTGCTCACATAGGCATATTCTTGCCACATAACCAGCCCCAACAACCAAGTTTTGGGGATTCTTGGAGGACAGAAAACGAATAGGTAAAGATCTCCAGGTATGACGATTCCATCTGACTATTACAATAAATAATGTTGACAAATTGGTACTAACCACCTTGAATTCCTCATACACACGACTGCAAAGCAAGGTGATTAATCAGGACATAGTATGCTTTCACCAGGAGTTCATGCTGTACAAACAGCTCAGGCCAATTTCAGGTTCATAACACAAGCCCAACATGATCAGTGGCAGTCACAGTTTCCAAGTTCAGTAGAAATGCTGAATTCTCCTGATGAAAGCATTCCTTCCTTGGGAAGCAGCACTTACAGCTATAGCAATGAGAAGCAAAGATTCTGTTACAGTTACTAGATGCTGTGGTAAGATAAGCCACTCCCATTTTCACCCCTGGGTCCCTGGACCTTCTGGCCTTGGGCTGGGAATGGATCCATATTTGTCGCTTACCAATTCAAAGCACATGCTGCATCCTGTAAGATAGAATGCCATCATTTAGATTATTTTCTCTAAGTTGCAAAGTAGCTGAGTCTTAAGTAGATCATTTCACCATTCTTGTGGCCCAGCTGTTTCTGGGTAATAAAGTATATGACAAAACCAATAAATTTCTATAGAAATCAATGTAGTGCCACAAACATATGGAATGAATATTTGTGTCCCCCACCCCAGATTCATATGTTGAAATTCTAACCCCCAACCAATGTGATAGTATTTGGAGATGGCACCTTTGAAAGATAATTAGGGTTACAGTTACATGAGGTCATAGGGTGGGACTTTGGTCCAATGGGATTAATGTCCTTATAAGAAGATTCCCTGGATAGTTTGCCCTGCCATGCTCAGTATATACACAAAGAGGTTTGACCAAGATGGTGATATGAGAGCCACCTACAAGCCAAGAGAAAAGCCTTAGAATGAAATCTATCTTGCCCAGTACCTTGATCTTAGACTTTCCATTCTCCAAACTCTAAGGAATAAATTGTGCCACTTGGTCTAAGGCATTTTGTTATGGCAGCCAGACTAATACACCTTCGTTTGCTAATTTGGATGAGAAGCAATGTGGTACAGGATACTCATAATAGTTAATGAGGCTCACAGAAGTACCAAAGGCAAAGCCAAATCCAGAATGTATATATTTTCCAGTGAGAGTAACTAGTTGCCCCTTCTTGGTAGAAAATGTCAGTGTAATCAACCTGCCACCAGCTGCCCATATCAGTCATGGTGAGAAGAAGCTGATGTGTAAGTCTCTGTTTGCCAACCTGGCCACCCTTGTACATGGGCTCACTGCTTGGTCATTAGAATAGCTAGGGAAAGAGGCTAACTGATATCCACCAAGTGCCTCATTTTGTCCTGGTTACTGAAAGCCCCCTCCACAGTGGATGGCTCTCCGAGTTAGCTTAGGCTCAGTGCCACCATCAGGAAGTCCACAAATCCTCAGCTATCACAGGAGGCCGATATATGCCAGGAATAGGCATACCTTAGTATTCCTGCCATGCTTAGGCATTTTCTGGGAGTAGCCCTGGGAAGCATGTGTCAGAGAGGCAGTGATGAATTTCCAAGTATAGCAGCTGGGCCCATGGTTAATACATTCCCTGTAGTTGTATGTCTGCAAAATGCACTCTCATGGCCACACAGTGCTTTGGTGAGCACTTACCTGGAGCATAATTATCTTTAACTTTCTGTTTATTCTGAAAGACTCATTTACTTACTTCTTTTCCAGACCTTCTTGTCACTTGACTTCTAAGTCTGTTCCTTCCAAGTCCCTGACCATTGGATAAACTATTAGTAACTGCCCTTGGCTACTGCAGTTTAGATCTGTACTTCTGGATACTGCTCAGATCAGATGGAGTAGACAACCAAATGTACCACTCAGAATTCTCCCTAAGAACATTTCCCTTCATTAGAATTCTTCAGTGACATATCCAACTAGAGTTGTAATACTGCATCAGTTTTTGCAGCAACCAGCTGGTACTATCATATTGATCAGAATAAACTGTAAACCAGGTCTAAATTTCTTCTTCCTGGTCAGCTGGTCATAAGAAACTACCTACCCCCCTGCGGCCAAAGTTATGGATTGGGGAGCAGCGGGTGGGAGCCTTATAGCAGGAGGAGGTGTCAAAGGAGTCCAGCTACCTAATCAGGCATCTTGCTGTGCCTTCCAAATCTGCCTAATCCCTGTCTCTTTTATAAAACTTTTCCACTTGCTGAGGTATTGCTGCTGTGCATAGTCCTATGGCTTATTGGATCAAATAGCACTCAGACCCAGGTTGACTGTTACAGGACTTGTAGCAAACGAGGAGCTATTTCTCAAGAGAAGATTAGTTGCTACTTAGAGAAGAGGTCATGGATTTCCTCCCAAACCCTAGAGGTCTATGCTTCAGTTCCTCTATTGGCATTGGTAAAAGGTTCCATACAGAATTCCATTCAAGTGTAGTTGGGTCTGCTGGGTCTTAAACCCCAGGTGGCAGAGTAGCTAACACTATAGGCTGGACTCACTCAGCCTTTTGGGCTCTGGTCTCTGCTTAAGACTGGCAGTCTATAGGTTATTTGGTAAATGGGTCAATAAAACATCACTCCAAAAGAGAAAAAGGACTATGAAACATTGCCTGTTAATAGTGGTTGACAATGCAAGGAACAGCAGCTTGCCTTTCACCTTGAAGGGGATATTGCAATGTGCTGCAGGCTATTGGTACATAAGAAACTTCACCAAGGTTGTAAATTACCGAATTTTTGTGTCCCACCCTCTTACACATGAAATTTACTAAGACATCTAGAATACTTCATGCTCCAACCTTCATGTCAGATCCAACCTGCAAATGTCATGAGTGGACTGGACCATATGACATTTTGTGGGATGACAGGGTGATGAAAACTATATTAGGAAGAGAGAGAGCTATTGGAGCCTTAAGGCCAGTCTGTGACAGGAGTTTTTGGCTCCACCAGGTGAAACAAACTGCTTCCGTGGTTATTGCATAATTGGTCTACAGGGGAAGGTATGTGCCTGGTCACCAGGACTCTCAAATATTTGGATTTCTTTCACTACATTGTGCAAGGAGGTTCGGGGGTCTCAAACTCCTTATATGTAGGTCACTATTTAGTCCATGTTTCTGTCAGCTAGGTAAGTAAATTCTTTATACAAGGTACACAGTAAATTCAGAATCCCTAATTGTGGGAAGCCATTCTAACACGTGATTGGGTGACTCCCGTTAAGGGCCTGAGGCGCTTTGGCTCTGTCGAAGCTTTCCCGACCCTTTCCTGATGAGAGAGCCCATCCGTGTGGGGGTGTGCCTGACCACTGACCCCGGGGACCCAATCACTGACCCTGACCTTGGAGTGCAGCCCCCCCTCAACCTTCATTGGATGGAATTCTCCCCTGAATCTCTTGTTCCCCAATAAAAGGCTACTCCCCGGCGTGTTCACTCTCTCTCCTGCTAGCCCTGAGTAATCCTCACTGCCCTGCTGGGCGGCTAGAGGTGGGAACCAGAGAGGTGAGCCGTCTCGGACCTAGCAATAGAAATAAGGTAACTGTCTGTGTGTTTTATTTCGATCTCTTCTAACTAACTTTATGCCTAGAACCTCATTAATGAAACCACTGGGCAGGCTGCGTGGTAGACCTAATAAGTATGCTCATGTCAGTAAATGTGGCCTGTTATATTTGGCCTTCTTAGAGCTAATGCTCTTAGAATCTCACTCTAATATATATTCACCAGGTTACCCATGAGAAAAAAACCTTGAAGTTATCTTAGATTATAAAATCTCACCTTCAGATTCAGACTTTGTACTTATTGCCTTGGAATATGCTGATCTGCATCACCCAAGCTACAGGTGTAGTAGCAACAAGGAGTCATTGGGGCAAGCCTTGAAGAGTACAGGCAGCTAATTGAAAAGGCACCTCCCTCAGATACAGTCACTACTGGGTATGCAACCAAAGGAAGGACAGTCTCAGATGGGAAAGGAGAAGGCAAGAAGACTGCGACTCAGGAGCTGAGATTGCCAGCTTAATCCAAGTCTGTACAGATGTCCTCTTGCCAAGTCTAGGGAGTCCTTCCCAAACCTCACCTCATCAGGAGAGATGTAGGCGTCAATTTCAGCTTACATTTAAATCTGCAATCTTCACAATGAACATTTGTGTGTGAATTTCAGCAAGGGATTTGAGACAATCTTTAGTTGTGTCACCAGGACTTGAACTGGGATTCTAAAGAGCTGTGTGTAACATTTTCTGGAAACACTCCAGTGCACTCGCAGCAGGCATCACACCTCACGGCCTTAAATCCTTCTTATTCCCTACAGCCACTTGAATCCCCAAGGCACCTGCTTTGGGGGTTCTTTATCACAATAATTTCAGTTGATAATTTGCAAATGCAATAGATTATCAGCATCCTGTTTCTCTGTCAAGAGACTCGATATTGCAGTCAAGTCTAAAACCCAAACACCTCAAAACTTTCATCTTTGAGGGTCTGTTTCCTGGGTTCAGTTAGAGGTTCACTCAGGAGACAAACTATACTAGTTCCTTTCACAGAAGAATTTGATAAAAAGAAGTGCTAACCAGGTATTGGAGAACTGCAAGGGCAAATGGAATTTTACAGAAAATGCACAAAGCAGCTGCCATCCCTACATCTGAGAGATATGGAAAATCATTTGAGATTATTAAGATGTAGACATTTGGATGAAGGCCCCAGGGAGTGGGGACACAAAGAGCATCTGCCTGCTGATGTTGGTTGTCTGAAAAGCCTAATGAGGTTGGTTCTGGGATTAAAGGGGAAAAAATGTAAACTTGAACCAGCTGCTCCTGAGGGAAATAATTCTGTCATTACCAGGGTGAGGAACTGTTGCTTGGTGACCCCAACAGTAACAGGAGCAAAACAGAAAGGACCAAGTTCCTTGCCACTCCTCTAGACTTCCAGTCTCCTTCTAGTGCTTCCCATTTACAGACTAACAGAGGCCAACTGGCAAAGGAGAAATGGGATTTGCAAAGTCCCAGCCCTGGCCTCACAAAGTTGAGATTAAAACTGAGGATTTATGGCTTAAAAACCAACAGTGTGGGGGCTGAGGTTGTAGCTCAGTGGTAGAGCTTGCCTGGCACACATGAGGCCCTGGGTTCAACCCTCAGAACCACATAAAAATAATTTAAACACAAATAAAGATATTGTGTCCATCTACAACTAAAAAAAAATATTTAAAAATAAAAACAATGTGAATGCATGTGTGCACACATGGGTTCCTGTGTGTTTTCTGAGCTACTTTATTTTAATTTTTTATTTTTGTTACTGGAAACTTATCCCAGGGGTACTTTAGCACTGAGTTAAATACTCAGTCCTTTCTATTTTTTTTTTTAAATTAGGATCTCATTAAGTTGTTGAGGCTGTTCTTGAACTTGCAGTCCTCCTGCCTTGGCCTCCAGAGTCACTGGGATTATAGGCCTGCAGTACCTCACTCAGCTTCTGAGGTATTTTAAACTGAGTTCCCAACATCATGTCTCTTCACCCACCCCGATATACTTCAGCATACATATCCTTAAAATAAGAACATTATTTTATAAACTACAAACCATTGTTTATACCTAAGAAAATGAAAAATTCCTTAATATTCACTAATATTCAAAAATTCTTCCAGCTGCCCCCAAAATATCTTTTATCCTTGATTTTTTAAACCACTTTTCAATTTTTTTCATGACATTAACATTTTGAAAAATAATCCCACTCTCTTGAGTTGATATTCTCATACACCATTTAACTAGTTCCTCTTTCTGTCTTCTTCTAATCAGAGGGTGTGTCTAAAGGCTTGATTGGATTCGGGTTAGTGTCATATTAGGAGTTATGGGCCAGGTTGTTACATCTTACTGATGCTAAATTTGCTTACATGGTTGGTAGAGTAGTTGCCAAATCTCTCCATTGTGAAGGTATGTCTTTCCCTTTGAGCTTTTTTTAGAGTGTGTTTTGATTTCAAGGTGTGATATGTGCATGTGGCACACTGCAACAGTACAGTGAAAGCTGTGACTCTGAGATCCCATCTTCCACCTGCATGATTCTTCCCAGAGACTGCCATGGTTACCAGGTTATGTATCTTTAAAGAGATTGTGATGCAAAATGTGTAATTTACTATGGATAAAATAAGTTTTCTGGGTATAAATTAAGTGAAGAAGATGTATAGAACTAGGTGTCTTCTGAGGGTTATTCAAGAGAATTCTGTAGAAGTTCTCTTCTCTTTTTTTTTTTTTTCCCTGTGGTACTGAGGATTGAACCCAGGGCTCTGGCATGCAAGCAAGTTCTCAACCATTGAGCTATGCCCCCAGCCCTTTCTGATGTTTTTATTTTGAGATGGGTCTCACTAAGTGACCAAGGATAGCCTTAAATTCAGGAGTCTCCTGTCTCAGCCTCCCAAGTATCTGGGATTACAAGCGTGTGCCACCATGCCCAACTTTTGTAGAAGTCTTTTGAAATACAAGATTTAGGCAAATCTACTTCACAAAAGATTCAGACAAAAAGTCTCTTTCCAGCCACTAGCTGACTTCATTTATGCAGTTGAATCATGCCTCATTTCTTTGATTCAAAATTTCTAGTTTTATTCCCACCAAAAAGGATGGATCATTTTATTTCTCATACTCTCTCCTAAAATTATGCTGGCCAGACGTGGCAAAGTCTGTTTCTAGGCCCGTTCACAGGCTGCTTTCTCAATGTTTCATTCTCAAGACCCTCTCAGTATGGCATCTCCTCACGTAATATGTCTGTTTATTTCAGATTTACACATTGAGTTGAGAAACCTTGCAAGCTTTCTGCATCAAATTCCAAAATGAAATCTTTCCAGCCCAGACCCTTCAAGTCACATCTGGAAACCAGTTGGAGCTTTTCTGGGTCACTTTCCACTGAGTAGAAGTGGCGCCTATTTTAGTTTAATTGCATTTGTGCTGGGACTCTAGCTGTCTCAGGGTTTCCACTGCCCTGAAACCTTAGGCCAGAAAAGCTTCCAGAACACTGGTACTTCTTTTCCTTCCATGAAAACTCTCTGTTTGTTGAAGACCTCTGTCTGGCCAGACGTGGTCTAGTAGAGGGATCTGGTGATGAGGTGCCCCACTCATGGATGACCTTGGGAAGATGGCCCACCACTGCATCTAGTGTCCTTCTGCAGTTGTACATATTCATCCTAAGGTTGAAAGATGAGACAAAACTTCTATTTTATTTTTCTTCCTGATACTGGGGATTAAATTCAGGCATGCTCTACCACTGAAATACATCCCAGCCCTTTTTATTTTTTATTTTGAGACAGGATCTAGTTAAGGTTCTGAGGCTATCCTCAAACTTATGATCCTCTTGTCCAGAGTTATATTTCTGTTGGCAGGCTGAGACAGAAGACTCTGAAGTTTGAGGTCAGCATGGACAACTTTAAGATGTTGTCTTAAAATATAAAATAAAAAAGACTGGGGAGGTAGCTCAGTGGTGTACGCCCCTGGGTCCAATCCCTAGTACCAAAAACAAACAAATGAATAAATAAGACCAAAAAAAATCAAATTATTCCCAGACATACCCTGAAAATTAAGAGTGCCTCTTGCCACTGTTTTCTGATTCCTCTCTCCAGAGACAACTTCAGTGTTACAGTTTCTTACATATCCTTCTGAATTATGCTTTTATAATTATGTGTGTGTTTTCCTCTCTTTTTCTTTTTCTTTTTTACTGAATGATAGCAAACGTTACATACTGTTCTGTTTCTTATTTTTCTCACTAAACAATATATTTTGGAGATGACTGCATAAAGCAGAATCCCTCCTCTGTCTCTGAATCCCTGCGTATGTGTATATACATGTATAGGTATGAATAACCATCTATTGGACCAGTTCCCTAATGCTGTGCATGAAGATGGTCTCCAATCTTTTATTAGTTCAAATAAGGTTGCAATAAATATCCACATGTGCATTTCCAGAATAAGCTCCCAGAAACAGAACTGCTGCATAAAAAAAAAAAGTGTATTTTAATGTTCATAATCTGCAAGCTTTCCTCGGGGCTGAATGACCATCTTGTTTCATTACAAGTGACATACTACACAGAGCAACTAACAACCACTTCAACATCATGTTCTTTTAACCTGAGGCTATTTTGACCTTTTCCCTCAAATGACTTTACAACAGTGAACGCAGTTCCCCAGGCTTGCTGGCTCAGAAGTCTATGAAGTGGCAGCATGTCTTTCTGTGAACAGCTGTCTCCCCAGCATTGCCACATTAGTGAGACCCCATCTGGAATGATCTCATTCTGGAAACTTCACAACCCCAAAGCCTCCTGTTGAAAATAAGCATCTGATTAGTTGGGTCTTGGCCATCAGCTGTTTGGAATGATTCAAAAAAAATTTTTTTTGACACATTTGTGCCAAGATTAGGGAATGGAAAAGGCTGAAAAAAGGCAAAAGGAGAGTAGCCACATTTTAACAATGGGTGTAAGTCAAAAAAACATGAACTCTCTTCCTCTGGGCTCTGTGACTAATGTCACTGAAGGTCTCTAGACCCTTTCTTTACCTGTGAAAACAGGACGTGGGCCAAATCATTTCTCAGGATCTTTCTTCCTCTGAGGTTCTAAAGATTCAGATGCAGCCTAGGCCAGCAGTGCTTGTCCTCCCAAAGTCACCAATTTCAAAAGTCAAGAGGTGTCACAAATCTCAGTGCATTCAGATGGCTATCCAAAAGATGGTACAACCAAGAGGGAACTTAGACAGTGATATGCTGGCAGACAGGCTGGGGCCAGGGTACAGGGTAGGAAGCTCTGACTTGTAATGTTTGCTAATTTCTGTGATGCAATTGCCCTCACTGTGATGATTTCTAAATACCAATGTGACATGACTAAACTCAGAGATGGGAAGAGATGTGCAGAATTGTGTGGGGATCCGGCAAACAACCAGTGAAGAATTCAAAAAAAGCATTCTCTTCTCCTGTGTTGAGAGGATTTCATGAAAGAGGAGAGATTTGAATGAGGAAAAATACTGTGCAGGGTCTCTTTCTACCACAACCAACAGAAACAACTCAAACTAGCTTAAAGAAAGGGGAAACTATGAGAATGTGGTTTTCAGCACAAGGAACTGAATAAAGGACTTTAACAACGTAGTCATAGCACTCTCTCCATTTCTTGTGTTTGCATATCACTGTCACCGTCTCTTGCCATATGCAGGCTCTCCCCAAGTGGTGGGAAAATAAGACTAATGGCAGCTCCCAACTATCTCTCTGCAATTAACAGTTGAGAAGAAAAGCAGTGCCCTTTCATGGAGATCACATGGAGACTGGATCACTTGGTTCTCATGCCCATCATTTACACCCTTAACTGAGCACAAAAAGAAAGGGCACCTCATCCACATGCTTGTTCCCCTGTAGCTAGAGGGGGTGCAAAGCACTGGGATGGACCATTCTTTTCCCCAGGGACTAGTTTGCTGGGCAAATACAAGCCATGAATATCTAGTAGATCATGACTGAAGCTTCGGGGAGGCAGAAAAGCAGATACTAATCAGAGGGAACCACATGTGAGGAGGGGCAGAAACACACATGATGAAGAGATACTTGGGGTCAGCAAGAAGGCTATCTGGACCAGAGCAGGGCTACCCATTGGGCAGCGGTCCTAAGTGGAGGGCAAGTTGAACCCTCTGGAAACATTGACAACAAACATTTTTAGTTGTCATACTGGGGTTAGGATCCTAGCTAAAAGCAGGTAGTTCTAGTGAGAAATGGCCTGAGATGCTGCTAAAATTCCTCCAGTTCACAGAACAGGCCACATCAACAAAGGCTAGAGATTTTAGGTTTTATCCTTTGTTACACAGGAGCATGACAAAGATGTTTAGAAATGCTAAGGCTGCTTTTCCATGCCCTGCTCCTGCCTGGCCCCTCTCCCCACTCCTTTGCTACCTTTGCATAGTGAGAGCATTTTTACCTTTTGGGATTCAGCTTAAATGTTACCTACTGAAGAGATTCTCCCAGAATTCTCACGCAAATAAGTTATCTCAGAGACACCATACCATCATCTTCCCATGCTTCCCTCTGCTTTTCCTTCCTCTTACCACAGCTTTGAATTGCACATTTATTCAAGTGCTAGCTTAACATCTGTCTTCTCACAAGCTCTGTGGAAGCAGAGGCCTTGTTTATTTGTTCACCACTGTGGCTCCAACATCAAGCAGAATGTTTATACATTGTAGTCATTTGATATTTAATCAATTAATTAATTTGAAGGTTGATGTTAGGGTTGAAGTGGGGCAGAGGGTAGGTGAACAGAAAGAGGACAAAAAGGAGCCTCTGGATTATGCCCCTGCTTGTTCAGATCCACAATCATGTCCCCTCCCTGGTTTTCATGGCATGTCTAGTTGATAACATATCAGTTTGGGTTCAAGCGAATGTGCAGGAACGCTTTCACCTATTTTAAGCAGACGTGGATTTAATATAAATAATCAAGCAGGGCATGATGGCACACACCTGTAATCCCAATGGCTTGGGAGGGTGAGACAGGAGGATTATGAATTCAAAACCAGCCTCAGTAATTTAGCGAGGCCCTAAGCAACTCAGTGAGACCCTGTGTCTAAATAAAATATAAAAAACAAAAAACAAACAAAAATATATATATAAGGGCTGGGGATGTGGCTTAGTTGTTAAAGCACTCCTGGGTTCAATCCCTGGTACCAAAAAAAAAAAAAAAAAAAAAGAATCAAATGAGTTTAGAATCACTGCAGAGCATGTTCTGGGCTAGACCTCCAGGAATGATCCCCCAAACCCACAGTACTGACACCCTCACCATTACATACGCCACATTCAGGAAGGAAGCCACTGATCCAATCTCCAACTACAGGAGCATACTATCTAGGTGTAACCTGGGTCCAGAGCCACACCACACTTTCCAAGGCAGCACTGCAAAAGAGATTCCTCCCAGCTAGCTCCCTCCTCCCTCACCACACAGGTTTGTTTTGTTTTCCTTAAGGCTTAATTTTCATGTCAGATCTTGCACAGGAGCACAGGCCTTCCCAAAACTACAATATAATGTAGCAAAGAATTGAGGAAACGGTTTGTGAGGGGGTTTTTTGTTTTGCTTTGTTTTTTGCTTTTCAACTTCTACAGTATAGGAAGGCACACAGAGAGACATTTGTCCCATTGTGGAACAAGCCAAGTGGCCACACCTGACACAACTGCCCCTGGCTGGATTGTAAACTGTAGATATGACATGAATTGAAATGCATCAAACGAAGGGGGGCATTCTCATTTCTCATAACATTTTATGCCTTTCCAATGGACTTAGCACATTTGTATTCTCAATTAGAAGTTCATCTCCTTGTCCCCAAACTTTTTTATTTTTCATTTGTTCTTTTTAGATGTACATGACAGCATAGTGTATTCTGACATATTATACAGACATGAAGTATAACATTCTAATTAAGATCCCATTCTTGTGGTTGTACATGATGAACATAGGAAGGTTATGTCTGATTCATTCTACTGTTTTTTTTATTCCCATCCCCCCAAAAAATCTTAATAGATTAAAAATATTTGAAGACTGAATTAAAGACAGAAATAACCTATAGAGAAGAAGTTCTTAGCCTCACTCTACCTTGAGGCAGCTCAGCTCCTGGAACTGACATTTAACAAGATTTCCATTGCCTGCTACTGGAAGCCATGATCACTGCAAGGATCCAGAGGACAAGGCCCCAAGGACTCTGCTGGGCCTCAAGAGACCTAGATTCCAGGTCTCCTCAGAGAGTTAGAAGGACATCTGTGCCCATTCTCTCAGTCAAGAAATACATTTCCTAATCTTTTCTTAACCAATAAAAGCATGCCAAAAATTTCAACTTCTGTCCCAGTGAAGTGCTGTGAGTAACACACACAGTCCCACTCCACCCACAGAGGGGCTTTCCTGAGCACTTTAGATTCCGCATGGCCTTTAGGCATTCCAAGCAGGGCTTCCTCACCTTTTCCATTCCTGACACATTCCTGCTACCTCAGATACCCAGCCCAGGATACCCAGCAGGTGCACTGGATGGAGTATCCTTTCCAGTCATCTATGTAGGGACACCCTAAACTCTACTTCACAGGCTCACATCTCCCCGGCACCCAGACCAGAGTCAATCATCCCTGTTTTCCAGGCCTCTCCCTGACCACCCAGGTTCACACTCAGAGTTTTTCTTTCTTTCTTTCTTTCTTTTTAATAGCATATAACTTAATTTAAATTCTATTAGGCAACACATTTAAAAAAAAAAAAGAGGATTTTTTTTTAATATTTATTTTTTTAGTTTTCGGCGGACACAACATCTTTGTATGTGGTGCTGAGGATCGAACCTGGGCTACACGCATGCCAGTCGAGCGCGCTACCACTTGAGCCACATCTCCAGCCCAGAAATTTTCTTTCTATGAGCTCATTTCACTTGCAACTACTTGCATCATCCCCAAAAGACCCTAAGTTCCATGAAGGCAGGTACCAAGCCTTTCTATGCCCAGCACCTAGCTTGGGACTGTAATATAATTGATGCTTATTAAATATTTGTTGAATGAACATTGAACCTACTAACCTGTACCCTCAAATAACATTTATGTAATATTAGTGATAATTCTCTACATAGTGTGTTGGTATACCAAATACCTTTATGGATGAGCATCCCCACTTTGGAGAAAGACAGTGCAGGTGATAAAATTATTATTCTCCCTACTTTTCAGAAAGTGAAACACCATCTATGAGGTTAACTGACTTGTCTAAGACAATGGAACCAGCACTGGAATTTAAAGGCATATCTACATTAAAATTCTGACTGTAAACTTTGTATCACATACCAGCTGTTAAGCAGATGCTCCAGCAGACCAGTGAAATACTGGTAGCCTGTGGAAGAAAACAGGAAAGAAAGCAAAAAACAGGTCTCTGATGGTTTCTCTTTTCCTCCAGTGTATGCTTGCTACCTAAATAGGATCATTCTACTGTCCTGGTAACTGAGACCCTCCAGTAGGGATGACCATTCCCCAAGACTTGAGCTGAGCCACAGAGTTAATGAGGTCAGGGAAGCATCACTGGGAAGGAAAGAGAAGAGAGCTGGGACATAGAAGCTCCTATCCACACTATTATGTGTATGCACATTCACATCTGGGCAAAATCCACACCAAGGCATGCATACTTATCAATACAGGGAAAGAGCCACTGCACATTCACTAATGCCACATGCATACCAACATGTTTTCACACACACACTCATTCACATCTAAACATGCACCCAACACACAACCAGACCAGGTACACCCAGCATGAGGTACACTGCAGTCACACACCCCAGCCGCAGCCTTCAACCTGTGCGAGCAGATGTGTACACACGGTCCTTAGGCACACAAGCTGCTAAACACATGTGCTTGCCGATGTGTACACAGGGTCCTTATGCACACACACTGCTAAACACATACATATGCTTCATAATCACTCTAAAGCGCATGCATTTTCAGTACACAGGGAAACGTCCTCTTGCTATAAGTGGTCACGCTCCCACACATTCTCAGATACACAACGAGATAAATATCAGCACGCACTGGGCAGATGTCTATTGGGACACACGCACCTACGCTGTATTCACACCTTTGCAAACTCACGGAAAACAATCACCCTCGTGTACTAACCCTTCAAATACAGTGGCAAGTTCTACGTACAGAGAGATGCAGCGACGCACCCAAGGTGTCACCAACTCTGGAAGTTTTACCCAAACCCTTGTGGAAAAAGAGAGCGCCCGACTGCGCGCCAGCCCACGTGACCGGGAGGAAGGCGCTCCCGCCCATGACCGGATGGGAAAACTATGCTCGGCCCGTGTGAGCGCTGCTGCCGCCGCGGGAGGCGGGACGCCCAGCGCCGCCGAGAGCTTCCTCCGTCGGACGCCCCTGGACGTGGCCGGGGGCAGAGAGGGTGAGTGTCCTGCACCGCGCGGGGTAGGAGCGGAAAGTGCCTACCGGCGGGCGCGTGGGGACGAGAGGACGCGTGCGTTGCGGTCCTGCGAGGGCGAGAGGGCGGCGAGGGCACCCTCTTTTTGAGCTGGGCAGCTGCTGGTTTCTGAATCTCAACCTTGAACTTATGAATTAAAACATTTCTTAAGTACTTAGTTTGTGCCAACCTCTGTGCGGGTTGGTTTAGCTGTTATGATAATAAGTAATAGCTTTGCCATTTACTAAGTGCTACTTTGTGCCAAGCCCTACCAGCCCTTTACTGGGGCGCTTTCATTTCCATGGTAACAAGTTATCCCCATCTACGAAAGAGTTGGGTGCAGAGACATTAATGATTTGAACTCCTTTAAGTCTGAGTCCAATTCCTGAGCTAACAACTATGACCAATTAACGTTTATTGAGTGCATCATCTCATTTATGCTATATAACACTTTTTTGATTAAATACTTTATACAGATGGACAAACCAACTTCAAAAGGTAATAAAGAGCAGCCAGAGGTTTGTACCCAGCTCTTTACAACTCTCCCCTTCTTTCCCTCCATCCCCAAACTACTTGTCTCCAAGCTTGTCTTAATCTATTTTCTTCCTAATCCTCCATCCCCATTGCCACTGTCCCAATTCAGGACCTTATCTCTCAGCTTGAATCATGGCAATGGCCTCTAGTGGACTTCCAGCCCAGTCTCTTCTCTATCACCTAAGCCCTTCTTCCAAACTCAGTGATCCTCTTCTGATCCTGTAGGGGAAAGGGAGTTTCCCCAGGCCTCAGGCAGGCTAGGTAAGTGCTGTCACTGACTATACCCAGCGCCTCCTGGGCTCTTTGGCCATACAGCTGTTCTTGGAACCCTTCAAAGTTTCCTTCCTTAGACTGGCCATCTCCCAGAGACTCTGTGTTTCAGCCAAACCAAACCAGCAGCAATAGTAATGATAATATCCTATATAGATCAAGTCAAGGCTGATGCCCAGTTAGCACTGTTTTAAAAAATCTCTCACATCCCTATTTCTGCCCGACTTTCTGCCTGGATTATTCTGTTACCTGGTGATCATATCCATTACTCTGCTTTTGACTACCCACTCCTCAGACACTCCGCCCCTTTCAGAACCTCACCACTGCCCTCCTCCTAACACCTCACTGCTCCACAGCCAAAGGTCTGCCTTCTCCCCCTCTCCTAGCAGGGACATCACCCCTACCTGTCTCCCAATCCTTAATCCTTAGGCCTACCTCATGTTTTAAAAATTATAAAATGATGATGCTCCTCATGCGAAATTCAGACAGTTCATAAAGGTGGAAAGTGAAAAGTAAAAGCCCTCATAGTCCTTCCCAATTCTGAGCAGTAACGCCTTTAACAAAGTTCAGCATGTTTTCAGAAATCCCCTAAATATGTACGAAGCATCCTTTACATCCAGTGCTGCAGCTTGCTCTTCTCACTTTGTTCTAACAGAGGTTTCACAGTGTGCGGTTGTGTGGGTGGATGGAGAGTCCCTTTTCACAAGTCTGGAGCTATCTGAAGCTACTCTGTCTCCATAGAGCATCCAGCTAGTTCTTCAGGAAGCCCCTTTTCTCTCTGCCAATCCCTCCATTCTTCCCTCCCTTCTTTCATCTTGACGCCACCCATGGGACATACTTTCCCACAGTCTCCCACCGATGCTTCCCATTGCCAGTGTTCACTGTGGCGACTTCTGCACTCCTTCCTCCAGGTCAGAGGGCTGCCAGCTACACTTTGCTTCTGTGAAATAAACTCCTGCATAAATCTGATATCTGTTAAGTAAGCCCTACTCTAGGTTTACTTCTTAAAGAAATTCTGTGCTGAGTATTATTTCAAGCTAATAATCTTCCCTGGATTTGTTTGCTTCTATAAATAGTTTACTTCTCTAACACATGTTCACATGCACACACACATCACACCCCCTGTCAGTAACTCTCCTGTTAGCAGAGGAGCCAGTGGGGCGGGACATGAGCTCTGGGCCCTGACACAGTGGGCCTGGCTGGGTTCTGGGTATGTTTGACTTGGGAAAAATGGTTTTTAGTTCTTCTGAGCTATTTTCTCCTCTGCTAAGTGGGGATGACAACATCAGCCCCTTAAAACTATGGGGAGAATTAAAGGAGCTATGAACATCAAAGCTTCAAACTAAGGACACACATATCTAGAGAATCACCACTCTTTTCCTCTAGATCAGGGGTTACTATACAGTTTGTTTAAATAAACTATAATAATAAAAAGGAAAGTCAGGTGGCAGCTGCCCAGAATCTCTGCATTACAGATGCATAGTTGCTGGAGATGAGTCCTTGGACCCACACCAAGCCCAGTATCTTCATCAGCTTGGGCTGCTATACCGGGAAACCACAGACTGAGGCAGTGGCCAGTGTGGGGTGGGCTGAAACAATAGACATTTCTCTTATGTCTGGAAGCTGGAAGTCCATGATCAAGGTGTTAAACAGATCTGAGGCCTCTCTCCTTGGCTTGCAGGTGGCCATAGTTTCTCTACTATGTTTTCATATTGATTGTCCCTCTGTGTGTATCCACACCTGAATATTTTTTAAAATATTTTTTTTAGTTGTCAATGGACCTTTATTTATATGTGGTGCTGAGAATCGAACCCATGCCTCACACATGCTAGGGAGGCACTCTACCACTGAGTCACAACCCCAGGCCCCTAATATCTTATCATAAGGACACAAGTCATATGGAATCAGGACCCACCTATGTAATTCATTGACCTTAGTTGACCTTTTAAAGGTCCCGTCTCCAAATACAGTCCTGTTCTGAGATTCTGCTCGTGAGGACGTCAACATGTGAATTTTGAGGCATCACAGTTCAGCCCTCCACATCTTGTCTCAAGGGACAGCCACGTGGTGACCTGCCAGAGTACAGGCTCAGTGCTGCCAGCTGCTCCAGGATCCCAGGAAAAGCTGGAAATTTTTATTTTAATAATAAAAAAAACCTTTCAAGTTTTAAACTGCAACAATTTCAAATTAAAACAAACACACAGTGTGGTCTGTGGCCAGATGATCGCCTCTGCCTACGTGTAATTTCCTCAGTGGCAGGATCATGTTCTGTCACCTTTGGGTTTGTTTTGTTTTGTTTTTCAGTGCTGGAAATGCAACCCAGGCTCTGCCCTGGCACACACTAGGCTCTACCCTGAGCTACATTCCCAGCCCAGATTTTTAACCCCACTCAGCCAGTTCTTACACATTGCAATATTAACAAAAAATTGATGATTGAATGGCTACATTCTTTTTTTTTTTTTTTTTTTTTGGTACTGGGGATTGAACCCAGGAGTGCTTCATCCCTTACCTACATCTCCAGCCCTTTTTATTTTTTATTATTATTATTTTTTAAATTTCAAGACAGGATCTTGCTAAATGGCTGAGGCTGGCTTCAAATCTGCAATCCTCCTGCCTTGGGTTTCCAGGTTGCTGGGATTACAGGCATGCACCACAGTGACTGGCTAAATCTGAATTTTTACAACCTTGTTTAAAGTAGGTCACACCTGTAGAATCCTGCATCTCTGCATTCATGCTATGCTAGAAAAATAGCATCTTGCCTGCTGTTTACACAAAAGCTCACAACTGCTCAACTCAACACAACTCAGTTACTACCACATTACAGGTGAGGAGACAGCAAACCCAGGTCTGCTTGTTCGTCCACAGGGGTGTAGCATCCTTCTCTGACAGAACATCTATCTCTTTGTTCTCAAAAATGATTATTTTTTTTTCAGAAGCACACTATCACTGAGTGCTTGCTGTGGGCTGGTTACTGCATGGTCTTGTTTAATGTTCATAATTACTCTACAAGGGGCAAGCAATCAAATCACTTAGAGGAGATAGTCCTGAAGACTTCAAACAATTCCAAACTGGAGTGATTCAAAACTCACCTGCAGAAGGGTGGCAGGAATGTCTACTTAAGCACTTGCTGAATAATGCTATCATCACCAGGTGGCACATGCCTGTAATCCCAGCATCTCAGGAGGCTGAGGCAGGAGGATTATGAGTTCAAAGCCAGCCTCAGCAATAGTTCAATCATGTAGCTAGAGAATAAACACAACTTGTAATTTACAGTCCACATTATATGGATTGTATAACCAATAAAACTCAGTATAGCCCAGAATAACCGCAGAGTTATGTCAGATTTCACACATAAAGTGAAACAGTAAATATTTTTACATAATTTCAAATAAGATGATATCATTGTTCCCATTTTACAGATAAGGAAAGTGAGTCTCAGAGAGGTCAAATAACTTGCCTATGGTCAAACATTCTAGAAAATGACTCTTCACCACCAGCCTAGCTCTGTGATCTCTGAGGCTAGCCCTGCATCAGATCCTTCAGGTTATCCTGACTGCCATGGGGGCCTGACCCCAAGTGAGCCGGCAAGCCCTCACAACAGCCCAGAGATATCGAGGAGATAGCCTTTCCTTCCCCACCCCTCAAAGTTCAGAATTTGTTCTTCACCCTCAGTTCCTGGGTCTTCCACTGTGGTCCTTTTGGTACCATTCTGAGGGTTCATCTAGCCCCCACATTTTCTTGCTCTGCCTCCTGCTTGGTCCTAGATGCTTTAGCAGAACCTGTTACAAAGAAAGAGGAGGTACAAGGCATATTTTCTGTCCTGGTCGCTGAGTGCACAAGCAGACCAGGCTGGATGCTAAGTAACCACAGCATCATAGGCTCACAATGTGCCCTAATGGAGCAGCACCCACTGTTTCTCTTTCAGATCTCCAGGGTCTGCACCAAGAGCAATAACGACAAGCAATGGCCAGGGCCAAACACACAGCATCCGGCATCCGGCATGCGACATTGGGGCATGCGACATTGGCTTGGCCCAGTCTCTTGATGAGATAAGCCCTGCTCCATTGATTCGCTTATCTTTGTATCATGGAGCATGAAAACGCCAGATGGCTCAGAGGTACAGGGCCAACCTGACACCCCCATCCTCGCTCAGAACAGCAGCAGCAGGGCAGGAGTGAAGGTCAAGCCCCCCTAGGGCTCTCTTTCAGTAGCAACTAGCAGAAGCACAACTCAAATGAACTCAAGTGAAAATAGGAATTTATTGGAATATACAGAAGCCCCCACCCAAAGTGCCACAGAACTCATGGTGGGAGATCAGGATTGTTTTCTATTAATGCAACTACAGTTGTTGACAATTATGATTTTAGACAAGGTTTTAAAATTTTGTATCATGTTTTTACTTTTGATGTTGATCCACTGTCTTGTTTGATAGTGGTAAAATAATAGTAACTAATGATTTTATTCCTCTGACCACAAAGCCAGACCTTATTATAGGAATGTGAAATCCTCATAACAACCTTCAAAGGTAGGTACAATTATTATCCCTATCCCCCTATTTTAGAGAGTAGGAGAATGAGGGAAAGAGGATATGTAACATTTTAAAGGTCTTCTTCCATTTTGTTACTGTAACAAAACATCTGAGGCTAGGAAATTTATAAAGAATAGAGGTTTATTTAGCTCCAAATTGTGGATGGGGGGAGGGGCCTGGGAAGTCCAAGAACATATACCAGCCTCTGCTAAGAGCCTTCTTGTTGCATTATCATATAGGGAGGACATCACATGACAAGACAGAACAAGCATGCTAGTTTGGGTCACTCATCTTCTTAAAAAGTCACTAATGCCAACATGGGGCCCCATCCTCATGACCTCCTCTAATCCTAATTACATCCCAAGGGCCTCACCTCCAAATACTACTAACATGTGAATTTGAGGCTTAAGTTTTCAACACATGAACTTTGTGGGGACACATTAAAACCATGGGAAGGTCTTAAAGCTAGTTTGTGGAACTGGATCTCCAACAGCTCCTCTAGAGCTAATCCAGTCGCCACAGTGTGGCTGGGAGCACTGGGCATGTGGCCCATTTGAACTGAGAGATGTGCAAGTGTAAAAAGTAGCGCTGGGCTTCCCAGATGGTCTGATTAAAAGATGTAAAGGAGGCATTAGTAATTTTTATAATGATTACACATTAAAATGATGAAGTTTGGAATATACTGAGGAAATAACGTTGAAATTAATTTCACCTGCTTTTTACATTTGTAATGTGGCAGTAAGACCATTTAAAATGACACATGTGGCTTGCTTCATTTTCCTGTCATTGTTGCTCGAACACATTCCCCACCTCCTTGTGCCACCCAGTGGGAGCTAGGCCTCAGGAGATCTGGGTGTAGGTGTCCAGCACCCCCAGGCCTCATCCCTTCCCCTCACACCCTGCATACCATTCTTCTCCCTCGCTATCACACTCCTCTCCACGTGGCTCTCAGCAGCTGTGGGCAGGTCCCAGGCCCAGCGGCTCTGGCTCCAGCCACCCAGAGCCTGGCTCTTACCCTGTTGTTCAAGGGAGGCAGCTGAGGCCCAGACCTGAAATGGGTCCCAGAGGGTGGACTCCACTGTGCCACGTTATGCACCACGTTTGTCGATTTGGAAGGACTTGGGGTGTATGTATCAAAGATGCGGTCACTTTCCATCCCAAGATTGACTTCCTGTGTGCTCTCAGGAATGCTTTCTGAGACAAATCTGCAAGATCCCGGCTTATGAGACCTCTCGTTAGGTCATAATTTGTCCTTGGACCTCTTTTTCTTGGCTGAGCCAGAAATAGTGGGGAGAGAGAGAGAGAGAAGATCAAATGAATTATTCTGGGGCCTCCAGTGAAGTGAGTCCCATGATTTTTAATCCTCTGTATTTATACTCCCGGTTAACAGGGTGTTTCCCTAGTCTTGAGATTCCAGGAAAGGGGACATTTTGAGGGCACTGTATGTGAAGCTACAGCCAACCCCTCTCTTCTGGTACTTGATCTTCTTAGCTTTCCAGAGAAACTGGAGAGGGCTGCTTCCAATTTGCTTCCTGGAATTCAGGGAGGGCAGGGGTGTTTTCCATTGTAGAATTCTCACTCCCATCAAAGTGGATTTTCAGCAAGTTTCATCTGCAAGCAAGCTTCATCCTATTCCAGCCACCCACCTCATCCTTCCAGACAGAGTTATCCTGCTGGGTCAGATTCAGGTGTCCCCTCCACCCAGGATGAAGCAGCCCCATGATACCCTCCAGGGGAGGTCAGGACTGCGATTCCTTAGTTCTGCTGCAGTTGGTAGCAATTCCAGTCTTAAATCAGGCTCAAATTTTGTATGAGGATTTGTTTTCACATTTCTTATCAGAATAGTCCTGAAGGCAGGCAAACAGGGAAGTGTTATTATCCCCATGGAGGTCCAGATAAGATGAAATGTCTTTTTTCACAGTCTTGTGACCTCTCAGTTACCAAACTAGGCCTGGCAGTCAGGGTCCTCTGAATCCAAGACCAGTCATCTCACCGGTAGCCACATGTAGCTTTGGCATCCAGATCCTGTGATCCTGTGGATATTTCATTAATTATAAGAGCCACCATTGAATTGAGGATGTTGAGGAACTGGCTGAGCATGCCCTGTATGTGGCATTGTGCTAGGCTCTGGGGGTACGAGAATGCAAGGGATAGGGCTCCCACTTCCCTGGGAAGAGACAGACAGTTAAGGAACAAGCAAATACATCATCACAAATTGGGCCAAGTGCTCTGAACAGAAGAACAGCGTGGTCTGAGAGCAGGGCCAGGTGCGCAGGACACTTTAGACCATGCCACCGGTCAGACCTCTCTGAGAACTTGAAGGGCCAACCAGGCAGCTCCAAGGCCTCCTGCGGAGGAGGTTAGGATTGGGAACATTTTAGGCAGAGTGTTGTTGAACTGCTGAGCATTCGGTGTCTGACACAGGCTAGAAGCTTTGAGTGCATCACCTCCTTCCTCACTCCAAGTCCAGGGGGTCTTAAGTGCACCATTACTTCCAAGCTGAGGAAACCAAGTGGTTGTGTTTCCCACAGCTCTTAACCACCGAGTTAAAAGCTGCTGTAAACGTAAACAACAATTGAGCAGGATTTATAATCTCCAAGGGGAGACTATTCGGCATCCAGGCCTAGCAGCCTCACTCGAGGCCCAGACAGGGGCTCCTGGAGTTTGTACTGACAGACCACATTCCAGAAGAATCAGTGAGAGCCCAGTGTCTCCACTTCTGCCCCTTCTCTCATTACTGTCTGGGCGAAGGGCCCCAAGGAATGAGCCAGGGGGCTGTGTCCTGTGAGTGTGGGACTGGGGAGGGAGAAGGCTATGTCCCACAGGGGACTTCAGGCTACAACACCCTGGCTCCTCCAAAACATGTGTACTTAGGAATCATCAGCTACTCTACCAAGAGTTGAGAAGCCAGGGACTGGGCAAATTAAAACCAGACATTTTAGCACCTCCTGATTCCATGTCTGGGATTTCAACAACAAATCTTTTCCCTCCTTCAATAGGAAGACTACAGCTGAGGCTCCCCTGTCCATCTCACACCTTTCCACACCCAGAAAGCACAATTTAGATAGGTTTATTTTTATTTTTATTTTTTTTTAAGATAAGGAAGGGCTGGGCTGGGGACGTAGCTCATTGGAAGAATGATTGCCTGACACGTGCAAGGCCCTGGGTTTGATTCCCAGCATCACAAAAAAAAAAAAAAGTAATTAAATACATAAACCATTAAAAGGATACGGAAGGACTAATGCTTGCTTTTCATCAACTGAGCAACTATTTATGGAGTGTTTGCTATCTGTGGGGTCTTATGTAAGCCCAGCCCCAGGGACAGAGAAAGACCCAGACCCAGCTAGGAGGTCCAAAGAAGGAGGGATCAGATCTAGGCTGGTTGGAAAAACCGAGGGAAGAAAGAGAAGCTCTTTGAATTTGAAGGTATTTGAAGGCCTATGGGATTTAGGCCACTGCCTCGATTTCTCTTTGCTCTGGACTTTCTTGATGGCAGAGTCTGAATCTCAAACATTTTTCGGTTAAGCAAATATTTCTTAGAAATTCATTGTGTACAAAGAAGTTTGAAGCCAGGTACCCAGCTGGGGGTCCCATTCTGTGGGGGGGGGTACATTTTTACCATAAGACACACAGGAGAAGTAACCAAATAAAAGTAAATACCAGCAAGTTGTTGTAAGGGCCAGGAAAGAAAAGAAGAGCTGGGATCCAAAGGAAAGTGACCTAAGAGTGGCATCAGGAGAGCCTGGAGGGAGGGACATTTAAGCTGAATCAGAAAGAATAAATAGCCAGCAAGTCAGAGGGTGGAGCAGCCAGGTTACCCCAGAGGAGACCATGAGGGAATGGAGCTTGACCTGAAGGAGCCTGGGGCAGCTGGCAGGGAGCAGAGCTGGAGAGGGAGCAGCCGAGGCTAAGCAGAGCAGGGACCAGGTCATTTAGGGCCTTGACAGGGTCCCTGTGTCTGCAGTTTGCAGCTAGCAGTTGCTGCAGGGTCCAAGCAAGGGATGGATGGACCAAGGGGGCTGCTGGTGGGCTCTGCTCAGTGATCCAAATGACCAGGAGGCTCCTGTCCTTAGAAGGAGGGCGTCTCAAAGGACAGGAGGTTTTCCTCAAGCATCGATTTACTAAAGTATTCCGAGAACAAAACAGCATTGCTTTTACATCTTCAAAGTCATGCAGTGTGCGTGCGTGGAAAATTATAAAATAAAACACAACATATCAAAGAAATGTCTCTACTGCCATGTGTGGCTTTGGCGCTTGCTCCAAGGTCTTTTCTATAATTTGGGATATTTGGGAGGAAAAAAATCTAAGAAATGCTGACATAATGGAAAGCATTTGGGTCCTAGAGGCAGCCAAATCCAAGTTCAAATATAACTTCTGCCGCCAACAAGTTGTGTAAACATGAGCAGATTAGTCTCTCCGAGTCTCAGTTTCCTCTTCTGTAAAACTGGGGGAAAAAGTAGTGAGGGAAGGGAGCAGGTGGAGTGGGGTGAACAGTCTTCAGAGCCACTCAGCTCCAGGGTCAGGTGTGCCCACTGCTCCCCGATTATGTGACCTTTAGGAAGTCATTTCATTTCTCAGAGCCTGTTTCTCCACTTGAAAACCGGGGCATTAAGTCTACGGCCTTCATGGAGTCTGTTGTACACTTTGAATGAAAGAGTGCAGGTAAGCAATACTTGGAGTATCATAGGTGTATCATGAAGTCAGTCTGTCTCTGCCTCAGTTTCCCCACCAGTAACAAAGGATGGGATATGATAGTCCGTAGGGATTCTCTCCAAGTTCATGATTCTCCATCTATGTAAAAGGCCCTGGAAGAGTTAACCTGTCTGGATTCCTCGGGTTCTGGCTCCTCCCTAAAAGTCCTGCCCCTGGGCTTTCTCTCTGCCAGGGTGTAGAGTGTGGGGGCAGGGTGGGGCACAGGCTGGGAGTAGAGCTATTTGGAGTTTTGTTTTTCTTGGAGGTGCCCTGGCGGCAGAGACTCTCCTCTCCCTCCCTCCAGGTTTGGAACCAAATCTAGTCTCCCGCCTTTATTTCCAAAACAGTTCCTGGCTCCAATGCTGGGACTCCAGGGCTGCAGGAACCTCCAGCTCCAGCTCTGAGAAAACTCCCCCTGTTCCAGAACCCCCTCCTCCACCCAGGCACTGGGGCCTGTCCAGCGGCTGTCACTGAGAGGCGTTTCCTTTTTGTCCAAAGAGGTCAGTGCAAAGCAGACCTGCACTGGAGAGAGCGAACCCACCTCCCTGTCGTGGGGCCTGTGTGGCTGGGCGTGGAGGTCAGAAGAGAGAGGAGACCCTGAACTGTGACAGATGGTTCCCCTCTCTCCTTCCCGGCTCTCTCATCTAGCTGTCTGTTTCCTGCCCATTCAGCTGTTTGCAGGATTCTCATCCGCCTTGAAGATCTCTCCCACCTGCTTCCTTCCTCACTCCAGCCACTGGGCCAGGCCAGCTCCTACTGCAGAATGTCTTGTCCCCTTCCTCTATCAGGGGAAGGTCAAAGGTGATCAGTCCCCTCCCCAGAGAGCAGGCTGCAGGAGTGCTGCCTAGTATCCTCCCACCAAGCAGCCAGCCGGCTGGCTTCCTCAGACTCAGGTCCTGTCCTGCTCTTCACTCACAATGGACATGGGTCACATTTTCTTTTAATATTTTTTTAGTTGTCAATGTACCTTATTTTATTTACATATGGGGCTGAGACTCGAACCCACTGTCTCACACATGCTAGGCAAGCGCTCTACCACTGAGCTACAACCCCAACCCCACATGAGTCACATTTTAAAATTCTTCATCAACAAGTGTGTCAAGAGACATGGAATGGGCTCTCAAATTGTACCTTTGTGGGGCTGGGGATGTGGCTCAAGCGGTAGCGCGCTCGCCTGGCGTGCGTGCGGCCCGGGTTCGATCCCCAGCACCACATACCAACAAAGATGTTGTGTCCGCCGAGAACTAAAAAATAAATATTAAAAAATTCTCTCTCTCTCTCTCTCTCTCTCTCTCTCTCTCTCTCCCTCTCTCTCTCCCTCTCTCTCCCTCTCTCACTCTCTCTCTTTTAAAAAAAAAAATTGTTCCTTTGTGAATTCTGCCCCGAGACACATACCTCAGTTTGGCATGAAGCATCTTACGTGCCCAGATGGGTCATTCGATTTCAATGCCCTCCCACATTCACCCACTAAGTCCTTCTTTTACCACCTTTCCAGAGAACTAGACACCCAAAACTAATGTGTCCCTCTGTCTCATTCTTTACACAGTGCCAAAGGCCTTCCTTGCCCCCCGTAGGGGCCCTGTCCCTGGCTCCATGCTCCTGTCCAAGGTAGCTGGGGTCCCCATGCTCCTGTCTGGGGTGGCCTACCCAAAATTCTTTAAGAATGGGTACACACTGCTTGTGATGTGACCTTTCCATCTAAGATCCATTTCTGTACCTTCTGCTCAGCATCAGGTCACAACACAAAAGGAGGCTCTGTGGCAGGCTGGGCAGCTCCTGGTGGGCGGCCACCTCCACAGGGGTGAACATCCCCTCCCTGCAGGATTCCCACAAACACCAAGGTCTTCCCTCACAAGTCACCTTCACAGGGAGGCTCTCCCTGACCCCCAGAGTCCCTTCCCTGCTTCCATGGGCTTAACTTATAAATACTTCATTGATGTAGGACTGTGCGGTGTTTTTCCTTCTGTGACCGGCTTACTTCACTTAGCAAATGTCCTCTAGGCTCATCTATATTATTGAAAATGGCAAGATTTTCAGGCTGAATAATATTCCACTCTATATATTTATCAGATTTTCCTCATTCACCATCTGTTAGTGGATAAGGGACACTTGCATTGTTTCCCCATCTTGGCTATCGTGAATACACTGCAGTGAACAGAGAATGCGGGTGTCTCTCCAAGACCCTGATTTTGGTTCTTTTGGATATGCACCCAGAATCAGGAATGCTGGCTCATATGATAGTTCTATTTTTACATTTCTGAGGAACCTCAATAGTGTTTTCTATAACATGCCGTCTGACATTCCCAACTTTCTTCCTTTTTCTTAATATGATGGTGAAGTCCCACATTTCTGCTGTGTGAAGTTCCTAATTCTCAGATTTTTCTGGTTTTACTTCTCCTCCCTTTTAAATGAAACATATCAGTATTAAATTAAATTTGGCCTAAAGCTGACTCCATACTTTGAATCCCTAGGTAGCAAACTGTCACCTAACTTAATATGTAAGCACTGCAACACAAAAGTGTCAAATAACTGAGTCTCAGCCAATCACATGCTGCCAACTGGTCAGACTATAGCCATATGAGGCCAATGGCTCATCTCCCCATGCCCAAGCTGTTTCTGCTCCTCACTTCCTTTGTTCTGTCTATAAATATTGCCTGCCCACATTACTGAGTGATTCATAAATAGGGCAGCACTCAGAACCAAGAACTTTGCTGGGTGAATTGTTATTTGCTCTAATAAAGAACAAAACAAAACACAAACTCCCCATTCAAGGTTTCAATCCCTTCCCTCCCCCCCCGCCCCGCCCCTTTACATACTAAATATTCTACTTATTTTTATTTACTGTCTTTCTTCCCACTAAAATGTAAACTCCAGGGGGGACTCTTGACTTCAGGCTTCATGGCTGTATTCTCAAAAAATAGTGTCTCGCACTTGATGGGCACTAAATAAAGACCTTTTGAATAAATGGTTGGGAATGGAGGAAGGAATGGGTCTGTACTGCTACAAAGGACCACACTAGTTGATAGATAGGGACATTAGAAAAGGGGTATCGAGACTTTTAAGACACACTCTGTCAACTTGAGACATCCCCCCCTACCCCCTTCCCTTATTCAGGATTGAAGAAGTTGGAAAGAAAATGCTTTCGTTGCCATATGTGATTATATTGAAAGCAGTACCTGGCACTGGCTAAGTCCTCTACCTGGTCAGTGGTTCCTCTATGGCGCTTACTTAGAGAAACCCTCTGAGGTCCAGAAAGGAAGGGGCTTCCCCAAAGTCACGCCACTGGTGAGCATCAGGACTGGAAGTGACGTGGACCTCCAAGTGCAGGGCAGGGCATGGGAAAGGTCTCCCCAGCTCTCCCTGGGAACTATGAGTGGGTGGTAAGGACAGCTGGTCATTATTATTGACAGCCTCACTGGGACCCCATAAAGTCAGGCAGAGTGGCTCCCCCAGGAAGGGACACCAGGCAGACAGTGATCACATTGGATACCCTCTACAGGCCCTTTCAGCACCCAGCCTGGCATTCTGTCTCTTCATCTGTTTCCAGGGTTAAAGGTGCTGGAGGGGGGCAGGAGGAAAGGTGAGGTCAGCCTGTTTAGTTCTCAATACCAAGGCCAAATCAGGGTCAGAAGCAAAGGGAGGTTGAGCAATGTCCCTGCTCCACGACCAGCCCCATGGTGGCATGAGCCCCCTAAGGACTCTGATTAAGTAGCCAAAGGCGTGTGGGAACCGTGAAGCCAGCAATGCTTCATACCCAGGAAGAGAAGAAAGACTGGAGACTGAATGGCTCAGCATCAAGACCATCCAGTCTAGTGGTTCTCACAGTGGTATCCAGGGATCCCTATCAGCAGCATCACTTATAAACTTGCTAGGAATGACAATTATCCATCCCCACTCCAGAACTATTGATTCTGAAACTCTGGAGGTGGGACCCAACCACCTGTGTTTGAAAAGGCCCCTCCAGGTGAATCTGATGCACACGGAAGTTTGGGAACCATTGCTTTTTCTAGTCTAGTGCCCTTACTGTTCAGGTGGGTAAACTGAGGCTCAGAGATAGAAAAGGGTGAGCCTAAGGTCACAAAATAAGTTACCTTTGGAGTAACAGCTCATCCCCGTGGCAGGATACCCAAAATGCTTGCTCTCTCGACTGTTTCCTTCTAGGAAGACAGGCTGCGGATTGCAAAACAACAGGACAATTTGTTGAAAGGTCTCAGCCAAGTCTTTTATTTCTACTCTGGGCCTCAGTTTCTGCATCGGCCCACTGAGCATGAGGAGTAGAGAATCTGTGAATGCATAACATCTTGATTTCCAGTGGGCTGTGCCATTGCTGCCCTAGCCTTAAGGACACACTCTAGCATGGACCAGAAAGGCACAAGTTCTGGATCTGGATGGACTAGGTCAAACCCCAGCCCTGCCACCTGCTAACTGCATGACCTACAGCTATCTGTCCACTCTGAGTCTCCATTTCTCCACCTGTGTATGTTCCACAAGGAGGCTGTACTGTGAAGAAAGAGTCTCTTGGCATATGTCTGGGGTGCAGGAGGCACTTGGGAAAGGAGCTGTCACCGTGGCCTGCCAGTCTGGCTCTGGTGGTGGTTCACCTTCCCCAGTCATCGGGTCTTTGCTTCTCCACACCTGCAACATCCCCATGGAAGCAGCCTAGTTACAAATCATCACCTACAATTCAAATTATTTCCGCCCTTGTAATTGTCAATTCAGGTCACATACTTGAATAAAACCATAGATCATTCCCCTCTTCCACAGCTCCTCACAGCCATCAGTCCTGGGCAATAAATTCTTTCTGCATTTCAACCAGCTGGGTGGGTGAGTGTCAGTATGAACATCTTGCCCCCAGGACCCCTCCAAAGCATCTTCTGGTACATGACAGCCCATCCAAATGTGTCCTCAAGACATAGCGACAAACCCATGCTAATATAATTATGTCAGAATGAACCTGATTTTATTTATAACTATAAGGCATTAATTTAAAAAAAGATATGATGACATTGTCCAGCTATTTGTATGTGATTCAGGATGGAGCAAGGGACAGAAATGCATCTGAGTATGCCCCGCTGCCTCCTCCTCCTCTGATGGCTTTCTGACTGATCAGTAGGTCAGCTCCGCGGCCACACTCACCTGCACGGCTCTCTTGCCTCCCACAGGTGACCACCATGATCCCCTGGGTGCTCTTGGCCTGTGCCCTCCCCTGTGCAGCCGACCCACTACTTGCTGCCTTCGCACGCAGGGACTTCCAGAAGGGCTCCCCTCAACTCGTCTGCAGCCTGCCTGGCCCCCAGGGCCCACCTGGCCCCCCAGGAGCCCCAGGGCCTTCAGGAATGGTGGGAAGAATGGGTTTTCCTGGCAAAGACGGTCAGGACGGCCAGGACGGGGACCGGGGGGACAGCGGAGAGGAAGGTAAGAAGCCCAATACCTACGCCTACTGTCCCACCCAGGGTTGACAACATTGACACAGAGGGAGCTAAGGTAGCTGTTTGTGATGTGAATCGCTTTCTCTGTAAACCAAATCACTGTCTCTTTATAAACAGAGCAGTGTGTCCTGAAAGGAACAGAGGATAGCAAATCCTGTGTTCTTGCCTCAGCAGCTGCACTTTAAATTACTAAGTGAGTTTGAGCAAGTTCCCTGAAATATTATGCAAAACTCTATTGGTTGCAAGAAACAGAAACCCAAAGTATAGCCCCAATGGATTGTACTGTACAGGAAGACCAAGAGTTGAGTTTCAGCAACAGCTAGGTCCAGGAGCTTCAACACTCTTGTCAGGGCACGGCTTCTCTCTGTGGGTTGGTTTCATTGTCCCACAGGCTAAAGTTCTGGAATGGCAACTAGTGGGCTCAAGTCTACATGTTCATGGCTTTATCTATACAGCACCTCAGAGTGACTGATCCTCCCTGGCCACCTGTGTGTCCTGGATCAATCCCTTTGATCATAGAGGTGAGGTACCACCATTTGTCAGGTCATGTGCCAGCCCTGGGTGTTTGTGAATGGGTGGTGAGGGCCACTGGTCACTGTGATTGACAGCCTCACTAAGACCCCATAAGATAGTGAAGGGTGGATTCCTAAAGGCAGGGCTGCCAGGCAGAGGACAGATTGGATGCTTTCTACAGACCTTTCCAGCTTTGGCTTTCCTTACAGCTCTGAACCTTCACCCCAGCACTTTTTAGTGTCAGAATCCCCAAGTGTAAGCAGTAGGGAAATTATAATAACTTATGGGGGGGTTGCTGGGAATTAAACTCAGGGACTTGCATGTGCTAACCACGTGCTCTACCATCAAGCTTCACACTCAACCCTATATAACTTTTGTTGGCATGGCATTTAAACATGGACAAAGGAGTTTTGAATAGATTTGTCCTCTGACCGTCAAAGCCATCCTATAAAGGAGATATTCTTATTATCCCATGTTACACATTAGGAAACTGAGAACCAAAGTGATGAAGAACACTATGTCATCGCTGCAGGAACTTGAACTTTGGAAACAAATCTAGATACCGGTTTTGGGAAACGCTTTATCCTCTATCCAAACCTCGGTTTCCTCATCTCTAAAACAGGGATAACAGCAGCACCTTCCTCACCAGGTTGGGGTGAAGATGAAGTAGAATAACACACAAATCCCTAGTCTCCAAGTAGGAGACTAGGTCAATGTTAGTCACCCCTTAATTAACTTGCTGAGCTCCCATAAGCTGGGAGCAGCCTTCAGATCCAGGCCTTTTCTACCACACCAAACTGACTCCTCCAAAAGTACTTCCTTCCCAGGAGAAAAACTCTGGAAGTACTAACAGTGGCTTGGACTTGAGGAGTGACCCCCTCAGGTCTGGACATGTACTCCAAGCAGGGCCAATTAAAGCTTTCCCAGAGATTTGCCTATGGATCCTGCAGGAGAGAGTGTCTGATGTGGACACTTTCCCCTTGATCAGAGAGGCTATCTTTTCTCCCATGCTTTGGGTCTCCACAGTGGAAGACAGGCGTAGAGAGTCCCAACACGTAATCCAGATAAAACTGGGTCGCCTTGGGCCAGTTCAGGATAATATCCAATCACCCTCCCACCACACACACAAATCTGTTTCCAGAAAGTTCTTCCAAAGTAAAGTTAACGTTCCCTGAGTCTCACAGAAAAGGTAGTCAAGAAGGAAGCGCAGAAGGATTCCAACATGGCGGCAGGCGCAGAGAGATCAAGTCTCTGATCTCTTCAGCTGTGCGGGCATAGGGAGTCGTAAACAACCTAAATCTGTTTGCTCAGGATCACTAGGCAATGCTGAGCTGACGTGGATCTGGGGCGAACAGTCTGGGCCTCTCAGAACACACACTGAGCCCTGATCGGCTGAATTCAAGCTCCCGTTCGCCTGCTTCCCGCAGACAAACAGCTGTGACTCAGCATTAATCCATCCGGCTGAAACAACTGGTCAGCCCTTCTCATCCTACGGAGGTAAATGCCTACCGAGCCTTCATAAGTAGTGGCCACAGGTTTGAAACGGGGCTTTGGAGAGACAGTAAGGACCCACCCGTTGCATTGGTCGCCCGGCAAAGGGAAACGAACTGTCGCCATTTGCAAGAGACACCACTATGGCAGAGAACTGACGTCATCAGACTGCTGTGGAGGAGATAACTTCATTGAAACCTGCGGCTACAGGTGTGTCATTCCCTAGCCTTCCCTCTCCACACATCGGGGAAACCTTAAGGGCCCCTCCCAGCTCTCCCGTGAGGGCCCCTCCCAGCTCTCCCGTGAGTGCTACAGCCAGCCCGAGGGAATCAGAGGTGGCGCGGGACTACCGCTCCCACCAGGGCTGACTGCTGAGGTCTCTTGCACCAGCTACCGGGGGTGTGGCTACCGGAGGGCAAGTAAAATTCGCTGAGGATTCTCAGCCCCAAGCTCTACAAACTTAGGGTCTGAGGGAATGGCAAACTGGAAGAGTGTGCCCAGTCGTTCATGAAAACAGGGCTCCCGGGAGCAGCAGATCTGGTGTGTAGCCAGTATTGTGATGAGCGGCACCGGTGAGAGGGGCCTGGCTAGAGGAAAAGTGGGAAGTGACTAGACACATGAGGAGGCCTAGACACTCAGGATTGGAGACTCGCCCAGTCTGGGAGGAGCTGCTGCACAGTGATTGGTTCCCGCATATTGACAGGAGAAACTTGACCTGGTGGGCACAGCGCCACCTACTGGAAGAGAAGTTAATCAAACTCTAAGACTGCATTTATTAGTTTTTTTTTTCTTTTTTTCTTTTCTCTTTTTTTTTTTTTTTGATTTGGGTTTTTCTTTCATTTTCATTTTTCTTTCTTGTTATTTTTTAAATTTTTTTAACAATTTTTTAAATTTTTTTTCTTCTAATTTTAATTTTATTTTTTTTAATTATTATTATTATTTTTTTAAATTTTTTTCTTTTTTATTTCCTATTTTTTTCTTCTTTTTTTTTCATTTTTCTTATCCCCCCTTCCTTGAATTCTACCTGCTTACTCTCATTCTCTTTAGTGACTTCTTCCCTTCCCTTATAATACCTTTCCTCCCAAGCATCAAATAAATTTATAGGAGTAAACAGTAACTCAGCAGTCAAACAGAACAAGAAGTAACATGAGCAGCTTCAAAAAGCAAGGAAGAAAAGGAGTACAAACAATGCAGGACAGCCTAAATATTCAGGAGGACCTAGAGTCAACAGAAAAATGGTCATATAAAGAACTCAAGGAACACCTTAGACAGATGGAATGGAACCTTAAAGAGGATACAAGACAGCAAATTCAAGCAACGAAAGAACACATTGAGAATGAATTACATAAACAGATAAAAGAAGAAGTTAAGCATCTTTATCAGGAGATAGAGATTATAAAAAATAATCAAACAATAATTCTAGAAATGAAGGAAACGATAAACCAAATTAAAAACTCAGTTGAGAGTATCACTAACAGAGTGGAGCAAGTAGAAGCCAGAACGTCAGATAATGAAGACAAAATATATCATCTTGAAAAGAGTCTAGCCAACTCAGAAAGGCTGGTAAAAAATCACGAGAAAAACATCCAAGAGTTATGGGATAACATAAAAAAAACCAAACTTACGAGTCATTGGGATAGAAGAAGGTACAGAGAGTCAAACCAAGGGAATGAGTAACCTGCTGAATGAAATAATTACAGAAAACTTTCCAGAAATAAAAAAGGAAACAGATATACAAATTAAAGATGCATACAGGACACCAAGCACACAAAATCACAGTAGACCAACGCCAAGACACATTGTTATGAAGATATCCAATATACAGAACAAAGAGAAAATATTAAAAGCTACAAGAGAAAGGAGACAGATTACATTCAGGGGTAAACCAATAAGGTTAACAACGGATTTTTCATCACAGACACTGAAAGCAAGAAGGTCATGGAACAATGTATTTCAAACACTGAAAGACAATGGATGCCAACCAAGAATTCTGTATCCAGCAAAATTAAGCTTCAGGTATGACAACGAAATAAAAATCTTTCATGATAAACAAAAGTTAAAAGAATTTGCAGCCAGAAAACCAGCATTGCAAAGCATTTTGAGCAAAACACTACACGAGGAAGAAATGAAAAACAATAACCAAAACCATCAGGAAGTGCCTCAGTAAAGACAGAGGGCGAGGGGAAAGATAATCATGGAGAAACAAACTAAATTTTTTTAAAAAAGGATAAACAATCAAACATGGATGGAAGTACAAACCATATATCAATAGTAACTCTGAATGTTAATGGCTTAAACTCTCCAATAAAGCGACATAGGCTGGTATCATGGATTAAAAAAACAAATCCAACAATATGCTGCCTCCAAGAGACACATCTGATTGGAAAAGACATACACAGGCTGAAGGTGAAAGGATGGGAAAAAATATACCACGCACACGGTCCTCGTAAGCAAGCAGGGGTGGCCATCCTCATATCGAATAAAATCGACTTCAAGACTAAGTTAATCAAAAGGGATAAAGAAGGTCATTATATACTGTTAAAAGGAACCATTCACCAACAAGACATAACAATTATCAATATTTATGCACCAAATAATGGTGCTGCGACATTCATAAAACAAATTCTCCTCAAGTTCAAGAATCAAATAGACCACAACACAATAATTATGGGTGACTTCAACACACCTCTCTCACCATTGGACAGATCCTCCAAACAAAAGTTGAATAAAGAAACTATAGAACTCAATATCACAATCAATAACCTAGACTTAACTGACATATATAGAATATATCAACCATCATCAAATGGATATACTTTTTTCTCAGCAGCACATGGATCCTTCTCAAAAATAGACCATATATTATGCCATAGGGCAACCCTCAGTAAATATAAAGGGGTGGAGATAATACCGTGCATTTTATCTGATCATAATGGAATGAAACTGAAAATCAATGATAAAAGAAGGAAGGAAAAATCCTACATCACATGGAAAATGAACAATATGTTACTGAATGATCAATGGGTTACAGAAGACATAAAGGAGGAAATCAAAAAATTCTTAGAGATAAATGAAAATACAGACACAACATATCGGAATCTATGGGACACAATGAAAGCAGTTTTAAGAGGAAAATTCATTGCCTGGTGGTCATTCCTCAAAAAAAGAAAAAACCAACAAATAAATGAGCTCACACTTCATCTCAAAGCCCTAGAAAAGGAAGAGCAAAACAACAGCAAATGTAGCAGAAGGCAAGAAATAATTAAAATCAGAGCGGAAATCAATGAAATTGAAACAAAAGAAACTATTGAAAAAATTAACAAAACTAAAAGTTGGTTCTTCGAAAAAATAAATAAGATCGACAGACCTTTAGCCATGCTAACGAAGAGAAGAAGAGAGAGAACTCAAATTACTAACATACGGGATGAAAAAGGCAATATCACAACAGATGCTACAGAAATACAGAAGACAATTAGAAATTATTTTGAAAACCTATATTCCAATAAAATAGAAGATAGTGAAGACATCGATAAATTTCTTAAGTCATATGATTTGCCCAGACTGAGTCAGGAGGATACACACAATTTGAACAGACCAATATCAATGGATGAAATTGAAGAAGCCATCAAAAGACTACCAACCAAGAAAAGCCCAGGACCGGATGGGTATACAGCGGAGTTTTACAAAACCTTTAAAGAAGAATTAATACCAATACTTTTCAAGTTATTTCAGGAAATAGAAAAAGAGGGAGCTCTTCCAAATTCATTCTATGAGGCCAACATCACCCTGATTCCGAAACCAGACAAAGACACCTCAAAGAAAGAAAACTACAGACCAATATCTCTAATGAACCTAGATGCAAAAATCCTCAATAAAATTCTGGCGAATCGAATACAAAAACACATCAAAAAAATTGTGCACCATGATCAAGTAGGATTCATCCAAGGGATGCAAGGATGGTTCAATATACGGAAATCAATAAATGTTATTCACCACATCAATAGACTTAAAGATAAGAACCATATGATCATCTCGATAGATGCAGAGAAAGCATTCGACAAAGTACAGCATCCCTTTATGTTCAAAACATTAGAAAAACTAGGGATAACAGGAACTTACCTTGACATTGTAAAAGCTATCTATGCTAAGCCTCAGGCTAGCATCATTCTGAATGGACAAAAGTTGAAGGCATTCCCTCTAAAATCCGGAACAAGACAGGGATGCCCTGTATCACCACTTCTATTCAATATAGTTCTCGAAACACTGACCAGAGCAATTAGACAGACGAAAGAAATTAAAGGCATAAAAATTGGAAAAGAAGAACTTAAATTATCACTATTTGCAGATGACATGATTCTATACCTAGAAGACCCAAAAGGGTCTACAAAGAAACTACTAGAACTAATAAATGAATTCAGCAAAGTGGCAGGATATAAAATCAACACGCATAAATCAAAGGCATTTCTGTATATCAGCGACAAAACTTCTGAAACGGAAATGAGGAAAAACACTCCATTCACAATATCCTCAAAAAAAATAAAATACTTGAGAATCAACCTAACAAAAGAGGTGAAAGATTTATACAATGAAAACTACAGAACCCTAAAGAGAGAAGTAGAAGAAGATCTTAGAAAATGGAAAAATACACCCTGTTCATGGATAGGCAGAACTAACATCATCAAAATGGTGATATTACCAAAAGTTCTCTATAGGTTTAATGCAATGCCAATCAAAATCCCAATGGCATTTCTTGTAGAAATAGATAAAGCAATCATGAAATTCATATGGAAAAATAAAAGACCCAGAATAGCAAAAGCAATTCTAAGCAGGAAGTGTGAATCAGGCGGTATAGCGATACCAGATTTCAAACTATATTACAGAGCAATAGTGACAAAAACAGCATGGTACTGGTACCAAAACAGGAGGGTGGACCAATGGTATAGAATAGAGGACACAGAGACTAATCCACAAAGTTACAACTATCTTATATTTGATAAAGGGGCTAAAAGCATGCAATGGAGGAAGGATAGCATCTTCAACAAATGGTGTTGGGAAAACTGGAAATCCATATGCAACAAAATGAAACTGAATCCCTTTCTCTCGCCATGCACAAAAGTTAACTCAAAATGGATCATGGAGCTTGATATCAAATCAGAGACTCTGCGTCTGATAGAAGAAAAAGTTGGCTCCGATCTACATATTGTGGGGTCGGGCTCCAAATTCTTTAATAGGACACCCGTAGCACAAGAGTTAATAACAAGAATCAACAAATGGGACTTTCTTAAACTGAAAAGTTTTTTTCAGCAAGAGAAACAATAAGAGAGGTAAATAGGGAGCCTACATCCTGGGAACAAATTTTTACTCCTCACACTTCAGATAGAGCCCTAATATCCAGAGTATACAAAGAACTCAAAAAATTAGACAATAAGATAACAAATAACCCAATCAACAAATGGGCCAAGGACCTGAACAGACACTTCTCAGAGGAGGATATACAATCAATCAACAAGTACATGAAAAAATGCTCACCATCTCTAGCAGTCAGAGAAATGCAAATCAAAACCACCCTAAGATACCATCTCACTCCAGTAAGATTGGCAGCCACTATGAAGTCAAACAACAACAAGTGCTGGCGAGGATGTGGAGAAAAGGGTACACTTGTACATTGCTGGTGGGACTGCAAATTGGTGCGGCCAATGTGGAAAGCAGTTTGGAGATTCCTGGGAAAGATGGGAATGGAACCACCATTTGACCCTGCTATTGCCCTTCTCGGACTATTCCCTGAAGACCTTAAAAGAGCATGCTACAGGGATACTGCCACATCGATGTTCATAGCAGCACAATTCACAATAGCTAGACTGTGGAACCAACCCAGATGCCCTTCAATAGATGAATGGATAAAAAAAATGTGGCATCTATATACAATGGAGTACTATGCAGCAATAAAAAATGACAAAATCATAGAATTTGCAGGGAAATGGATGGCACTAGAGCAGATTATGCTTAGTGAAGCTAGCCAATCCCTAAAAAACAAATACCAAATGTCTTCTTTGATATAATGAGAGCAACTATGAACAGAGCAGGGAGGAAGAGTAGGAAGAAAAGAGTAACATTAAACAGAGACATGAGATGGGAGGGAAAGGGAGAGAAAAGGGAAATTGCATGGAAATGAAGGGAGACCCTCATTGCTATACAAAATTACATATAAGAGGTTGTGAGGGGAATGGGAAAATAAACAAGGAGAGAAATGAATTACAGTAGATGGGGTAGAGAGAGAAGATGGGAGGGGAGGGGAGGGGGGATAGTAGGGGATAGGAAAGGTGGCAGAATACAACAATTACTAATAGGGCATTATGTAAAATTGTGGATGTGTAACCGACGTGATTCTGCAATCTGCATTTGGGGGTAAAATTGGGGGTTCATAACCCACATCAATCTAATGTATGAAATATGATATGTCAAGAGCTTTGTAATGTTGTGAACAACCAATAAAAAAAAAAAAAAAAAAAAAAGAAGGAAGCGCATCTCAGAGCCCATGGTGGAACTCCCGGGTAAGCTTCCCTATTTAGGTGCCTCCTGGGGAAAAGCTCCAAGCTAAAACAAACCTCTGCTCCCCCTGTTTTCTCAGCCCCTTCTCCCACCTTCTCTTTGTTTTCATTGTTTCAGGGAGGAGTTTTGTGACCTTCATCAGGTTTTTTTTCCCCCATTCTTCCTCCTCACCCTCTTTCTCTTCCTCCTCTTCCTCATTTCTCCCAGAGGCAGTAGCTCCACCAAGGAGCCACACCTCCACCCCCATTCTTTTTCTTTTTCTTTTTTCTTCTTGTACAAATAAAAATACACACACCTTCCCGTTGTCATATAGTCAAGCAACACAGAGGGTGCGGGTCCTCCTTCATCTGGACCCTTCTCATCCTGCCCACATCCTCTGCGGGGAATCCCTGTTGGTTAGCTACCCGTGTATCCTTCCAGCATTTTTCTAGGTATTTACCTATGTGTATAATAATGCCAGGTATTGCTAAGCAGTTAACATAAGGAATATGTTCCAGAAAATTCAGTTTTCAGTGAGAAAATGCCATCTGGAAATCTATTTCCCAAATATTTAAAATATGAAAATTTAAACACATTTCTTGATAATTCTCTAAAAGGTGAAATGCCTATATACGTATATGTAAATACCCTGTCAGGAGGTAAAGTGCGTAACAATATTTTCCTTCGTCACCCAAACCCTGTGGCTGTAATAAAGAATAGTGCTGTGTCCAGTGATGTAAGGATGGTTGTGGGCACCAACAGTCTTCAAAAGCAGGACCCTTAGTTAACATTCGACCTGCACTTCAAAGCACCTAGCTTCAATTCTGTTATTTTGCCAAATGTACAATTGTATTCATATATAAATCTTTTTCTATATTTATTATGTTTAAAATGTTGTGTTATATTGGGAATCCTAAATATAATTGTTGTTTTCTATGTCATCATTGGTCTGAAATGTTGCACTGAGAGAAATGTACATTTTATGAAATACAAGTATTTTTAAAATATTTATTTATATGTAGGTGAACACACAGTATCTTTATTTATTTTATGTGGCTCAAACCCAGTGCCTCACACATGCTAGACAAGCACTTTACCACTGAGCTACAGCCCCAGCTCCATGAAATATGAGTATTAAGAACTGAGAAGTACTCTACAGGAGACATTGTTGGAGACATGTCCTGCAGGGTAATGCCAACCAGTACTTAGTGTGTTTACCAGCCACTGTCTTAGGCACCTTGATGGGACAGAAGTGTTTAGCTTTGTGGTTTATCTTGAAGGGAAAGGGTTCCACCATCTGCTCTTTCCTCTTAAGTGTAGCTTATAGTACATGTAAATCTGCCTCCCTTTATTTTAACACGTAGAATTAGAATTCTACAGATGGACCATAATTTTCTAATCATTTCCCTTTGGAAAGGCATTTGATTGGTTGGTTTTGGTTTTGTTTTGCTATTATAAGCAATGCTGCAATAAAACTTGGTGTATGGGGCAGATATATGGGGCTCTTGTTCCTGAGCCAGGGATTACCACAGCAGCCCACAGAAGGACTGATCTGGCAAACAAAACCGGCTGTCCTTCAGAGAGCAGGAAGAGCAGAGGGTGTAAATTATCATGTGTTCTTTTTTGTCCACAGTGATTCTGAAAGTTATCACCATTCCCATTTTCCAGATAAAACCAGGAAGGAAAGTGCCCCCACCATAGGCCATGAGACTTGCCCCAGTTCTATGTGATCCCGCCTTGTTCTTTCCACTCCTCCAGGGCTCCTGCTACAAGAAGGGAAGGGAGCAAGATCTGCAGCCTGTGCCTAGGCCTATGAGGACCCCCCCTCCTCATAACACCAGCTGTTCTGTCTTCCAGGTCCACCTGGCCGGACAGGTAACCGGGGCAAGCAAGGGCCAAAGGGCAAAGCCGGGGCCATTGGACGGGCTGGCCCTCGTGGCCCCAAGGGGGTCAGCGGTACCCCTGGAAAGCACGGAACTCCAGGCAAGAAGGGGCCCAAGGGCAAGAAGGGCGAGCCGGGCCTCCCGGGCCCCTGCAGCTGCGGCAGTGGCCGTGCCAAGTCGGCCTTCTCAGTGGCAGTGACCAAGAGTTACCCGCGGGAGCGACTGCCCATCAAATTTGACAAGATTCTGATGAATGAGGGCAGTCACTACAACGCATCCAGCGGTAAGTTCGTCTGCGGTGTGCCGGGGATCTACTACTTCACCTACGACATCACGCTGGCCAACAAGCACCTGGCCATCGGCCTGGTGCACAACGGCCAGTACCGCATCCGGACCTTCGACGCCAACACCGGCAACCACGATGTGGCCTCGGGCTCCACCATCCTGGCTCTCAAGCAGGGTGACGAGGTCTGGCTGCAGATTTTCTACTCGGAGCAGAACGGGCTGTTCTATGACCCCTACTGGACCGACAGCCTCTTCACGGGCTTTCTCATCTATGCCGACAGGGAAGACCCCAACGAGGTGTAGACAGGGTCCTCCCTGCAGGGACCGAGCTTCTGGATTTCTGCCTACAGAGCAAGACCCCTCAACTGTAGGCTGGGTGCTGGGAATCTCAGGAGCTTCTAGCCTCAGGCTGATCTCCTCTGCTTTTTTTTTTTTTTAATCATTAAATCTAAGCTTTTTTATCCATCTGTCTAATCACTAATTGTTCCAGTGTCTGTCCTGCCACGGGCTCTGTGCTGCACTCTGGAAGTTACAGCAGAGGACAAGACAAAGGTTCCTGTCCTCATGGGGCTTATGTGCTAGAAGGAGATACAATTTACAAATAGACAATCTAATGATATAATTATTATACCAGGATGGAAATGGGCATGTCCCAAAAGTGGTAGGAATAATAGGAGACCCAGAGTAGGCTGAATTTTTTTTTTATAGTTCATCTTTTTCAGTTTATTTATAGACAAGTCAACAAATTTTAAGTGGACAGCTCAATGAGTTTTTACTGAAGTGTACACCTTAAAACCACTATATAGATTAAGAACAAACTAGCAAACTATTTCCAGCTTCCATCCCCCTCTCCTGAAGGCTAAGAACTCTCCCAGTCAGTACAGGATAGTCCTAGTCTTGCATTAGAGTTACAAACAAACAAACAAATCACAGGGGATGTCACTCAGAGGTAGAACACTTGCCTAGCATGTGTGAGGCCCTGGGTTCATAGGTTGTAAATATTCTAAGATGAAAGTGCACTTAACACACCCACCCCATGCAGCATGAGAGCTTAGCAACACAGCACAAAAAGCATCAGCTGTTCACCTTCTGAGCAGCATCACAAGAGAGTGTGTATCTTGTATCCACAGTGAGGGAGAAGATCAAAATTTGAAGTATGGTTTCTATTGAATGCAAAATGCTTTTCACCATCTTAAAGTTAAAAAATTGCAAGTCAAACCATCATTAAATCAGGGACCATCTGTATCAGCACGATTCATTTTTTAAAAAAAATGAAGTTGTAGAGGGACATAATAACTTTCTTTTTATGTGGTGCTGAGGATCGAACCCAGGGCCTCACACAGGCCAGTCAAGCATCGTCTACCACTGAGCTAGGACCCCAGCCCCTCCACAAGATTCATTTTTAAGCTGAGTCCTGAAGCAAGACACAGAGCAATGCAAAGGACAGGGGGGAGGGTCCCCCTGGCAAAATGAGCCGCACATACAAGAGCCTTGACGCAGGGAAGAGCTTGGCGCATTGGAGGAAGTGACTGAAGGCCAGAGGATGGGGAGGTGACAAAGAGGAAGGAAAGTGGGAGTCTGGAAGCTCATACAGAAGAACTTAAGGCCACTGCATCTCATGCCACAGAGCTCAGCAGGATGGGAGAGCATGACATCAACACAGGGATAACTTTGAATCTGCTCAAAGCACCAGTCAAGTCACAGATTCTAGCACCTCATTAATAGTTACAAATCACACATCAGCCTGCTTCACAGTCAGTGAGATAGACCAGGCTCTCCGCACCCACCTGAGAGCCATGCTCCAGGATGGCAGGAATAAAATAAATCTCACCTCTGGCCCAGGTGTCTCCAGTGTGCGGGCATCTGGGGGCCTAAGAAGCCACAGTGCAAATAGCTAGTGCTGAGCAGGCCCCACAGATCCACAGCCCCCCAGCAGCTTGCTCTGACCTACCCCTTCTGGGACCGTCAGAGACAGGAAATGCTGCATGGGGTGGTCCCAGAAAGAGTGGCCTCTGACATAATTAAAGCAGTTTTATTTAACATAACTCCATTTTCACTGGGCCACAAATGATATAGATTGGGATGGGTCTGAGAAACCCAAGCAAGAGTTTAAGACCCAAACAGAGCAGTGTGTAGGTGGGGTCCTGTCCAGCACCCTGTAGGAAGGGCCAGCATGATTGAGTGACACCTTTGTTAGTAAATAGTCATTTTTCTTTTCCTTTATTTTTAATTTTTTTCTGAGTACCTATGGCCACTTCCTCTTCTGTCCTCAGGGATATAGGCATTTGTGGGCAGTTAACTTAACCCCTTGTCAGCTGAGTAATAGATCCAAGCTGAGCAAGGTGGGCAGGACCCAGAGCTCTGTGGTTGTGTCTCCTTGGCATCCTACTGAGGAGTGGTAGGGATCATGGGGTATACCCAGCACTCTGGGGAGAGGACAGAGGAGCAGAGACCTTACAGGTCCCGGGGCTGGGGTCTTGTCTTCTTGGATGTGGTCTGGGGCTGCTGGAGATGCTAGGCCTCTGACAGGAGGGGCAGAAGCAGGTGATGCAGATGAGGGGGTTCCTAGTAGCCACTGAGAGCAAAGTTGAGCTCTGGATTATCCCTTGATACCTCTGAGGTGGTTGCTACCTTGGAAAGCCACTTGGAACCCTCAGGCAGATGCTTCCTGATGGAGGCCCAAGTGAGGAAGGTGTTCCCAAGAGGTGGCCTTCCCAGATGCTCTGGGGATCCAGCCCCTCCTCCCAAATACCTCTGGCTATTTATTCTGGGCCTCAGCAGCCAGGGCCTATCTTTTGGCCTTCACAACTGTAGGCATGGAAGAGCCAAACTTGGTGCATCTTTGTGCAATAAAATCACTCTTGATCCAAAGGTATTTTCTCATTCAGGGCACACGTTGCAAAGCAAGCCATCCCCCTCTGGAGAAAGCTTGGAGACCGTGCAGATCTGATCACTATAATGCAAAGAGCACCAGACCCACAGTGCCTGACAGGCCTCCTGCGTCACCTGATGAGGAGGGTATGCACTTCCTCTGTTTAGAGCTTCCTGAGCTGATTTCCCCATCAGGACTATGCCTGGGGAGGGGGTTTGGACAGGCGAATGAAACACTCTCCTCATGCAGAAAATTTAAGACAATGCCACAAGACTCAGTAACCAATATTAATAATGCTTTAATACGATATATTAATAAATCAAAATTAATTCAAAAAAGCCATGATGAACAAAATATCAAAATTTTTAGGTGAGGGAGACCTAGTCCTACAAGGGCAGACTGGATCCCCGGATCATCCATCAACAGTGCCTTGAAGGCAGAACCTGTGGTTCTCTCTCCTGCTTGTCATTTACACTTGTGCCACTAGGGGGAGAAGGTCTACTACAAAAACTGTCACCCAGGCAGAGGCTGGAAGATCCGCTTCTGTGCCTTCTGCACAGACAGAAAGGGATGGAGCTTTAAGGCAGGGTCTTAGGCAGCCATGACCTTAAGAAAAAGAAAAGAAATAAGAAAACAAGAGGCACCCTTCTTCTCTAATTTTTTCACTTAAAGAGGTTTTTAGCCCTGTAAGTTGCAGGCAGCCTGGAACAGCATAGCAATATAGCATTGTCCAGGGGAAAAGAAGCCTGGGTTCCTATCCTGCTGTGTGTCTTCACTTATCATGTATGGCTTTGGCCATGTTATCAACCCTGGTGACCCCAGTTTACCTATCTATAAAATGAAGGGCTGGACCAAATGATCTCAGAATCCATTTTGACAATAAATATGTTTCTGACTATAAAGAAAGAGCTAAGATTCCTAAAACGTACATTAAAACTGCTGGGTGAATTCTGTCAGCATGTTCTGAAAGGTTGAACTCTCACGTTCGGCCCCCTCTTCTCCTAAACACTTTTAATAAAGTGCTGTTGTCAGGTTTCTTAAGCTAGAATATAAAGAATAGCTAACATTTATTGCATATTAGCCAGATGCTGTACTTTGCTACAGGGACTCTTCATTGCTCCAGACCCCTGTGAGCAGGTGCCAGGATCACCATCTTCAGTTTGCAGATGGAGAGATTCAGGGGGATGCCAAAGGTTATGTGGCTGGTAGGTGACACAGTCAGGACAGCAGCAGGCACATCTGGGTCCAGTAGTACGCTGTCAGCAGGTGGCCACCAGCAGGTCCTCCTGTGAGCTATGAGCCCACCCTAGAGGGCAGCCAGAGACATGGGAATTGCCCTGACTTTAAAGCAAAGAAAGAAAGAAGAGGGAACCGAAATATTTCCCTCCCCAAAGCAGGATCCATGGAACGTTTCATTTCAACTCATCATATGTCCCTCGGTACTTGCTGTGGGAAGCCTGGGTATGCATCAGTGGTCCCCAAGCCGGGTCAGATGAGGCACCACAACCACCCGAGGCATCCAGAGCAGAATCGGCCTCCTCTGGAGTCTCAGTTTCCTCAGTCTGGATTTTAATGAGTGCCCCTGTTGGATCCGCAGTTTGGCCAGCGTTGGTCTGGCTGCAGGGGAAATTCAAACAGGACCCACTTGGATTCGGCTCTACAGGGAAGTGGGATGCATGTACCCTTTTGTTCCTCTCCCCCTTCCCTGGTGTTGCATCTCCAGCTGTCCTGGGACCCACATGGATACAGAATGAAGCTCTCTGCAGATGAATCTGAAGGTCACAGGCCCAATTCCCCGCTCACATTGTCCAAGGGCAGGAGATGGTGGCTCACTTATTTTCAAGGGCTATGAAATCCTAGCCACTTCCTCTCACTGCTCCTGAGGCCTAGGCCTAAAATGGACAGAAAAGATCCAAAGATGGTTCTGGGCACACAGATTTTCTTTTTCACCCCCCCATCCCCACCCAGACTTTCTTCATCTACTTAATAATTTTGTCTCAGATTGGCCCTGATTTAAAAATAAAAAGGGAGAGTCCAACTCCCTCACTGGCATTTCTTCTTGCTGATGTCTTTGTAAAGTGTGGTGCCTACTCTGTCCCCAACCCACGTGGGTTTTTCCAGCTGAGGCTGACAGTAATCCTGGTGTGAAATGCCCATATTCCACTTGGCAGGCTCTTATCCCATGGAACACATTCAATGTATGAGCATAATTACATGGAGACTGAGGGCTCAGGGCGGAACTGCTGACTTGCACACTAATCCAACCCGCTTCACAGCTGCCCCATTCCGTGGCGGAGCAGGATGGGCAAACTGTTTTTTGACAAGCTCCCACTGCCCAATACTGAGTCCTGTTCCATTGTCATTCAGCCTGAACCTGTGCAAAGAAAGGTGTGTAGGGTCTTGAAGAGCCACCTGCCATAAGGAACAGAGAGAAGAATGGGAGTCCAGAGGGTGCCTGTCCACCTCTGCAGGGTGGTCCTGGGAGGAGGGCACTCATTGCTTTGAGGAGCTCTGGAGAGCAGAACAGAAAGAGCTGGAAGATTTTACCAACTTTGTTTATTCAAGTCATACCTTAAATCCCAGCTATCTGGGAGGCTGAGGCAGGACGGTGGCAAGTTCAAGGCCAACCTGGGTAACTTAGCCAGACCCTGTCTCCAAAAAAAAAAAAAAAAAAAAATAGAAATTTAAAAAAGCCTGGGAATGAGCTCAGTGGTAGAGAGAGTGCTTGCCTAGCATGTGTGAGGCCCTGGGTTCAATTCCAAAAGCTACCCAAAAAAGTTGTTTATTCAACAAATATCTATTGATCCTCTACTTTGTGCCAAGCACCAAGTTAGGTATTAGGGATAGGCAATGAGCAAAGTATAGATATGGTCTGTGTCCTCCTGGAACTTAGAGTCTAGCACAGATGACAAACATTGCATCAACGATCACACTAATAAATGAAGAATGTCAGCTGTGGCAATGGTGCCATGAGAATAGCAGGAGGACGGGCAATGACATCGGGGGAATTTACTGGGTGACAATAGAGCTGAGGGCTGAGGGGCAAGTTAGCCAGGGTAAGCTGGGTGGAGACGGTATTCAGAAGGGAGGCATCACATGCACAAGCCCTGTGGTGAGACAAAGTATGGCAGCTGGGGGGAATCAAAGATGCCCCTCTCCAGGATACGGGGGAGAGGGTGCAAGAAGACAAGGGGGTGGAGCCCCAACTTCAAAGGCCAACCGGTCAAATGACCCAGAGAATAATGGAAAATCACAGATTGATTTTAAGTGGGCAGGTGACATAAGCAGACAGGTTTTAAGAAGATCAGTCTTGCAGCTCCAAGAAGAACATTTCAACTTAACCTAAAGAAGAGCTTTCAAATGGAATGCTTGGCCCTGGAAAAGCAACAATAAAAGCTAACATTTATTGGGCTCTTACTAAGAATGAAGCATTGTGCCATGAGCTTTTTGTGGATAAATATATTTGACCTTATAATACAGGTGTTATTACTGTGATGCGTTACAGATGAGGAAATAGAGGCTCAGAAAGGTTCAGAAAGTTGACTGAGGTCACCCAGTCAGAGAAGTTGCAGAGCAGGACCTCAAGTTCAAGTTTCTCTGACCCCAGAGCTCCATCTGTAATGAATGCAGCACCCTGACTGCCAAGAGGCCACAAAGGCCATGTCCCCAGCCCTCACCCTGGATGCACGCATGATGGAATCACCGGGGTGAAGGGTTAAAAATTTCAATCCTGACCCCCAACCTTCCAAGAGATTCTGATGCAATTCGTCTGCAATGCAGCCTGAGCCCTGGAAACTTCTGGAAACTCCCCAGGTAGGTCTGTTGTGCAGCCAGGTGGAGACCAGCTGGCCAACTGCATGGGAAACACTTGGGAAAGCTTTTACTGCAGAGCCATCTCTCTGGCTGGACTCAGTGACCTCAAAGTCCCTTTCAGCTCAGATATTCTGTGATTTTATGATTCACCAGTTCTGCTGCCAGAAGCCTTCCCCACAAGGCGACTGGGTTTCTGGAACTGACAGATGGAGGTCAAGGGACCTTCGTAATGCCATGCTGGCTCTAGGGGCTGGGCAGGGAGAGCTGAGTCCTCAAGGCTGCATCTCTGAGTCCCTGCCAGCACCTTCCCTCTGGCCCAGGCCCAGCCTGCAGACAAACCGAGAGAAGAAATGAAATCTGCAGATCCAGAGTGGCACTGCCACAGCTGGGTGCTGCTGGCTGTTGGCTGGAGAACAACCCACTCCTTTAAGAACATCTGGAGCTATGAAAGGTAGACGACCCCTCCCAAAGCCCAGCCTGCCCCCAGCTCAGGGCTGGGACCATGCCTAAGGGCTGCACAGCCAAAGCCCAAGAGAACATCATTCACATGCCCCTTCTGGCCCCTGGGATGCCTGGGGGTTCTGCTGCTTGGGGTCATGTTGTGACATGTGACCTTTTCTTCTTCCTCTCTCCAGCTACACTTGTCTGTTGCTTTAACATGCCAAACTCATGACCCTTCCAGGTCTTTGCACCCAGTGGTCCCTGAGCCTGGAATACTCTTCCGCAGCAATTTGTTTGATCACTCTCCCTCTTCCTCCTGAAATCTCAGCTCAGGCCCTGTGAGGAAGGGTCTTTGTTATTACACAGTCTGGAAGGGAACCTGGCCCTCAGTAGGGAAGCACCTTCTTGCTGACCACCTGGGTAGCTTGCATGCCAGAGAACACAGATGAGCTAGATGGTGAAGAATGAGCTAGAACTTGGGCATCAGGTGGGCTGGGTTTAAATCCTGCCTCCACGTGCCTCAACTATGTGACATTAGGCAACTGACTCAATCTCTCAATTTTATAGTTTTCCAATCTGTAAAATGGAAGTCAAATAATATCCACCAGCTGAGATTGCCGAGAGATAGCAAGCGTAAGGTCAATGGTACATTGTAAAGGATGGGTTAAGTTCATTACTAACATGAAGCGGGCGCTGCTTTGAAAATCAATACATGTCTTATTCCTGGTTCTGCCATTACTAATCACAGTAGCTAAAATTCATAGTTGTTACTACAATCTCCTCGTCACATGAGCCTCACTTACAATCCTTCTGAGGGGAGTTTCCATCCTTGTTTCTTAGAGGAGGAAACTAGGAGGATGAAGCAGTCAGCTCTGGAGCACCCTACTGGGCCAGGGCAATTGGGCCTAAAACCCAGGACTGACCTCCAGGCAGCTGTGGCCCAGAAAAGCTCTGAGGAAAGGGCCTCAAAGGCTCTGCCCATGCTCCCTGCTTCTAGGACCTTTCTCCCTAGTATCTGGAGCGAGGCCTTATTTGCCCCCAGGGAGACCAACCCCATGTGAAGCACCCCACTACTGCCCTCCAAGACTCAACTCACAATGTTCACCTCACCCTCTTGGCGCAGGAGGTTGGAAGGAGATGGGGCAGCAGAGAGTACAGAGTCGTACCTCACATCACAGGCTGCTTTCTGTCTTTTCAGGCCCTTCGGGAGTCATTGTCTCATTTATAGACTCACAGAATCTGACAAGTCTCATGCTGACCTCTGAGGACCACCTCATAATATAAGTAAATGTGGGTGATGAGGAAATTATGAGACTTCAATTGGTTTTCACTCAAACCTACTAGTAGGGGTGAGAGGTTTCACTTTAGCTTAGGCCTAAGTGACAGGCCTACTCCAGAATCCCGGTGATTCCACTGCACCTTTGATTTTCAGGATAATGAAGCAAGACTAGCAGAGAAGTACCCTCAGCCCATCTTACAGATGAGGAAACAGAGGCACAGAGACAGATCAATCTGTCTGAGGTCACATTGTACCTCAGGGACAGAGACCAAAAGCCTACACCCTCAGCCCTTCCAACCATTGTGCCACAGTGCCCTGCTTCAGGGAGGAGCAGAGAGAAGGCAGGTGTGTCATAAGCAATACCAGTTGATATGGGTTCTGAGAGGTAAGGCTGTCTCCAGAACTGAGTTCTCAGCAGCTCATAATGAATACACCAGATAAGTCCATTCCCGTCCCATTGTTACTCTTGACCTCTGGGAGTCTCAATTTCCTCATTTATTAATGAGGATGGTAATGGTCCTTACTTCAAAGGCTCATTGTGAGAATTAGATTAAATTAAAAGCCCCAAACTGCATGATCCCTGGTTGGTAAGCAAAAAAAAAAAAAAAAAAAAAAGAATAGCTGCTGTTTTAATTTTAATTGACATTGTTATAAACTGTAATTGCCATATTTGGAAAACAAATAATCAAAAAGCCCCCTCCAGCCACAGGCCTCCTCTTTAGCTTCCTTGGCTCCCAGCTGGAGAAATTAACCAAGGAAATCTTTCCTCTGGGTCTTTCCTTTTTTCTTCCTCTAATCCAGCTTGTCCTAGCTCTAAGAATCTATTGTTAAGTTTTCGGGAATTTTATGAACTGGTTGTTAAAGGCAGCCATTATTGCTGGGGGCAGTGGCACACACCTTTAATCTCAGCAACCCAGGAGGCTGAGGCAGGAGGATCACAAGTTGGAGACCAGCCTGTACAATTAAGTGAGATGCTATCTCAAAAATAATGAACAAAAAGGGCTGGAGATTTAGCTCAGTGGTAAAAGGGCCCCTGGGTTCAATCCTTAGTACCACACACACAAAAGACAGTCATTTAAAAAAATTAAATTATATAAACTGTTGGGAGGCAATTCTCCATGGGTCTATTGTTGTGTTTCAGCAGGTTTCATGAGTGGAGGCTTTGATTGTTTTTGTTCTGGGTTATCTTCAAACTTTCTGCATACTATTTTTCTCCAGTAAATAAGTTAAATTTGCTTATTGTCTAGAATGATAAAAATAATATGTACCTCTATAGTATTAAAAAAAATCAAATTTTCTTTATAAAAGATTCAGCCACCTACGCTCAGGATTCTTCTCCTATTTCTCTCGTGTTCTTCCAGTGCATGTGCAGTACCAGCTGGCTCACTTTAAATCACCCTATGGTCATGAGCATTTGAAGGACCAGTGCAAGATCATTCTGATTGCCCTGAATAACAGAGACCTTTGTCTCTGACCCAGGAATCTTGTGTCTTCTGCCAGCATCCATGAAACTGTGATGAGCTCATTTGTCAGTTTCAAAGTAAGATAAACTCAGAAGCTTCAAAGTTCTTGAAATGAACTTAAAGTTTACTAAACTATATCAAAAGCAAAGGGGAAACTTGTAACTCCTACTACATTTTACTATTATTTATACATTTGAGGTTGTCTACACCTATTTTAAAGTATAGCAATATTGCATAATGTTGTGCATTTGCACGTCTGTGTTCAGAGGCATCATGTTGGTAGCTTTCTTTTTTTTTGAGAGTGAGAGAGAGAATTTTTTAATATTTATTTTTTAGTTATCGGCGGACACAGCATCTTTGTTTGTATGTGGTGCTGAGGATCAAACCCAGGCCGCATGCATGCCAGGCGAGTGCGCTACCGCTTGAGCCACATCCCCAGCCCTCATGTTGGTAGCTTGAAATCAGCTTGTAGGTTGTATTCACAGGAATGGAATTGCATCTCCACCCCCTCTCCGCCCCCGCCCCCCCCCCAAAAAAAAAAAGTGGGTTGTTAAACATTTACCATCACAGTCTAAATCCCATGAATGGTTCCGGTTATCAGACTCTGATGTTCCTAAAAAGTTTGTTAAAATTCAAGTTCCAAATTGGATATCCACAGGCCAAAAAATAAGAAGATAAAAAAATTTTAACTTCACCTCACACCTTTATACAAAAATTAGCTCAAGGTAGATCACAGATGCAGATGTAAAACATTAAACTACAGGATAAGGACTAGGAATGTAGCTCAGTGGTACGGTACTTGCCTACCATGTATAAAGCTCTGGGTTTGATCCCCAGTACCTCCCCCCACACACACACACAATAAATATGTGTGTGTGTGTGTGTGTGTGTGTGTGTGTGTGTGTGTGTATTGAACTATATTAAACTATTGAACTTTGAATTAAAAAGAACCAGGCATGGAAGTGCAAGCCAACTACTCTGGGGTTGAAGACAGGAGGATAGAGTGAGCTCACAAGTTTGAGACCAGCCTGGGCAACATAGTGAGACCCTGTCTTTAAAAAAGAAAAAAGAGAGAGAGGGAGAGGAGAAAATCTTCAAGACCTAGTTTAGCAAAACCCTTCTAGATTTGACACCAAAGCATGACATATTCAAGGAAAAAACTGATGAATTGGACTTCATCAAAGTTTAAAACTTTTACTCTATGAAAGTCCCTGTTAAAAGCATGAGAAGACTCTCAATCTCATCCTGTGGAGGAGTCCTTCCAAGTGGGAGAAAATATCTCTCAAAGGACTGGTATCTAGAATACATAAAAAAATTTCAAAAGCTAATAATAAAAAGCAAACCCTCCAGTTATACCATGGGCAAAAGATATTAAGAACCATTTCACTGAAGAAGACATACAGATGGAAAATATCTTATGAAAAATAAGTATAGAAAAATTTGTTCAAGATCATTAGACATGAGCAAAATGCAAATCAGAACCTCTACATCACTATACACCTATGACAATCACTAAAGGAAATAACAGTGACAATAATGAATACTGGCAAGGATTCAGGGAAAGTGGACCATTTGTGCATTGAGGGTGGATATAAAATGATACAGCATCTCTGGAAGACAGTTTAGCAGTTTCTTTTTTAAAAAAAAAAAAAAGAAAAGAAATAAAAGAAAGAAGGAAAACCCTAAAAACCTAAACACGCAACCAACAACTATATTATATTCTTTGATATTTATTCCAGAGAAATGAAGGCTTGCAATTACGCCAAAATCTGTACATAATTTTTTACAGCAGCTTTACTCATAATAGCGCCAAAGTAGCAAGGGTCCAGATATCCTTCAATGAATGAATTGTTGAACAAACCGGTACGTCATACCAGGAAATACTACTCAGCAATAAAAAGGTACAGGCTATTGATACACGGAACAGCCTAGATGAAGAACTAGAGAAAATAGTCATCCCTTTTGGCCCAGAGTTCCAACTTAAAGAAGGAAAATGTTAAATACATAACGACTAGATTTGAAATAAAGACTTACTGAATACCTGTGGGTGCCAGGATCAGTTCTGAGCACAGAGGATAAAACAGTGAACACAATATCGAAAGATTCCTTGTATGCTAACAGAGAAGCAATAATCCAGGTAAACACATGGAATAGTATATATTAGATGTCATAAGTGGATGGAAGTGAGAAAATAGGATCTGTTTGGGGTGGGTTATAGCCTTCAGGGCTGATCAGAGAAGATGTTACTGCAAAGAAGACATTTGAACAAAGATTTTTTAGAAGATGAGATATGCATAGGGTTGGCGATGAGGGGACCTTTTCAGACAGAGGGACCACCAAATGCAAAATCCTGAGACAGGAGGATGCCTGGTGTGTGGAAGGAACAGCCACTGTGGTTGGAGTTGCTGGTTGGAGAAGTAATGGTGGGCAGATCATATATGGCATTGCAGACTGTTGACCGACACTGGGCTCTGGAATGTTTTGAACAATGGTTTTAAATAAATGACTTTCATGTAAACAGGAAATAAATGAGAGTTCCAGATCCCCCATGTAAAGATGCTGTTTGGGTGGTCCAGAGTAGTATGACCTTGTTCTGAAGTAGGCTTCACAATGATTAACCAAAAAGGGGTTGGGGTAGGAAACACTGAGGGAAATGCATATCCCTTAACCCAGTCACACTGAATGAGAGATAAGAAATCATCCCACAATTGGGTAGGGATGCTGTCCCTTTCCTTTCTTCTGTTGTGCTCTGATAAAATGGAAGTCTTAGCAGCACAGCTGACTGCACATGGGACAGCTTCAGCCTATATCTCTGACTCGCTCCTCACCTCTCCTAACAGCACCCAAGGTCCAGACACTTCCCTAAAGGCTTTACATTTCAACACATGTATCCTCACAACATTTTAAAATCAACAGCATGTAAAAGAAAAGACTTCCATTTCAGAATTTTCCACTAAAAGACAAGCCCTATCTGAGATTAGTTTTTCCTTTTTTTGGGCAGTGTTATAGATTGAACCCAGGACCTTGTGGATGCTTGGCAGACACTCCAGCTCCAAATGGATTAATTTTAAGACACATTCTTAAGAGCAGAAATGTCAAAAACTGAATGACAGAATTGAGGAAGTTTGGAGATTTCACATCCATTTCACAGACAATAAACTTGGGCTCCTACAGTTAGAAGCAAACAGAGAGAGACTTGAACCCTCAGCCATTTATTCCACCCCCAGCTCCTACATTTTAGTAACCAGCAAATCCATCCATCTGGGGGGCTCAGCTCAAAAACATGGAGCTCATTCCCGCCACCACCATGTTGTCACCAAGGGTTTCCCTTAGTCCTAAATGAGCGGGACCTTGAATTGGCAGATGGAGCCTCCGTCTATGACTCCCATCTGTTAATTTCTTGCTCCAAGCACCCACTCCTGAGTTTTGCTGATCTGCTTAATTCCTTAAAATAGATGTGACTCTGACATTCCACGTATTAACACCTCTGTTTGTGTGAACTTAAAATGTTTTCCTTAGCCAAGTCTTCGAATAATATTGAAGCTTGAGGAACATGGGCCATGGCCTTGGGTACCTGGAACACATTGATAAAGTTGATCCATTTGGTTGTGTGTTTCCAATTAGCCGGTCACAGCTTGCTACTTGGCAGATACGGGTAACAGACGAAAAAGCACTTTTGGTGTCAGCACTAATATATAACTGAAAGCAAATCGATAAAGATTTGTAAAATGCGGCATGCATCTCTGAGAAAACCACAATATTATCCAGTAGAAATATTTGGAAGAGGAAGTAAATCTTTTTGAATTTAAATTGAAGAACATGTTTAGATGTGTTGCTTGAATGTTACTAGTAAATTCTTGAGTTGAAAAGCAATGATGGCTTTTCATTCTGGTGGTGGCAAAGGCCAAATTATATCTTTTATTTATTTATGCCTAAAATACACGTACATTTCTTAAGTATTATCCTTGTCTTGGGTTGTATTGCTCTATCTTCAAAGCCCTCTCTTGTTTATAGGACTCGAGGTTTAATTACAAGGCTAGGCTAGATTGTGGCACTGAAGTTAATATCTCGCCAGGTCTTTTTGCATTTAAAAGTGCTTTTAGCAGACTTAGGATGAATGCTTGTAGTAATAACAGCTCAGGTTTATTGAGCCTTTACAACGTGCCAGGTCCTATAGTAAGTGCTTTATATGCATGACTTAACTCAATTCCTTCTTACCCAGCTCAGATTTCATGGTCCAACGTTAGCCATCGCTCCTATATACAAATGGCCTTACTATTTTTGCCCCTTTCTACCCATCATTATTCCCCAGCAGAACCTTAATCTGGCCAAGTCACACATTCCCAATTGAATGGGGAAAAGGACACAGCTATGCCGATTGGCCTCACTTTAAATTCAAGTCTACAAATTTCAAATGGCCCAAAATCTAGCCTGGAAATCTTAATAGCTCCCTGCAAATCCCCGATATTCTCAGTGTAAAGTCTCCGGGGTGGGAACCAATATGATGGGTTCCAGGGGCCTAGCAACGGGGTAGGTGACAGAGGGTGATATCAGAGAGGTTGCAGGCACCAAGATCAGGGAGACCCTTGTGGATCTACATTGTAGTCTTGGCTCTTATGCTGAGTGAGATGGGAAATCCCTGGAGGGTTTTGAGCAGAAGCTGGATGGAATCTTAGGTTAGAACAGCATCCCTCCAGGGGCTGTGGTTGTGGTTCAGTGGTAGAGTGCTCGCCTAGCCCATGCGAGGCCCTGGGTTCGATTCTCAGCACCACATAAAAATAGATGAATGAAGCAAAGGTATTGTGTCCAACTACAACTAAAAAATAAACTTAAAAAAAAAAGAAAAGAAAAGAAAAAATAAAATAAACTTAAAAAAAGAAAAGTGTCACTCCAGCTGGTATTTTGAGACTAATAAGGGCTAGGACAAAAAATAGGGAGACCAGAGATTATTGTCATAATCCAAGCAAGAGATGATAGTGACTTGGATCTCAGTGGTCAGACGGTCAAAGGTGACAAGTGATCTGATTTGCATTATCCTTGAAAAAGGACCCACCAGGGTTGGTTGATGATCTGGATGAGGGGTTTGATGGAACGTGAAGGGTCGAAATGTCAAAGTCAAGGTTTTGATCCAAATGACGTTAAGCTGGAATTGCCCTTTACTAAGATGGGAAGGACTGCTGCTGGAAGTGGAGAAGTCTGGCTGGTGGGAGCTGGGGGTGAGCTAGAACACGCTGAGCTGGAGATATCTATTAGACATCTGAATTAGCATCATATGGTTACCCTAACCAATGACCACAAACTTGATGGCATGAACCCATAGAGATGGATTCTCTAGCAGCTCTGAAAGTCAGAGGTTGAAATCCAGGTGTCAACAGGGCTGTGCTCACACCAAAGGCCCTGGGGAAGAAGATGTTTTTGCCCTTCCCAGCTCTGGTGGCTGCCAGTGATCCTTGACTTTGGCCCCCTTGCTTTAATCTCTGCCTCCCTGGTCACATTACCTTCTCTGATTCTGTTTCTCCTCTGTATGTCTCTTGTTAAGGTCAAGTGTGTTTGATTGAGGACTCACTCTAGTGATTCCCCATCTCATGATTCTTGCAAAGTTCCTTTTTCAGAAATCAGGTCACTGTATTGTCACTAACAAAGAGAAAAGGTTTAGTTTGTTCATGTTTTAGAGGCTTCAGCTCATGATCAGGTAGATCCATTGCTTTTGGGTCTCTGGGTGGGGTGCTGGATGGCAATGAGGAACAGCACACGCTGGAGCAAAGAGAGAGAGAGAGAGACAGAAAGATGCTGATTCCTGCTATCCCCACCTCCAAGACCATGTTCCCCGTGACCTAAAGCCTCCCACTTCTTAAAGGTTTACACCGGCTCCCAACAGCACCAAGCTGAGGACCAAGCCTTTAACACACGGACCCTTGGGGGAACACTCCAGATCCAAATTATAGCAGTCATATTCACAGGTCCCAGAGACCTGACATAGACATGTCTTTTGGGAAACCATCACCAAACTCATGAACGTCCAAACTGAGATGGAAAGTGGGTAGTTGAACATCTCTCAGTCTGGAGTTTGGAGGAGAGAACTTAGCTGACCTTAACTTTAGAAGTTGTGAGTTTACAGACATCTCTAAAGTCTTAGCCCTAGTTGAGATCACCAGGGGCATGAAGGAGAGAGTCTGAGCATGGGAGATGAGTGGGAAGCAGAAAGGAAACGGAGGTGTAAGTAGTGGGTACAGAGCCAGAAGAGAGAGCCTGGAGAGTGTGCTAGAAAGGAAGGAATGATCAAGCCCACCAGACGAGGCAGTCAGAAAATTAAGACAAGGACCACACATTGGCCACTGGCTTTAGCAAGACAGAGCTCAGAGGTGACTTGGGAAGAACATTTCAGGTGGAGGAACAGAGACAATACACAGCCAGGGAATGTTCGAGAGATAATAAGAGCCTGCAACTTTATCGAATTCATTTGTTAACTCTAATAACTTTCTTGTGGATTCTGGGAGTTGTCTATATATGGGAAAAGATTTGAAAACAGTAGTGATGACTACACAACAGTATAATTGTATTGATGCCCCTGAACTGTATACTTAAAATAGTTAAAAGGGTGTATTTTATGTTTTATGTATTTTATTACCAAAAATTCTTTAATTTTTAAAAATAATTTTTAAAAATGATTTTTGTAATCCCACTGACTTGGGAGGCTGAGGCAAGAGGGTTGCAAGTTAAAGGACAGCCTGTGCAACTTAGCAAGACCCTGTCTCAAAATAAAAACTGAAAAAGGCTGGGTATGTGGTTCCGTGGTAGAGTGGTACCACTATTGAGAAAAACAAATAAAATTGCATCTTTTAAAAGAATTTTAAAATGGGGATGAGTACTTGGAGACAGTGAGTAAGGCAACAGACTTGAGAAATTTTGTTAAAAACAGAAAAAATAGCTAGAGGAATAGCTGAAGTAATATCTTTTTTTTGGGGGGGCGGGGTACCAGGGATTGAAGTTAGGGGCACTCAAACACTGAGCCACACCCCCAGCCCTATTTTATACTTTATTTAGAGACAGGGTCTCACTGAGTTGCTCAGTGCTTCATGTTTGCTGAGGCTGGCTTTAAATTCATGATCCTCCTGCGTCAGCCTCCCAAGCCACTAGGATTATAGGCATGTGCCACCTGCCCAGCTTGAAGTAATTTCTTTTAAGAAGGGAAAACTTATAGCACATTTACATACTGATGTGAATTATCCAGGAAGCAGGGAGGCTACCCAGGCAAAGGTTCAGAAAGCAGAGGAGATATGAAGGGCAGCTTATAGACACCCTCTTCTAATTGGCTCCTATTTTCTCAGGGGACCAGAACAAAGTCATCCATCAAGAGGAAGAACAGGAGCTGGGGGTGTAAGATGCAGAGGTAGAGTGGTGGAGTGTGTGCTTAGCATGCACAAGGCACTACGTTGAAGTCCCAGCACCAAAAATACATGCAAACATATGAGACAAGGGACAAGATGTTGAAGGTTGAGGAAAGGCTGAAATGGTGACCCATGAGAAGGAGGGATAAATGGACCAGGGCCAGAGTTGTCAAGGAGAAACCCCAATCCTGCCCAGCAGCATCCCCTGGGCTTCTGTTAGGAAGGCTAGTCATCAGGCCCCTCTTTGTCATGTATTCAGATACCCAGAGCGAGGGACCAGCCATCTGTATTGCCCAAACCTTCCAGGTTGATAAATGCTTGGTCCCCTGGGTCATTGTAGCCAAAGTGGGTGGGAAGTAATCACTGGGTACCATGAGCTGCCTGAAAGAAGTTAGTGGATCCTGAGAGGCCTATAGAGTAGTGGTGAGTGTTGATTCTGGAGCTGGATTTGCAGGTTTAGTTCTTCTAATTCCTCCACCTAGCTATGTGATCTTGGGCAAGCCCTTAACCTTTCCGTGCCTCAGTTTCCTTATCCTGAAAATAACGGTGCTATGAATAACTCACGAGGTTGTTGTGAGGTTAAATAACTTATTATATGTAAAGCACCCACAACAGCACCTTGACCACAGGGAGCACTGAGTGTGGCCGCTATCAGTTTTAAGTGAGACCATTGGCTTGGATTTGTTTGACTGTGCCCAGGCTGCCCAGGGGCAGAGTACATGGAGAGCTGCTTTGGACAAGGGTGGGCAGATCTGCAGGGCAGTAGGTAAAGAAAGGACTTGGCCTTCACTGAGTGAGATGAGGAACAGTCGAAGGGTTTTGAGCAAAGAAAGGATGTGAACTGCATTTTGATCAAATCATTCTGGCTCTGTGTGGAGGGAGGGCAAAGTGGGGTGGGATGGGGGGCAAGAGCTGATAAAGGGGCACTACTTAGGAAGCTTTTGCCACAGTCCAGCTGAGAGTTGGTGTGGCTTGGTTTAAATCAGAGCAGTCGTGGGGCTTGGCCTTGGAATCCCAGACAACCTGTTATACTTTTTTTTTTTTGGTGGGGGGGTTCCTTTATCTTTTTTTTTTTTAACTGACATGGGGAAAAGATTAACATTATACATATTAGTGAGGTACCATGTAATGTCTGATAAGTTTATACATGGTATAATGTTTAAATCAGGTTAAATATTTATTTCCTCAAACATTTATCATTTCCTTTTTTAAAATAATTTTTTAATTCATATATGACAGCAGAATGCAGTACAATTCACATTGCACATAAAGAGCACAAATTTTTCATATCTCTGGTTGTATACAAAGTACATTCACACCAATTCGTATCTTCATACATATACTTTGGATAATAATGTCCATCACATTCCACCATCATTTCTAACCTCTCCATTCCCCTCCTACCCCTCTGCCCTATCTAGAGTTCATCTATTCTTCCCATGCTCCCCCTTCCTATCCCACTATATAAGATAAAACATTCAGCATTTTGTTTTTTGGGATTGGATAACTTCACTTAGCATTATCTTCTCTAACTCCATCCATTTACTTGAAAATGCCATAATTTTATTCTTTTATTGATGAGTAATATTCCACTGTGTGTGTGTGTGTGTGTGTGTGTGTGTGTGTATATATATATATATATATATATATACATACCACATTTTTTTTATTCATTCATCTACTGAAAGGCATCTAGGTTGATTCCATAGTTTAGCTATTGTGAATTGTGCTGCTGTAAACATTGATGTGGCTGTGTCCCTGTAGTATGCTGTTTTTAATTCCTTTGGGGATAGACCAAGGAGAGGGATAACTGGATCAAATGGTGGTTTCATTCCCAATTTTCTGAGGAATCTCCATACTGCTTTCCATATTGGCTACACCAATTTGTAGTCCTACCAGCAATGTGTGAGTGTACCTTTTTCCCCACTCCTCACCAATACTTATTGTTGTTTGTTATTCATAATAGCAATGGTACAGAATAGAGGACATAGAGACTAACCCACAAAATTACAATTATCTTATATTAGACAAAGGCGCCAAAAACATGCATTGGAGAAAAGATAGCCTCTTCAACAAATGGTGCTGGGAAACTTGGAAATCCACATGCAACAAAATGAAATTAAACCCCATCTCTCACCATGCACAAAACTCAACTCAAAATGGATCAAGGACCTGGGAATAAAACTGTAGAGACCCTGCGTCTAATAGAAGAAAAAGTAGGCCCTAATCTCTATCATATCAAATTAGGCCCCAACTTCCTTAATAAGACTCCTATAGCACAAGAATTAAAATCAGGAATCAATAAATGGGATGGATTCAAACTAAAAAGTTTCTTCTCAGCAAAAGAAACATCATTTCTTTACAGTAAAAACTTTCAAAACTCTTTCTTATAACGTTTTAAAATATGTATTATCATTATCTGTGGTCACTTCGGTGTGCAATGGCACACCAGAGCTCCTTGCTCCTATCCAATTGTAACTTGGTTCCCATGATCACCCTCTCCCCACCTGTCCCCACCCCTTTCTCACTCTTCCTAACTCTCCCCATCCGTCCCCTCCCCCACACTCCCAGACTCTGGTAACCCTCCTACTTCCAACTTCATGAGATCCCCGCTTTAGACCTTAGCTTCTTCAGTAACAGACATGAGGTGGGGACAGCAGGGAAGGGGCCTCACCAGGAGCACAGAGATGGTGGCGATGCCCCCTCCTCTGCCCCCAGTGGCAGTGCAGTATGGAGGTTAGGGAAGAGGTAGTCCCAAGACCAACACCTGAGTCCAAGGACAAAATGTCAACCAATTGAGTTTCCAAGGTCAAATTGGTTGTTATCAGTGATCTGTGAATAGGACAACAGCGCATCTACAGAAGAGAGAGGCTCAGTAAGCCGAGTCAAGGGTGTGGGCTTTTTAGCAGCATGGCTGAAGAAAGCAGAAACGGAACAAAAATTAGGGTTAAAGCAGAGGAGATTTAAGTATTATGCAATGTACACTGACTGGGCCCCTTTGGGTTAGCTGCTGTGAAGCTCCTGTTTTTCTTAGTTTGATCATGTGGCACTGAGGACAAGCACCCAACCGCCCTCTGGATGGATCTGTCCAGGTGGGCCTGTGATAGGAGTTCAGTTTATAACAATGAGTCCTGTGGATTTCATTTATCACTGGGAACTCTGTGCACAAGCTTAGCTCCGTGCTTCCTCTGCCCTTTGCCCTCGAATCTGACCCCTCAGAAAGGTGGGCTCTGGTGAGGCCGGGGAATGTAGAGTTAGAGAATGGGCAGTGGAGCCCAATGGTCTTCATTCAAATCTCAGTTCTGCAGTTGAATGTGGTTACGCATCCCTGTAATCCCAACCACTCTGGAGGCTGAGGCAGGAGGACCACAATTCAATGCAGACTCTTGTCTCAGAATTTTGAACATTGACAAGGGCTAGAGAGAAGGCTCAGTGATAGAGCACCTGCCGAACATGTGAGGCTCTGGGATCAATCCCCAGTCCTGCCGAACATGTGAGGCTCTGGGATCAATCCCCAGTCCTGCAAAAAAAATTTAACAACAACAACAAAAATAATTGTTACCTCTGGGTGACCTTAGGTAAGTTAATCTTTCTGTGCCCCAGTTTTCTCATCCATAAAATGAGGCTAAGAATGGTATCCACCTCTGAGGGAATTTGTGAGCATTAATTGATTTATCATGATTGCAGAAGAGAGCCTGGCATACTGCAGGTCCTAGTTGTGTTTGCTGTTATTCTTTCCAAGACATCTCCAATGTACTTCTCGTTATGCATTGTTACAAGACTAGTTCAAGCCACCACCATCACTTGCCAGGACTTCTGCAGTAACCTCCTTGGCAAGTGTCCTGGTTTTATTCCTTATTCTCTGTTTGTTGGTGGTGGTGATGGTGATAGGTTTTTTGATGTTGTTTTTGGTACCAGGGATTGAACCCAGAGTTGCTTAACCCCTGAGCCATATCCCCAGTCCTGGTTTTCATTATTTTTTATTTTGAGACAGGGTCTCACTAAGTTGCTTAGGGTCTCGTTAAATTGTTGAGGCTGGCTTTGATCCTCCTGCCTCAGCCTCCCAAGCTGCTGGGATTACAGGTGTGCACCACCGAGTCCAGCTCCATTCTCTCTTTAACCCACTCTCACACCACAGCCAGGGAGACACTGTGAAACTGCAGGTCAATCCATGTTACTCCTTTGCTTTGAAACTTCCAATGACTTCTTATCCATGGCATTTAAGATAAAGTTCAAATCATTAGGGGCTGGGGATGTGGCTCAAGCGGTAGCGCGCTCACCTGGCATGCGTGCGGCCCGGGTTCCATCCTCAGCACCACATACCAACAAAGATGTTGTGTCCACCAAAAAACTAAAAAATAAAATATTAAAAATTCTCTCTCTCTCTCTCTCTCTCTCTCTCTCTCTCTCTCCCTCTCTCCCCTATCACTCTCTCTTAAAAAAAAAAAAGTTCAAATCATTATACGTGGATTTCAGCAAAGTCCCTTATGTGGTCTCCTCTCCACCTCATTTCTGCACCCACTATGTTCACTGCACACAACATTTCTTTTCTTTGACATGCCGAGCATATTTCTGGTTTGGGCCTTTGCACCAACAGCTGTCCCTCTGCTTGGATGTCCTTTCCCCTCGTCTGTGCGTGCCTAGATTCTTCCTGTCACTCGGGTCTCAAAAGAGGCCTTCCATGGCCCCACATCATGTGGCGTCTGATCACTCACTTGGTTCAACCTATTTTAATTCTCTTCATATAACAGTTCAACCTGTTACTATTCTTTTGCATTTTCTTGTCTTTGTTTATATTTGTTAATTTTGGATTCCCCCAAATGCAGGGACTGAGACCTTTGGACACAGACAGTGTATTTGGAAGGAATTGTCAGAAAACACAGAAAGTGAGTCAGGGAAGGTGCTAAGCCAGGAGAAGAGGGTTATCAGCCTCACTGCTTATTCTGCAGCTTTGCTCCACCAGGACCTATTGGAAGCACACAGAATACTTTCTAGAAGATGGGAAGCCAAAGCCTTTATCCACTCACTCCCACTCCCCCCCTGGTAGGGGCTGCCTCAGGGGTTCTAACTCCCTTGGTTTCCAGAATGCATGTGCCTGGGGTCAAGCCTGTTCTAGCTGCACTGAGAAGATTCTGGCACCCAGCAGGGACTCAGAACTTCCCCCACAGCTGTGGCTCATAGGTAGAATGAACAGTTGTAGGGCAGGCACAGGTGGTGTCTGCTGCCTTGATCCATTCCCCCCACTAAGCTTTTCATAAATGGAGGTACCTTGGTTCTGTTCAGTGATATATTCCGGGGGCCTAGCATGGTGCTAAACACGTAGTAGGTATCATACATATTAGTTGAATGAATCTAACCAGTCCTTTCATCAAACCAGGACAGGCACTGTTGTTGTCCTCTTTTTAAATGGGGTAACAAAGACTCTGCCTTGCTTTGGGGTCACCTGGCTCACGTAGGTAGCTTACCTGGAGTACAGATTCAGACTGTCTGCCCTCAGACCTCAGGCTGCTTTGCCAGTAGCTACAGTTACTGAGGGATAGCATTAAACTTGATCAGCAAAGTTTGTGTCGGCAGTAGAATGTTTCTGGATTTTTTTTAGAAATTGTCTTGCTTACATGGTGTTCTGCTTTAGATCTGAAATGTTCCCCAAAGGTTCCTGCGTTGAAGGCTTGGTGTCCCAGGCAGCCATGTTCAGAGGTGGGGCTTTGGGGTAGTGATTGGATGGTAAGGGCTCTGATCTCATCAGTGGATTAATCTGCTGAGGGATTCAGTGCTGAATGGATTTTTGGACTCTTTCAAGGTGATAGAAACTCTAAGACATGGAACTTAGTTGGAGGGGGTAGGTCCTCAGGGAATGGGGGTGGAGAACATCTTGTCCCTAGCCCTCCCTCCCTCCCTGCCTGCCTGGTTTGTGTCTGCCATGGGGTGAGAAGCTCGGCTCTGCCTTGTGCTCCCAGGCAGGCTGTCCCGCCTCACCACAGGCCCAAACCGTGGGTACAAGAGACCACAGACTGGAACTTTGTGGGACCAAAGTCATCTTTCTTCCTCTGAGCTGATCTTCTCAGGTGTTTCCTCAGTGACAAAAAACTAACATGTGTGGCATAATGGATTTCATGTTGTATTAGGCTGTGATTGAGAGAATTAATAAGAATGAAAAACTCAGAAAGTTCCAAGGCCCTGGAAGGGCAGGATAAAGACGTGGGGTGAGATAGTGGGATCCTGGAGCACGACTCCATTGGAAGGGCACCTCTACCTGTTCCGCAGTTAGACCTTCTATCAGGGGTCAGGAAGACTTTTAGGCAAAGGGCTAGATGGCAAATAGGCTTGTCAGGCCACAGAGTTTCTATTGCAATTACTCGTCTCTGCCACCTTAGCTGAAAAGCAGCCACTGAGAATTTATGATGAGGTGAGCATCGTTGTATTCCAATAAAACTTTATTCACAAAAAAATAGGGGCCAGGTCAGATTTGGTCTATGGGTTATAGTTTGTGTTTAAGAATACAAGTCAGATCTGATATTTTGAGAGAAAATGGAAATCAAGATTTTTATGTAAAATTCCCCAATTCCAAAAACAGTATGAGCTGCCAGTTTTCCTTAATTTAGTGGCCTGCTGTGTTGCTCAGAGGTTTGTACACTTCCATTCATTCCATAAGACATAAGTATCAACAACCATAATACCATGGCACGTGAGAAACACTGCAGTTCCAAAGAGACAAAGATTCCTCTGAAGCAGGAAATAATAAAGACAGGCTTTATGGGAAGGTGGTTGGTGGGAGTTAAAAGTTAGGTAAAGATTTTCCATGAAACAGGTCGGGGTTGGGCACATTCCCAGAAAAACAACGGCCTAAGCAAAAATATTTGGGAATCACAATATTCATTTGACAGGGAGTAGCAGGTGATAAGGTTGGAACAGCAGGGTGGGAGACCCACTGACTAGGGATTGAAGTCTGGTGTGAGGACTGTGTGCAGTGTGCTTAGAACCACTTTTTGTTGTTGTTGTTTTTTAACAAGTTCAGTCATTTAATAAGTCTGAGTTCATTTTCACCACATGGTATTGTACACGGTCATCTGTTGAAACAGATTTTTTTAAACAGATCTTAGTTTTAAAAAGTCATAGATACTGTGAGTACATTTTTCATGTATATTTATTTTTTAATGTAGTGCTGAGGATCGAACCCAGTGCCTCACAAGCGCTCTACCACTGAGCCACAGACCCACCCATAGAACCACTCTTTAGGAAAGTTGGTGTTGACAGTGCGCATTAAGAATTGGGGCACGGAGCAATCAGAACCAGGGGGCCGGTTCAGAGACTGTTATAGTAGACAGTAATAGTTTGTTTGTTTGTTTGTTTGTTTCTTTCTTTCTTTCTTTTTTTTTTTTTTTTTTGATGCTAGGGATTGAACTCAGGGGCACTCGACCACTAAGCCATATCCCCAGCCCTATTTTGTATTTTAATTAGAGACAGGGTCTCACTGAGTTGCTTAGTGCCTCATGTTTGCTGAAGCTGGCTTTGAACTCATGATCCTCCTGCCTCAGCCTCCCAAGCCGCTGGGATTACAGGCATGAACCACGATGGCCCTCAATGGTTTCTTGAAATAAACTCTAAGCTCACAGTCAGTGTGCTGGATTATTAGTCCTAGAACTAGAATCCCAGAATGCCAGAGCCCTGAGGAAGCGCAGGCCTATCCCTCCACCCCCACTGATAAATGGGGGAGCTGAGATCTGAGAGGAGATGTCACATGCCCAAGGCCACATAGCAAGTGAGGACTGAGGCAGGCCTAGCACCCGGGATCCCAGGAGCACATATGCCAATGTGCTTTGGAAATCATACACTGCCACAAAGGAAACTGAGTCTGACCACGTGTGTATTGGAGGTCCTAAAAATCAATGCAAAAAAAAAAAAAAAAAACATTTAAAGACAACAGGAAAAACACATGTAACAGGTCCAGCAGAGCAGAGCTTGTTAGTTTCAGCACATAACTGACTCTTCCTTTCGCAAAACTCCAACACATCAACAGAAAGATGAGGTAAAGGACAGTTTGGAGAAGAAGAAATACAAATGATAGATTTGGGGTAGGGGGAGTTGGGAATTGCACCTAGGGATGCTCTACCATTGAGCTACACTCCCAGCCTTTTAAAATTTTTTATTTTGAGACAGGGTCTTGCTGAGTTGTCCAGGCTGACCTCCAACTTGCAATTCTCCCACCTTGGCCTTCTGAGTAGCTGGGATTATAGGCAAGCATCACTGTACTCGGCTCCTACTTTTTTTTTTTAATGGCGACTTAATCCTGATGAAGATCCAACTTTCTAACATGGCTGTTGATAGGGGATGTTCTGGTATAGGCTTCCTAGAGGTCAATTTATAATCTGTTTCAGAAGTCTTAAAACTGTTCACACCCTTTGTGTAAGTCAGGGTTCTCCAGAGACTCAGAACCAATGGGGGTTGATTGGTTGACAAATTAATTATGAGGATTAGGCTCATGTGTTTATGGAGACAAGTCCCAAAGTCTGCAAGGCAAGTTGTATAGTTCAACTAGTTCAAGTCCAAGTCCTACAGCCTGAGAACTAGGAGAGCTGGTGGGATAGTTCCACTCTGAATGCTGGTGAACTTGAGTCTGAGGGTAAGAAAGAGCCGTGTCCCAACTCAAGGGCAGTCAGGCAAAGAGAGAACTCTCTCCCACCTACTTTTTTTATTCTATTCAGGCATAGGACTGATTGGAAGAGGCCCACCCACAATAGGGAGGGCATCTGCATCACCCCGTCTACCGACAAAGTTAATGTCTTCCAGGAAGTCCTCATAGCCACACCCAGAACAGTAATCCACCAAATATGTGGGCACCCCATTGCCTGATCAGGTTGACACAAAAAATTAACCATCACATCCTTCATTACAGCAGTTTCACTTCTAGGAATGTATCCCCAATATGTAATTGAAGAAGCATAAAATCATTACATTTTTAGAATCTTCCTCTCCGTGTTGTTTATAATGGAGAAAATCCAGAAATGTTGTAAGAGTTATAAGGTGGTTTTAGTCATATTTTAAAATATTCAATAACTTAAAAACTGGTTAAATTATCCCTGATATAACTTTTTTTTTAAATTTGGTACCAGAGATTAAACACAAGAGGTGCTTAATCACTGAGCCACATCCCCAGCCCTTTTGGGGTATTTTATTTAGAGACAAGAGACTCACTAAGTTGCTTAGGGCCTCACTAAGTTACTGAGGCTGGCTTTGAACTCAAGATCCTCCTACCTCAGCCTCCCACGCCACTAGGATTACAGGTGTGCACCACCAAGCCCAGGTGTATGATAGAACATTATGCAGTCATTAAAATATCTTCAAAAGGCATTTTTAAGGTATCTCATGAAAACTGCTCATGAGATCATTTTGGGCTTAGAAGCAGCAGGATACAAAACTCCGTATATGTGAGATAGCTTAATGATCCCATACTAATTTTCGCTCACTCTTATGCAGCACCCTCCAAAGGCCAAGCATTCTTGCCATTTGATCTTCATACTATAAAGTGGGTACTGTTGTTATCACCATTTTGCAAACAAGGACTCTGGGGTTAACTAACTTAGCCTGAGATCACCAATGGGAAAGAATCCAAGCCAAGGTTGAATCAGAGGCATTCTTACTCTGAGTCTTAGCTTTCATCCTTGAGCTGGTGGGAGGCAGGGTAGGTAGGTAGGGGAGGGCTTGGGTGAGGACAATACATCACAATATCCTGAGAGGTGGGATTAAATTCCGTATCTGCCTTAAATGGGAACTTCTTCCTCAGGATGCTCAGCACTAAAACCTGGGCTCAATCTGACTCCCTTCTCTCTCTCCCACCCCACATCTAGTCCATCACCAGATCCTGTCAACCCTTATTTTCAACTCAGCTGTGGATCTGGTTCCTTTCCTCCTCTGCTACCTCCACCTGGTCCAAGCCACCGCCCCTCTTGTCTGGGTTACAGCTGTCTCCAATGGTCTGCCTTGCCCCCCACTGTCCCTGTACCCAGCCAAGGATGCTATTGCACTGATATGAATTGTTTACCTGCTGGGGGGGAGGTGTCAAGACCTTTAGTTATATTTAATCATGCTCTAATAATGTTAGAAAGAGAAATGGTATTTACATAATTTTTAAAAGCTTTAATATTTCAAGGCATTTGCCTTTAACCCCAGCCTCAGACCCCTCATCTAAGGAACTGCTATCCTGATCCTCATTTTGAATTCAAGTCTCTGAATATCTGGAAGCTTTGGTAGCTCCTTATAGAAGGTGACTTAGTGACATCCTGGTGGCCCAAGGAAAGCAGTGCCCTTTTGCTGGCAGTTGGGGCTCCCTGGCTTGAGGGTCCCATGGGCAAGCTTGTCTGGTCACTTTTTACTGTCCAGTCTCCGTCTCCTTCCTGTTCATTGTCTGTCAGGGAAGGGAGGTCTGGCAGGCTTTGGGAGCTTTGAAGTTAATGGTTCCTTTTATTTTCTCCTCCTGCAATCTGGGAAGTTCTTGGCATCTTGTTCCATTATTCCCCACAGAATCCCAGTCAGACTGGAAGGCTCCTACTGCATCCCTAATCCTGGTTCCCAAACCAGGGCTGGTGCTGTGTGTGTGGCCCGTGCAGAGTTTCTTTAAAAAGCCAATATGTACCATTCAGGAGATGTCCCCAGTCCCTCAGGGAGTTTGCACAGACTTGCATTTGGTTCTAAAGAGCAATGTCCTAGGAAGATACTAGCGTGTTCTATTATTATTATGAATGACAAAATGATGTTAGAGAATAGTGTATGGTTCCACTCAAAGTCAGGACAACCCTTTAAGGAAAGAGTGGTTCCTTCATTTTACTAATATGAACAAGGCCCTAAGCAGCTTGTCTGAGGTCTTGCAACTTTCTGGATCCCATTTGAAAATGGGGACAACTCCTTATCAGTCCAAAGTTTGGGCCAGAGGGTTCCTTTAGCACCCCCCCAACCCCTACTGGCTCTGCCATCCACATGTCCACTGTTATTAATTCAGTAAACCCATATCAACACCTCCTTTACTTCAGGCTCTGTGCTAGGCACCAGAGATACAAATATGACAAACGCTGTCCTCGTCTTCCAGGACCCAGGCCTGTGTGAGGGCGGATACAGATGGACATGGGAGAACTAGAGGAAAGGGGATGGCTAATTCCTTGGGGACGAGGGACACCTACTCTCATCTGGGCCTGTGGCACTGTGCATGGCAAACAGATTTTTATCATATTTATTGACAAAAATATTGAAAATTATCATAAAATTGAAGAATAAGTTTTTGAAAAACTAGAAAAGGGGAAATTTTGGCCCCAAAGAGGAAACTAGGTAAGTGCCAGTTAAGAGTAAAAATGGAGCTGGGGTTGTAGCTCAGTGGTAGAGCACTTGCCTAAGCATGTGTGAGGCACTGGGTTTATCCTCAGCACCACATAAAAATAAATAGAGAAATAAAGGTTAAAAAATCTAAAAAAAAAATCTGTTGATCATACTTTTTAAAAAAGAGTAAAATGGCATAGAACATCTCTGGAGGGAAACATAAATGGATTTCTTCTGGGATGGAGTTCACAGGAACAGGATGAGAACAGTATTGACTACACAATTTGTGGAACCCATTGCAAAATAAAGATACTGGAACCTTTGTTCAAAAAGTAGGAAAAAGTGTTATGAAAGGTATTCAGATAAACAGTTTTTTCCCTCCCTCCCATCTTTCTTGATTTTTTTTTTTTTTTGGTGGTATTAGGGGTGGAACCCAGGGCCTCACACATGCCAGGCAAGAGCTATACCAACTGAACTATATATATCCAGCCCAGGTTTTTTTTTTTTTAATAATATGTTATTTAATGTTCTCAGTAAAGGAAAATTTGAAATATTAGTATTAAAATTAGTATTGATACTTTTGTTGTATAATAACATTGGTGTTAATAATTCATCTTTATGTTGTAAAATGCCAGTTTTAAATGAAAAAAACTAACTCATGCTGAATCACTGAAATTGCACACCTATTTTGCAACTGATGCACACATACATATTTAGTTCTAACCACAAACAGTAGAAATACTGCACAAAACTAACTTGATTATTTTTATTGCCCCTCTTGATACATACATGCACATCTAATCAATATTCTCTACCTTTGGCTTACTAAAGAGTAAAGAAGAGCTGAAGGAAGAGGAACTAGTGATTAACCCAATATTCTTTCCCTTCTCTGTCATGGTACCTGGATGCCTAAGGCAGGAAGTTAACAGTCATATGAAAGCATATAACAGGGTTTCTTGATAATCCATGTTACTTAGAATGATATTGCCTTTTATTACAGGGCAGAATTGTGTACCCCAAAAGATAACCCTAACTCTTAATACCCTAGATTGTGACCTTTTGCGGGGCGGGGGGGGATAGGGTTGTTGCAGATGTCATTAGTTACAATGAGGCCATCCTGGAGTAGGGTGGGCCCTTAGTCCAATATGACTGGTGTCCTTATAAGACTAGGTGAAGGCAGGAGGGAAGAAGATCAGGCGAAGATGCAGACAGTTTGGAATCATGCAGCCAAAAGCCAAGGAACAAGGACTCCTGACCACTACCAGAAACTAGGAAGAAGCAAAGAAGGTCCTTCCCTAGAGTCTTCAAGGGAGCATAGCCAGGCCTGACTTCAAATTTCTGGCATCCAGAACCAAGAGAATGCATGTCCGTCCGTGTCCTTAAGCAATTTTGCTTGTGCACTTTGTTACAGCAACCCTAGGAAACAAGCAGCACCTTCCTTCTGGGCACAAAGCAAATTCTGGTTCAAATGGAACCCTCAGCCTCCCAAGGCTATTACTGCCTACCCTCCCCTGCAGCTTGTAAACCTAACCCACCTGCCTTGTAATCCCTTGGAATCTCAACCCACACAATGCTTCGTAGATCCATGGGAATTCTGTGCTCATGAGGCACAGGATATGAAAGGCAAACGAGACTGCAAGGAACAGCAGACACCTATTGCACTTATTTGCTCTGCTCTCCTGCATACTCCACTGTCCTAACAAGCTTCATTTATGGAACACAGGTTCAAAGATGAATTCTTCAGAATTTCAGTGGTGGAGCATTGAACTGAGCACAGATGCTATACAACTGCATGGGTCACACGGAGAGGCATGAACCTGACGCTGGACATAGGGAGACTTTTCACTTATTCCTCTTGTATTTTTGTCACATTATATCCTTTTCTATTATTATTTAAAAAGGTAATATGGGACATATTCATAAATGTCCTAATTTTTTAGTTCTGTTTGCAAATTGTTGCTTTTTTTTTTTTTTTTTTTTGGTATTTCCTGCCTGATTGTCAGGCCTAATCTGCAGAATGATATCTCAAGAATTTCTAGGCAAGCATCACAAAGGATTTGGCAAATGTTCTTTTGATTATGTAGAGGAAACAGCTAGGAACAGTTTAAAGGGGTGAGCTTGAGTTTTGATTAAAGAGCAAAGTGATAACAAGGCAGATGTCTTCCAAGCCAGACTTCAGGCGTTTGGTCCTAAATAGCAAGTGCAAACCATTAAGACCCAGAGGAAACACTACTCAAAGTATATGCCTCAGTGTCCCCTGGAAAGTTGTGTTGAAAGAATTTATATCTTTGACCCATTTGCCCAGAATATCCACTGCAGTGTGGTTCTGGCAGCAAAAGCTGGAACCAGTTACATACATCACTATAGATCCTTTGGGACTATGGGATACCATGCAGCTCCATGGGCACTGCCACAAACAACCGAGTGCGGAAAAAAGGGGTCCATAAAAACATTCATGTTATGCTACCATTAATGTAAAAGGAAAAAAGGCATGAGGGTCTATGTTGGTAAACACATAGGTCACTTTTTAAGGAAACATAAGTGATGGTTGTCCTTGGGAAGAAGTTTGAGGTCTGGGACCAGGGTGACAGCATGTGCATTTTACTGTATCTGTGAGTTTGTATCATATAAAAAACAAGAGAGTCAAGTCTATCGCCAAATTTGCAGTCAACAGTCAATAAAATAATACTACGGTGGAAATATTTGATCAATTTGTCTTTAGGGAAAGTTGGAACAAGCAGAGAATTCTCCCCTCCCCCGATTTAAACATAAGAAATCTGAAGACAGGTAGAATACATTTGTTTTAAGTGTGTGCTTCCCTGTCCATGAGGTTCAGGGGGTGAGGGTGGAGCTAGGGTAACGGATCCATAGCAAGTACTTAAAGTTTAGTTTTTGAATGAGTGAGTGGATGACAGAATATTTCTTCTTGGCTTGGCTAGGGATGGAGCGGATGAAAGAGGCTACTCCAGCTCCCTGCTGTCCAGCACAGGAAGCCTCTCTCTGCTAAGAGCACCTTTGGACAGTGACTCACCACCAAAGCCATCAGTTTATTGGTGCAATGTATTTTTACTCTTCGGAGATAAAACTGGGAAATGAGGGGCTCCTGAGAATGTGGAATACAAGAGCAAGGAAGGAGAATGTTTAGAATCCTCTTAAAATAGCCTCTGGAGAAAAGCCCCAAGTATCTGCTTCCCTCTGTTATCAGCACTCCTGATAACTGATAGCTGAGCTTTAGGAAAAGGGGACCACAAACTACCTAATAAGAACTGCTGTGTGTGTGTGTGTGTGTGTGTGTGTGTGTGTGTGTGTGGTGGGGCGGGGGGGGGGGGAAGCAAAACAAAAATACAACCACCACAAGTTGTTCAATGGAAGGCCTCTCTAGTAAAATCTATGTTGTGATTTTAAAATAGCATTCACTGGGAAAGATAGTGGAATTAGTTGGATGTAACGTTCCTGCGTTCACGTATAAACACACGACCAACATAACTCATCACGTAAAACCACAAGAATGGGTACGTATGATATGTCAAAATACACTCTGCAGTCATGTACAGCTAAAAAGAACAAATTTTAAAAAAAATAGCATTCACTCTTTTTATGTGGTTATGGAAGTAATACATGTTTCTTGTAGAAAATTTAGAAAATTGAAGATATACTAGAAAAAAGTATATTAAAATTTCCCATAATTCTACTGCTCTGATTACACAGTTGAATATGAATGAACATGTATGAATGTAGTACAATTGGAATTATACTGTAGACTTCTATTTATTTAATGTATCGTGAACATTTTCTTAATTAATTATACATTCCTTTAAAAAAATTTTTTTAAGATGTGGATTGTTGTTAGCCAGGTCCTGTTCTAACAGTTTGCTATTAAAAAAAAAAAAAAAAAGCATTTTGATGAAACCTCTTCTAAATAAATCTTTGTGCTCATCTGCTTTTTTTTTTTTTTTAAGAATAAATTTTCAGTACTGGAATAGTTGGGTCAAATGATACACTCTTTTTTTTTTTTTTTTTAAGAGAGTGAGAGAGGAGAGAGAGAGAGAGAGAGAGAATTTTTTTGTAATATTTATTTTTTAGTTCTCCGCGGACGCAACATCTTTGTTGGTATGTGGTGCTGGGGATCGAACCCGGGCCGCACGCATGCCAGGCGAGCACGCTACCGCTTGAGCCACATCCCCAGCCCAAATGATACACTCTTAAAACTTTTTGATTCATGTTGTTGTTCAGACAGATGGCATTAATTTATATACCCAACAAACTGTATATTTGCCAACTTTGTGTATTATGCTTTCAAAACTCTTTGCCAAAAATGTACCCACTGTTTTATAAATTTTTACTGTGCTTGCTAGTGAGTATGGGCACTTAAAAATGATATTTACTCATGCACAGTGGTCCATACCTATAATCCTGGCTACTTGGGACACAGGCAGGGGGATTGAAAGTTCGAGATCAGCTGGGGCAATTTTGTAAGATCCTTTCTCAAAATAAAATAAAATAAAAAGGGTTGTGGGTGTACCTCAGTAGTAAGGGACTTGCCTAGCATGCATGAAGCCCTAGATTCAATTTTCCATAAGGCAAAAATAAAAAAAAATAATAAAAAAACGTTTACCTGTGTGAATTACCTGTGTGAATTGTGGATTTCTTTGATGGCATGTCTGTTCAAGGTCTTCCTTCATTTCTGCATGTAGCATGGTTAGTGTTTTACATATTGATTTATAAGAGATCTATATACTAAGATCAACCTTTTGTCACATGTGTTAAAAAAATTTCTCCTATTTGTCACTTGCCTTGTTGGTAATGATATCTGATGTATCTAAGTCTTGCATATTTCTTCAAATTTATCTACTCATCCTTACTCTTGGTTTCTTCCTATGTCTTAGTATCTAGACCTTCCCCTCTGAATAATTCACCTATATTTTCTTCTAATTTTTCTGGTGATTTTTGTTTGTTTGCAATTCTTACATTTTGCTGACAATTTAAATAAATCCTTACTTTTATACCTTCCATTAATTTCTGCAATTTTACCTAATTTATTAAATAAAGAATTTATCCATTTATCCCTTTCCCAACAAAAATGAAATTCCATAATTATCACAGTGGATTTTTAGATATACTGAATATTTATAGATTTTCAGTTATTCCCCTGATGCTTAATGTATTCATTCTTGTGACAACATTGGTTGTAGTTTTCAATATGATTTAAGATTGTGGGGGCTGGGGTTGTGGCTCAGCAGTAGAGTGCTTGCCTAGCACGTGTGAAGTGCTGGGTTCCATCCTCGGCACCACATAAAAATAAATAAATAAAATAAAGGTATTGTGCCCGACTACACCTAAAAATTTTTTAAAAAAAGATTTTGTAAAAATATAAGTATCTTCTCATTTAAAACATTAATTTCTTAGCTTTTCTCACTGATATCCTTCCATTAGTATGTTAGAAAAATTGTTACATTCCCTCGTACCCATTCTGAACCATTAGGATTTTGGTAAAGTTTGTGTTTTTACCTCTTTCTACACCTTATTATCTTTCAACCTTTTCGATTTCTTCATTAAAGGCCTACACTTTTTTATTGGCTTATTCTAGGAATTTTCTTTCACAAGGGCTCATAATTGTTTTATGTTAAAATTTTTTTTTACATAAACAAATCTCATTATTACAAACAATTATAATGCACTCATTAAAAAATAGAAAAAGAAAAAAAAAACAATGCTTTTCAAGGGGCTGGGAACACAGCTCAGAAGTATAGTACTTATCTAACATGCAGGAGGCCCTGGGTTGAACCCAGGACCACACATAAGACTGCTGTTCATACCAGGCACCTAGTGGCACCCACCTGTAATCCCAGCTACTTGGGAGGCTGAGGCAGGAAGATTGCAAGATCAAGACCAGTTTTAACAATTTAGGGTGAATTGCTATCTCAAAGTACAAAGGGTTAGGGATGTAGCTCAGGGGCAGAATACTTGCCTAGCAGGAGATATCCTGGGTTTAATCCCAAGCACCATAAGGGGTTGGGATTGTGGCTCCGTGGCAGAGCGTTTTCTCTGAGCGTTTTCTCCTCAGCACCACACAAAAATAAATAAATAAATAAAGGTATTGTGTCCATCTACAACTAAAAAAAATATTTTAAAATAAATAAAAAGTAAAAAAGTATAATTAATTAATTAATTAATTAAACGTGCTTTTAAAGGTTCAATTGAAATTTATCAAAGTTGACTTAATCTTTTTTTTCGTGGGTTTTTGCTTATAGACAATCAGACAGAAACTAAAGACTCTTCCGTGTTCACTTTATACCGGGCATAGTGATTATTCTCTTACGTGCATTATCTCATTTAATGATAACATATCTCCAGCAGGTTAGTGCAATTTATATTCCCATTTTACATGACCCCAGACTCTTGAGAGGAACTTGTCAAAAAATCACCCAGTTAATAGGTGGATTTGATCTGAAGTTTGTGATCTCCAAAGATCTCACAAAAATCAGGACAGTCCTATGCTGTGCTACCAGATGGGCTGATTAAAGAAAGCGCCTTTCTGAAAACTACTTAATTGTAAACACTGTTTTCCATCCACGTAACCTTTCAAGGAGACTAGTTTTCCTACAATGTACGGCACGGATCCATACTTTGCACAAGCACAATAAATACCAGTGAGGAACTCATGGATAACGAGGAGTGGCTTTTCCAGAGCTTTTGTGGGAAGTTTCTGTCGTTTGGAAAGCCACCTCCCCATCCCAGGGCGGGTTTAAAAATAAAAAAGAAAGAAAAAAATAAACAAAACAGGTGGAACTTATCGCAGGTTGGCTAGAGCAATGCACGCGGAAGGCAGAACTTTCTGGGGACAGCCTGCCCGCGCGTTTCACGCGTGGTGCGCGCAGGTGGCGCCGCGTCCCCACGCTCGCGGTGCAAGCCGACGGGGTGCCCAGGAGCCCACCACAAGTGTCCGCCAAGGTGAGAGGAAGCTTTCTACCAAGGCGAGGGAGGAGGGCGGGCAGGAAGCCCAGCCAGCGGTGGGGAAAGAAAGACTCCAATTCCCAGCCCCCAGCCCCGCGGGGAGCGGGGCGCTGGCAGCGCATGCGCGAAGCCCGGCCCCCAATTCCCCCAGCGAGGGAGGGAGGCCCCCGGCGGTCGCGAGCTGCGAGCCGCGGCGGGACCCGAGCGCACGCAGGGGCGCGGCGGCGGCCCGGGACCCGGGCTGCGGACGCCGCAGCTGAGAGCGCCGAGGGCCCGGGACGAGGTCCAGCCGCGTGCAGGCTCCGGAGGGCACAGTCCTCTTGACCCTGGAAGGGGCCCGGCGCCCGCGGCCCCCCACGCCCGGAGAGGGATGCGTGAGTTTCGCCCCGGCTCGAGGGCAGGATGTGGGAGCAGGACAAAGGCTGGGCGGCGGGGGAGGAGTTGGGGACGGCGAGCCGGTGGCCGCCGCCGGAGCTCCAGCCTCGGGCGAGCTAGCGGACTCGGTAACTTTCTCTGCAACTTTTGCAAAAGGGAAGATAAAAATTCTGCAAGTTGTTGCACAGCTCCAGATCGCCCCGGGTCCAGCGGGCAGAGAGGAGGCGGCACCCGTAGGCTTTCCAGGACAGGAGGTGACCGCCAGCTTCGCTGAGAGAGGCAGGAGGGGCGCCTGTCTGGGCCCCTGACCAGGGGCGAGGGAGGATAAGGGTACTGGGGTGAAGGGCGGGGGTCGGAGCCGTCTATAGGCTTCGGCCACTGTAGTTGCCCGTGTCCTGGCAGGGTACGCCCCAAGATCCCGATAGCCGCGGACCGCAGCGCTGCAGTCGCGATGATGGATGAGCCGTGGTGGGAAGGGCGCGTCGCCTCGGACGTCCACTGCACTCTGCGCGAGAAGGTCAGTCCCTCCCCGCCCTTGTCACTCGCGGGACTGGGTATTTAAAGTCGGCCCTCTTTCTCCATTCCTCCTCCCGCCTGCCGACGGTGTCCTCAGGTCGCCCCGCGTGGGAACTCAGAACTCTGGGTGCCTTTCTCGGGAGTGCTGGGGTGTGTAGGGGTCGGGAGTGAGGACTAGAGCAATATTAGAGAACTTGAACTAGTTTTTGCTGATTAGGAGCCTAGAGCTCCCAGCCAGGACGATTAAACGGAGACAGTCACCTTACCGCAAAGGCATTATTTCTCATAGGATTGCCACCCCTTGTTGGTTTAAATTGTATAGGAATAGATCTTTAAACATATTTTAATATGAAATTTATAGGCATTCATATGTGTTGTGTGCGTGTGTGTATACGTATATATGGAGGGAGAGAGAGAGAGGTTCTACATAGGATAAATGATGCTGATTTTCTATTTATTGAGGTCATGATATAGCAGTTCCTTTTAAAATTATTAGGCTGGGGGGGTAGCTCAGTAGTAGAGCGCTTAGGCACAGTAAATTCATTTAAGTAAAATGAGTAAGTTTATGTAAAGAAATATTAGGTCAATGGTATTTTGTGATAATGGCCATATGTGATGTGTGTGTGTAGGAAGGAACGGAACTACTGAAATTTAAGAAACTCCAATCTACATGACAGAGGCTACAAAACTGGAAGGCTGAGGGAGAAAAGGAGAAAACAAAACCTCCCTGCCTGGCTCCCCTCCTGTTGCAGAAGGTGGCAGCTGAAATGGGACCCCTGGAGAGAGGAGTGCTGGTGGGCGTAGGAGGCTCGAGGGCCAGGTGGACTGGAGGCCCTGGCCTGAGCTGAAACTGGGAAAGGTGATTTGGGGAACAGGTGTGAAGCAGGGGAGTAGGTGGTTTTCCCCCTGGGGCCACCTGAATAGAGCACTTGAAGCAACAGAAATTTATTCTCTTGAAGCTCTGGAAGTTAAAAATTCTAGATCAAGGTGTTGGCAGGGTCACACCCTCTCTGAAAGCCCCAGAGAAGGATTACCTTCTCTCTTAAATTTTGGTGGCTGCTGGCAATCATTGGCATTTATGGCCTCCGTCACTGCAGTCTATCTGTGTGTATTTTCTCTTCTTAGCGACACACCCGCCCTAATCCAGTATGACCTCGTTTTAATTTAATTACATCTGAAAAGACCCTATTTCCAAGTAAGGTCACATTCTGAGGTTCTAGGTAGACACTAAGCAAAGGGGGCGCGCTACTCAACCCAGTGTGGAGAGGGAGAGGTCTTCTCTGGGGCACCCCAGTCCCTCCACACACAGCTCCTGCATTCAGCCCTTCCCTACCAGGTGTCTGTGGGACCTGCTGCCAGCTCCTGGGGGTTTTGCTCCCTCAGGAGTGGCTGTCTTCCAGCTACATGGGAGCTCTGCTGAACCTCTGCCTGGTGTTCTTGTCCACACTATAGTTTTCCCCATTTCCCTTGATCTTCCTGGAGCAGAATGGCCAGTGTGACAAACTGGGCTTCTGGAGAAGTCCAGGTCTTGCTGGTTCCATTAGCAGGGGTGGTAAGGGTGGTAGACCAGGTGCTGGGGTCTTGCCCTTTCCTGGAGGTGGTGGCTGGATGCAGTGAGTGAGGGCTGCCTTGGAAACTGAGCCTCCTTGTTTATCAAAGGCTCCTGTGCTTGTCCTTTCTGCTCATAGCTTATGAAGAATGACTTTGACCTAGAGGGAGGGATTACTGAGAGCAATATAAACTCAACTAGTTCAGTTCCCTGACAAGCCCAGCCCTTTATATATAAACATATGAATATAAGCCACGCAAAGGAGGTGATTCACCCATGAATTGTGCTTTACCGAGGCCATAGTCCCTCCTATAGTTCCCTCTTGGCTGCTCACCTCTAAGTGAAGTCAGGTTTGTCCCAGGTTGAGAGGTTAGAAATAGAAAATTCACTCAGGGATTGGTGTCCAGGGCCACCCACTACCTGAAGCTGATCTTATTAGGGCAAATCCCAAGTGTCTTTGGCTAGCGTGTCCCTCGTCCTCCAAATGCTGCTAAATTTTTTTTTCTTTATTTCCTCTCCCTCTTCAAAAAGATGTTTCTTAAGAACATTTGGCTTAATGGAGAGTTTGCAGCGGAATGTGCCTTGCCTTCCTTGAGGAATGAGGGCTGGCCCCTTGTTTTTCCCACATGGGGTAGTTTTTTTTATTAAACGTCTTCTCTGATAATGCATTTTTAACACTGTAGAACAACTTCACCTGGCGCACACTAGACACTCATTCTTTGTTGAACATTGCTGGATGAATCCAAAGTACATGGACACGTATGCCATGTGTTGTCACCACAGAACCACTAGCAGTTATCCCACGTGAGACAACCCTGAGACTCTGGAAAGAGCGGGAGGCCCCTTTCATCAGATCTGAGTCCAGTCTAGCATCAGACTACAGTGTGGGAAAGGAAACACCACAGAAACAAGGCTAGGTGTTGGGTGCAAGGCAGTGAAACCCTGAGCTGCAATGCTGAACTTCCTGACTGCTGAGGTCCATTTTCCCACAATAGCCATGATTTAGATTGTGTCACTTCCTTGCTTAAAGATCTTGAAGCCAGGCATGGTGGAGCACATTGAGGTCCCCAAAGAGAGCAGTTAACAAAAAGCCTGTAATCCCAGCAGCTCAGAAGGCTGAGGCAGAAGGATCGTGAGTTCAAAGCCAGCCTCAGCAAAGGAAAGATGCTAAGCAACTCAGTGAGACCCTGTCTCTAAAAAAAATATAAAATAGAGCTGGGGATGTGGCTCAATGGTTGAGTGCCCCCAAGTTCAATCCCTGGTACAAAAAAAAAAAAATTCCCTGGATATAATCTCTGGTCCTTGCGTACTCTACTACATTCTCTCCTGCTCCCTTCCCATCCTTCATGTCCCTCTTTCCTCCCTCCCTCCCTCCTTTCCTTCCTTGTGCTGGTGATAGAACTTAGACCCTTGCACATGCTAGGAGAATGCTCTGCCCCTCTACACCCCCAGCTCCCTTCATTCCTCTGGAGGCACACTGACCTCAATTCTGTTCCTTGAACAGGTCCAACTTGTTCGTGCCTTTGCATTGGCTGTTCTTTGAGGCTTCTTATGTATCTATAGTGTGGTTGTCTCCCCTCACCCAGTGTGGTATTTCCCCTCCGTATCACTGTTTTATTTCCCTTATAACAGTTACCAGTATCTGAAATCATTTCCTATTTGTTTGCCATCTTTCCTCCCACACTAGAGTTTCTGCTCCATGAGAACAGGCCTGTCTTGTTCAGGGCTGGGGACTTGGTGCCTACCACGGAGCCTTCCTGCTTTGTATGAAGTGATGAGCAGGATGAATACATCAGTGTTTACTGTCTTCATGAGAAAACTACAGAGAAGTGTTTCATAGGAATGTAAGGATTAAGGGACCTTGTAGGACTTGCTGTAGGAACCTTACAGGTGCTCTGCCTTTCCATGTATCACCCCTGCGTGGGACACCATGGACCCTTCATATAGTGTGGACTCGGGATAAGTCTTGGGGTTTGTAGCCACCCTGCACAGGGCCCACAGGGTGACAGGCAATCCTTGTAAGAAAGGCTTTGTTATTTCTTTGGATCATTGGACCAGTGACAGGGTTGAGGTCCCCAAAGACAGCAGTTACCAAAAGCCATGTGTCTGGCAAGGGCCTGGTGCCCAGGAGCAGGACCCTGTATTGGAAGACCGCCAGCCTGGGTAAGGCATCCTGTCCTGTGAATGGGGCAGTGGAGTCCCCCTCCTGCCCTGGGGGCTCTGGAGGAATCTCTCTTGCTTCTGGCTCTCAGACTACCTTTCTCCCATGATAAGCCCTTAAATTCCTCCTTTGATCATCCTTCCTGGCCCTCTTGCTCCTGTGGAAGCCACCTAGACCCCGCCTCCCTTCTGCTCCCCCCCTCTGAGCTTTCTGCTGGGTGTGGGGTGACTGTGCCCAGGAGCAGGACCCTGTATTGGAAGACTGCCTGCCTGGATAAGGCATCCTGTCCTGTGAATGAGGCAGTGGAGTCCCATTCACAGGAAACGGGAGAGCCAGGTTTCTTACCTGCTGTTTGCTACCTGAGTGCCCTTTGGCCCTATTCACTGAACTTGAGGGAGGAGCCAGCACATCACTGCCACCTGGCAACAAGGACAAGGGCGCACGCCTATAATCTCAGTGACTTGGAGGTCTGAGGTAGGAGAATTGTAACTTTGAAGCCAGCTTCAGCAATTCAGTGAGGCCCCATCTCAAAATAAAAAATAAGGAGGACCGGATAGGCTGCTCATTGGTAAAGTATTAGTACCAGACGAGCAAACCCATGACTATGGGTTTTTATTTTCTTTTTGGGCAGAAAGATACATCTACCAAAGTTTAAAATTAATACGGAATTTTGACTCCCAAGAATTAGCAGGTTTGGGCAAGTTTGGAGTACCCATGGTGGAATTAGAACACGGGATGGCACTCAGCCTGAAGGACACTTTTCCTGCCCAGCCTCTCTCCCTTCTGCCATGTGTCCTTGTCCCAACAACCTGTGTTTACCTCTCTCATGATCTTTGTCACCTATGTAGTAAACATGTCCTGCCCATTAGACCCTGAGCTCCTGTGGGCATGAACGTGCCTTGTACTTCGGGGTCCCCAGACAGAGGGACCTTGCAGTCACAGACAGTAAGGAGCCCATAGGTTGGAAACAGGTCCAGGATAGACTCTACTGGGGGATGTTGAATGGCTGTGCAGAAGTTCTTCCCAGGGATCCTATGTTGGGTCCTTGGCTTCTGTCAAGGGGTATCTCCTAGCTTATCCAGTGTTGTAGTTTAGTTATTAGATGTCCCCAAAATCTCACATGTGAGACAATGTAAGAACATTCAGAGGTGAAATGATTGGGTGAGGAGAAACTTAACCTAATCAGTGAGTTAGTCCCCCTGATAGGATTAACTGGTGGTAACTGAAGGTAGGTAGAGTACGGCTGGAGGAGGTGGTCATTGGGGCTGTGCCTTTGGGGTATATATTTTGTATCCGTGAGGGGAGTGTCATTATGCTTTCTAGCCTGATGTCTTGAGCCACTTCTCTCCACCACACTCTTCCTCCATGATGTTCTGCCTCACTCCATCCTAAGGAATGGAACCAGCCTTCCATGAACTGTGACCTCTGAAGCCATGAGCCCTCAAATAAACGTTTCCTCCTCTAATGGCTCTTATCAGGTCTTTTGGTCACAGCAGTGACAAAGCTGACTAAAACAGCCAAGGAAGTCCATAGTTAGCTGGGCTATCAGACACAGGACACAAAGGAGGATGCCTCCCAGCTCCCTAGACACCTGCCTGTTCTCCTCTCTGGGCGGAGACAATTACCACAGGGCAGGTTTTCAGGCCTGGACCAAAGTACAGCTTAAGGATCTGGGAAAATGACTACAGGTTGAGCCCAGAAAAGAAGAATCGAGATTATCCTGCCCAGACCTCTATCAAAAGATTCCATTTTTCTTCCTGAGTTTTATCTCCAGATGAGCCACAAAAAATAAAACTCTCTCGTCATCTTTACACTTGTTTTACATGTAGCCTTCATTCTCCAACTGGGAGAAAAGAGTTAGTAATAGTAAGTGAAGAAAATGTTTGCGGGCCCTCAACATTGTGGTTTAAGATGTTTTGAATTTAGGGAGATGGGGAGGTGGATACTTGGAGGAAAAAATATCTACCCGAAGGCCGTGTTGATAAGCCTGGCTTGATGTGGCCTAAGGGTAGCTTCATCTCTGGGCTCTGGAGCCTGGCCAGAGGCCTCCTCCTCCTCCCACTCCCCCAGGGCCCACCATCTTCTGGGGTGGAAGTCAACATGGTACCTGCCCCCGGCTGAGCTCTGCAGAGCAGCCAGCCATCTGGAGCATCTCTCCCACTTCCTGAAGCTGCCCCCCTGCACACTTAGAGGACCTTATCAGTGGGAGACCAGGGTTTCTTGATTCAGTGGAATGATAAAGGGCATTGATTTGTGATCGAATTTAGAAAAAGATCTTCCAAAACACCAACAACACAAATTTTGCCATGGATTATCTCATCTACTCCTCATCTTGGCCCTGGTGCTGGGATTACCCCTATTTTACAGAGACAGAACTCCAAGGCTCAGCTAAATGTCACTGTCTTAAGAGCAGACACCTGATTGTATCAGAGCTTGAATGTAAATTGTTTTGGGGTAAATTTTTTTTTTTTTTTTTTTTACAAGGCAGGGAAATATTTAAACTGTCAATCAGGACTCTAGGGTCTGGTGCTTTAGTTTGTTTGCAATGGTCTCTAAGAAATATGCTCTCCTTAAACCACCCTGAAAAGTTAGCCTCTGTGGGTGCTGGCCTCATTCTAGGCCCTGAGAAGGACCAGGCCAGACCCTGTCAGGTCAGGACCTCCCTGTTTGGTCCGGGTGGGTGTCCATACCTATATATGGTGCTTCTCACCTTGAAGTGCTTTGGCCTCTGCTGTTGTCTGGCCTTGGAGTGGCAAAGGGGCTCCTCTAATTTATCAGGGGAAGAAATGCGTCAGGGCTTCTGTCTTGCCTGAACTCTACCAGCAACTAATGGTAGAATCTCATCCTAGATCCATCCTTGGCTCCTGAGTTACAACTGTGTTGTTTTCTAGCAACCCCTGAAGTTTGCATGTTCTTTTGTTTCTTTCTTTCCATATATATATATTTTTTTCTCACTCTTTTGCCTAGATTCCTTACATTTTTATACCATAAGCTACACATCTGTCTCCTTATAGAAAGTGGTGGGTTTTCCATGTCTTTACCCAGCTTTGAGCTTTTGCAGCCCCAGGCAGGAGTTCTTCCCCTATCACAAAACTCACCCAGATCTGCCAATAGGAAGGTATTTCAGACCCTGTTGTTGTGCTGCGTCTGCCCAGCTTACATTTAGGAACATGCAGTTCAGGCCTTTCAAACCCAAATGTGGGCCTTGACAAGACCTTATCTACTGTACTGACAGAGTGCTTCCTGGTGACGCAAGTGACTTGGCATTGTCACTTGAGTCTTCGAGTGATATCTTAAGTGAATGACCCTCATGGTCCTTTCTGGAGGTGAGGGCACCAAGCTTCACAGTACAAGAAGGAGTTTTCCTTCAGTTCACATTGCCAAGGTGATTTGAGTGATCCCCAGAGGTGTGTACAGACAGGGTGAAAGATGGGAGAAGGACCAAAAACTGAAGATGGGGTTGGAGAGCTCGACAATATGTCATTCAAGAAGGTGTCCAGCTTTGAGACTCCCTGGCTGCAATGCCTCACCTATGTCTTTTTTTTTTCTTTTTTTCCTTTATTTTTATGGTCCTGGGAATTGAGCCCAGGGGTGCTTTATGACTCAGCTACATCCCAGCTCTTTTTATTTTTATTTTGAGGCAGGGTCTAAGTTGCTGAGGCTGGCATAGAACTTGTGATCCTCCTGCCTCAGCCTCCCAAGTCACTAGGATTACAGGCATGGCCCCGGTACCTGGCCCTCACCTACATCTTACAGGAAGCTAGTGGCACAATCGAATCAGGACTCGGCATTGTCACTGAATCCTTCGGTCTTAGAATACCAAAGTGCACAGTGTGTGTGTGTGTGTGTGTGTGCACAACACCCATTTGAAGCTTGATCTCAGCGCACCTTGTCTGGAAGAAGCAGACTTATCTTCAAAGGCTTTTTTTAATCTGTAACACCTGCCTCCCAGGTGTTCCAGGGAGAATATGGATCTGTGTGCACTCTGTCAACCTCCGGGCCTCCGGGGTATGGGATGGGGAAGGACTTGGCTGGGCACCCTGGTTGACAGGGGAAGCCTGTACTCTCTATGTAAGGGGAGGACGTTGAGGGCTGGGAGCTGGCCCCATGCCCCTGTCCTTGACTTGTTCTTTGTCTTCCTAAATCACTTATCCCCTTGGGTAAAGGGAGTGCAGCCAATGATTCTCTGGTGCACCTGGCAGCGGGAGGTGACTCTGGGTTATTACACACACGTACACGCACACACACACAAGCACACAAAGTATTTGTTTCAGAAACTGCAAAAATAAATATAAGCAATTGGAAGAAAGTCAGGTTCCCCTCCCAATCTACCACTTGAAAATGACCTCTGATAACACTCGATGTATATTCTGCTCTTTTGTATGCATGTCATCACAAGGAATTTTTAGATTTTTTAAAAAGTAAAACTGGAAAGGGACTTTGGAAATTTTCTGTTCATTTTGCCTATGCATCTTTCCACATCATTCTTTTCCACCCAATTACCTGATTGCCGGATCCTAGCAAAAAACTTAGAAATAATCACTTGTGTTTATTAGGAATAGAAAATACATGAACATGATTAAAAGGAAATGCTGTATAAAAGGATAGTGAAAAGATTTCCTTTCATCCTATCCCCCAGTTTCTCTTCCCCAAAGGAAAAGGATCTTAACATCTCATAGTCATTTATGAGTTGTTGTGTGCAAGCTTGAGCAAGCATAAATTGTCTGTGTTTTGATACGCTTAGTAGTATGATTTGCATACTTTCCTTTACCATTTTATTATTTTAGTGTTTGCATAATCATCTAAATACTTTTGTAAAACCGTGGAACAGAAGCTCAATGAGCAGAAAGGGATGCTTTGTCTTCTGCTGGGGTTATAACAGTAATGGTGTGTAGTAGAAACTCAGCAGGTTGGGCTGGGGATGTGGCTCAAGTGGTAGCATGCTCGCCTGGCATGCATGCGGCCCGGGTTCGATTCTCAGCACCACATACAAACAAAGATGTTGTGTCCGCTGATAACTGAAAAATAAATATTAAAATTCTCTCACTCTCTCTTTTAAAAAAATAAAGTAGGAAAGGTATATTAAAAAAAAAAGAAACTCAGCAGGTTCATATTGAATGAATGAATAGAATGTTTTCTTTTGGTCACTTCTATTCATATAGATGTATTTTATTTTACAAATATGCCATCAAGTGTATTATAGTTCTCTAACTTTGCTTTTTTCATGAACTGGGTGTAAGACACGATTTTCTAGGTTATTAGTTACTCCTCTCCAGTCTCACTATAATGTTCTATTTCATGGCTACACCATGGTTTGATCAACTCATCTCCTTATTGGATATTTAGGTGGAGCTGCTTATTTTTTTTAATACCAAAGAATAATTTATATATGGTATGACATACAGATCTTAGGTATACAGTGAGTTTTGGCAAACTTGCCCACTCAGGTCACAATGGAAGATGGAAGACATTACCATCAACCTAAAAAAGCTCCCTGTTCCCCTCCTCTGCCAGTCATTCCATCCCACGCCCAGCTCCAAACAGTCCTCGACCTACTTTTGTTTTTGTAGATTAGATTAGTTTTTGCCAGAGTTTCATATAAATGAAACTTATATGGACTCCTTTCTGACTTCCTTTTTTTTTTTCACTTTACTTTTTTTTTTTTTTTTTTACTTAATGTAATGCTTATGAGATTCATGGACGTTGTTTCTCTCAGTAGTCTATTTTTTTTTAAGGCCGAGTAATAAATCATTGCATGTATGTAACACAGTTTGTTCATCCATCCCCCCAGTGAATGCTTTTTGGATTGTATCTGGTGAACCATTGGATTTACCATTGGATTTTACATAGTCCTATGGTGGTGGTCCTTGTCTGTATATCTGTAAGTATGCTTATGGTAATGAATTTCTAATTTGAAATTGCTGGTCACAGAGTATGATTTTAAGAACCTTGCATGTCATCAGTTAATCAGCCTGAAAGGTTGCACTGTTTTGCACTTGCACTGATGTGATAGAATGACTTCTTCCCAATAACTTTGCTAACCCTGAACATAATCCTTTTAAAAAAATTACTGCCATTTGGATTGGTTAAAAATCATGTTTCATTGGTTTTGTTTAAAATGACCAGGAATCCAGAATGGGGAAAACACTAGATAATGGGAAGGGTATTCTCTGGATCATTTCTGGTATCCATGGACCTCTGCCTGCAGCAGGAAACTGGCCTGAGACCCTTGTCAGGGGCTGGATGAGGACTGTTGAGGGAACCTGCCCAGAAAATTCATCCTTCCCCTCTTCATCCCAGCCATTGCAGTGTGTGTTGCTCTCCCCAGCCCCAAGTGGCAGTCACTTGGTAACTAAGTCTTTGGGAGGCAGAATTTGAATTGTCCTGAGGCACCAGTCCCTTGCATGTCACTGGAGAAAATGGTGCCAGAACCTGGGCATTCTTGTGACAGGAAGCACCACACAGTGATGCCAGATACTTAGTCTAGAAGGGCTCATTGGAGGACTTGAGTGGGTGGGTTGTGGGGAGACAAGGATGGAGGGAAGGATGTAATACAAGACAGAGCATTAGGAATTGGATAGATTCAACTGCAAAGCAGAGTTGGAAAGAACTGCAGTGCCCATCAGAAGGGAGTCGCTTACACCGTGGCTCATCCATACACTAAAATTATGGTGGAGTCACTAGGTATGGCCGGACAGACAGCCTGTCTTGTGTGATCATTGATGTTTCTGAATGTTGTGAAAAAAAAAAAAATTCCAAATAAGTAGTATTGGGGATAGCTCAGTTGGTAGAGTGCTTGCCTAGTATGCACAAGGCCCTGGGTTCAATCCGCAGCACCAATAAAAAATAAATTTAAAAAAAAATCCAAATAGGGCTGGGGATGTGGCTCAAGTGGTAGGCATGTGCATGGCACTGGGTTCGATCCTCAGCACCACATAAAAATAAAATAAAGATGTTGTGTCCACCGAAAACTAAAAAATAAATATTAAAAATTCTCTCTCTCTCTCTTTAAAAAAAAATCCAAATAATTCAGAGAACCTCTGACTCTGATATTAGCTACTGTTTTTTTCCCCTTAATTTTTATAGAAATCTTAAAATGTTATAAAAGTAGAGAGAGTGATTCCCCCTGTACCTTTCACCCAGCTTTATTACCCATTTGGTCTGTTCTTTGGACAACATGTCATTTTATTCACAAAGGTCAGCTGCAGCTAAGGCCTTTAAAAAAAAAAAAACATAACTATGCCATTATGACACCTAACAAAATTACCAATAGTTTATCAATATCTTCCATTGTTCAGTCCATGTCAGTTTTCCCATTGTGTCAGAAATGGTTCTTATAATCAACCAGATGCGGTGGAACGTCTACTTTGGAGGCTGAGGCAGGAAGATCACTTGAACCCGGGAGTTCAAGGCCAGCCTGAGCAATATAGTGACACCCAATCTTTTATTTTTAAAAAGGTTTTTATAGGGATTTGTTTACATTATAATCCAGATCTGTGCATGGTGGTTTTTTTTTTTTTAATTCAGTTTAGTATATTATTCTCTAATGTCTCCTTCCTCTGACATCCTTTAAATTTTTTTTTCAGGCCGTTGGTTCTCTGGGAAGCCAGTACATGTGTCTGCCATATTCTTACCTGTTCCTTCCTCATGCTCTCATTTGTATTCTCTGTGAACAGTTTGGTTTATGTACTTCCCACTCTTGTGGGATTATAACGTGCTTTAACCTACTTCTTCTCTGGCTTTAGACTTCCTCAGTGAAGGTGTCCCTGACTCCCCAACAAGTTCAGGGCTGGGCCCCTTGTTATATATTCCCAGACCACTCACATGATTCCTTCAACTCTTAGCAGAACTTGTACTCACACACTTACATGATTGCCTGATGTCCGTTTGGCTCCCTCCCTAGACCACGGGCCATGAGGGCAGGCGCTCCCCCACTCCCCCAGCAGTTCTAAGCCAGGTTCACGGTTGCACAAGGGCCCCTCAGTGTTTGCACATCACAGACGCCTTATCTGACTGTACGTTGCAGCCCACAGATTGCCTTCCTGGACTTCCCTGTCGCAGCAGTCTGGTGGGGCAGGTGGCATGGCTGCCAGTAACTCCATCACATTGGTAGAGAAACAGCCTCCCAGAGCTTAGGCACGTGGTCCCAGTCCCCCTGTCAAATGGGAGACTGGAGGCCTCAAAATCTTGTGATCTGCTACCCCCAGCCTTACCTTAGCCAAAACACACAGGCTGCAGAGGAATTGCAATGGGCCCTGAAGTTAGTGATGGTGTAATGTGGACTTCCCCTCAGACAGCTGACATGGGGCAGTGGCCCAGCTAGGTGAGAAGGTGGGGGTTAGTGATACAGAGCTGTTGACTTGGAGTCAAAATCTCTCTTTAGTCTCCTTTGCTGTTAACTTTCAGTTTTGACTCGATTTCAAGCTTAGAGAAGAGTTGCAAGCATAGAACCTGATTTTGTGAACATTTTAACATATTTGTTTTATCTTTGTCTTTTCCTACATGTACACATTTCTTTTCTGAACCCTGTTGCAGAAATGATACCCCATTAGCCCTTAATGCTTCAGAGTTTGTTCTCATGGTTATTTTTAAGATTGACTATGAAGTTGTTTCTGGAAGGTTTTTTTTTTTTTTTTTTTTTTCAGACAAAAGCTAAGGACCGGGGTTGGGGATTTAGCTCAGTGGCAGAGCGCTTGCCTAGCATGCGCAAGGCCCTGGGTTCGGTCCTCAGCCCTGGGGGAAAAAAAAGCTAAAAAAAAATGAAAACCAAGGTAAAAGCTAAGGACCCGTGCCTGGTGTCAGGTACACTTCTGGAGGGGAGATTGACATTGTGGTCAGAAATGGAGAAGCTGAGCATGGGTCCTGGTAGGCTCTGTCAGCCTGAGTCTGGGGAAGGCAATGTTCTGTCTTATTTCCTTGGTCCTCTCCTTGGTTTGATTGGCACACACTGTCCAGGAGGTAACCTGTATTCATCCACTTTTTGTTGCTGTGATAAAATATCTGAGAAAATCCACTTAAAAGAGGAAAGATTTACTTTGGCTCACAGTGTCTGAGGTTTCAGTCCATAGTTAGCTGGTTTCATTGATTCCTGGGTCTGAGGTGGGGCAGCACATCATGGTGGAAGGGTGTGGCAGAGCAAAGCTGCTCAGGGCAGCAGAGATGCAGAGAGAGAGGGAGGGAGAGAGAAAAGGGGCCAAAGATAATATATATCCTTCCACTTGCATACCCCAGTGACCTACTTCCTCCAACTAGGCCCACCTCCTGATAGCCCATGGATCTGTGAACTCTCAATGGATTAAACCACTTATATGGTTAACATCCTTGTGATCCAGTCACTTCCTCAAAGCCATCTCTGAACACTTCCACACTGGGGACTAAGCCTTCAGCACAAGAATCTTTGTGCAGCATTCCTGATCCAAACCATAACACAGCCTCGTCATTCACAGTCACTGAATGAGTCCAGTGTATTACCTGTGGCCTTATGGGAGGCTCTGCCAGGAGGAACCATGGCCCAAACTCTGCCCTCAGGGTCCTTCGCATAACTGAGGACATGGTCATATAAAGCCACTTACAGCCACACATTGTGGCCATAATGGCTAGTAATGATAGTCCACCTTTAATGGGAGCTCACTTTGTGCTAAGGGCTTGCATTCTGTTCCCTTCCACTAGCTCAGCCTCCAGGCAACCCCCTCTAGAAGGTCTTATAATTGTTCCCATTTCAGAGGTGAGACATGCAAAGTTAAGAGAGTTAAATAACTTCCCCAAGACCACCCAGCTAGTAGGCAGCCTGGCCCTAAAACTCACACTGATGACCACTCTCCCCTTGCCTGGGAAGTCTTGAAAAGCTGTTAAAGAGGACATGTTGTTTATACAGGTTTAAAGGATGAGTAAAGGAGAGAAAGGTGTGGAGGAAGTTCTTCTACCAGGCTCAGGGCAGCATGTGATAGTCAGATGCCAGTGTGTGAGCCCCATGAGGCCTGGTTTGCTGGTTTGGTGAGGTGAAGATGGGCATCAGGGAGATGGATCAAGAGCATTGGCTTTGGGGATGTTGAGCTCCCTAGATGTTTCAGTCCTGAGAGCAGGTACAGAGCTATGGGGCAGATGTAAGAAGGGGGTGCTGGCTCACTGGAAGTGGACCCTGGCTATTGAGGTGTTGTAGCCATCCAGGGTGATGGCATCCAAGCCAGCACAGGAAGAACAGAGATTTGAGAGGTTTTAGACACAGAGGTCAAGAGGACCAGTTAGATAGATGAGACAGGAAAGATTTCAAGTTGCTTCCTCGCTGGAACAAAGTAACTCCGGAACTGAGCATCGTCAGCCTTTTTCACAGTGAACATTGTTCTTGAAGAATCCCAGAAGGAAACTGTTAGCTTCTAGTAATCTCAAAGGACACGCTGCCCTGAATGAAGGGAGTAGATGTTTACTGGGTACCTGCTGCGTGTGCCAGAGACTGCCAATGCCTTGTGGACATTATCTCATTTGTTTATTAAAGTTGCTTCTGAAAGAGAAAGAACCAGTTAAACGTACTGCCCGAGGCACTGGCTGTTCTTTGAATATCAGTGCCTGTTCATTCTTTCTTTCAACACATTTTTATTTATTTATTTTTTTAAGCAGCTGACTGTGTGCCAGCCTCAGTGTAAGCCACCATGTTTTGAACAGAATTAAGTTCTTTACCTTTTTGGAGCTGATAGTTGGGCATCGGACTCAAACTTGCCCAGCTCCATCTCCAGGGATTCTGATTCAGTAACAAGGGGGTATGTTCAGTTCCTAGGGTTGCTGTGGCAAAGCGTACACACGGAGAGACTGAAAACAACAAAGTCATTCTCTTGCAGTTCTAGAGGCTGTAAGTTTGAAATTGAGGTGTGGGTAGGGCTGTGCTGTCTCTGAAGCCTTCTCCAGCTTCAGGAGATCCCAGGCAGCTCAGGGTGGTCCTGAGCTTGTAGCTGCATGCCTGCACTTCCTGCGTCCACCTTCGCAAGGCCTTCTTCTCTGGATATCTACCTTGTCTTCCCTCTGCATATCTGTGTGTGTGTGTGTGTGTGTTCATTCCCCATCCCTCACTTTTTTTTTAATCATACTTGGGACTGAACCTAGAGCCTTATACATGCTGAGCAAGAGGTCTACCACTGAGCTATCTCCACCCATGTTTTCTCTTCTTATAAGGATACCAGGTGTTGGATGAAGGCCCATCCTATTCCAATTTGATCCCCCCCCCCTTTTTTTGTAGTTGTAGATGGACAGGATGCCTTTATCTTATTTATTTTTTAATGTGGTGTGGAGGATCCAATCCAGTGCCTCATGCATGCCAGGCAAGTGCTCTGCCACTGAACTTCAGCCCCAGCCCCCATATAATCTTATTTTCACTTGATTCCATCTGTAAAGACCCTATTTCCAAATGAGGTCATGTTCTTAGATTCTGGGTGGATGTAAAATTTGGGGGAACACTATTCAACCCAGTGCAAGGAAGAACCTCTGTTTTTAAACAGGTCTCCAGGAGACGCTAATTCATGTGGTTAACTGATGCCCCTCTGAGAAACTTTGGACCATAGATGGACAGGGGAGCAGAGTCTCAGCCTTGGGGGGAGTAGCAGGAGTTACCCACTGAACCATTCTGGGCTTCATGCTAGAGTCAGGCTGCCCAGGAAAAGCACCAGAACCAATCTGGAACTCAGGGATGGAAGCTTGAAGTAGACAGTGAAAAGCTTTGGACACAGAGTGGTAAGAGCCACTGAACAAGAGTGGTAACCCTGGGCTGGGGATGTAGCTCAGTGACAGAGCACTTGTCTAGCACGTGCAAGGCTTTGGGTTCTGTCCCCAGCACTGAGAAGGGGCAAGGGGAAGAAAACAAGGTGAGTAACTTTGAGGGGAAAAGAGAGATCCAAGCCTGGGACTTATTACAGAGAGGTTGTGTCCTGCCCCTGGATATTGCAGGCATGGAGAATGAAGAGCATCCTGGTTCGGGCAGTGTGAGGGATGTGGTCCTATCAGGAAGCCACTGAAGTGAAGAACTCTGGAAGCAGGGATATAAAAAGGCCCTGATTATTGTCTCTGGGGGTGTTTGGAGGGGTGGAATGGGGACCAGCGGAGGCCGGGCAGATGTGTGTGGTCACCATCAGGTGCCCTGGCAGCCATACCTGAGCACGGTACAGAGATTTGCTCAGGGGGCAGTGACTCTGGCTCCTGGGAATGAGGAGTGGTGCTGACCCGCCTGCCATTTGCTGAGGGGTAGAGGGCCAGTGACAGACAGATGTCACTGGGTGCAACTTCTCACTCTGTTGGACGGAAGCTTGGGCCAGACTTCAGCAGGAGGGTCATTGCTAGCATTGCTGGCTTCTCATGCTGCGGTCCGCCCTCCAGAGGGTGTCGAAACAGTTCCCACAGAGGTGTAACCACTTTACCGAAAGTGCCTCCTCAGATTGTGTTAGGCAATGACAGAGAGGGAAGGAGGGAGGCGCCTGGCTGGGCTTTCGGGTCAGTGCTGGGGACTCCTGAGGCCTCTGAGGAACGCTCCCTCTTCTGTCTCTTTCCCTTCAGATCTGCAGGTCTGCTTCCTGTTGGTCACTTAGGTTATACATGGTCTTTCTTTATATCTTGCTATGATAATTAAAAGGCTTTAAATTATTTAATTATATCTGTCTGTGGGATATGGATAGATATGCATAAATCTATACTCTCAGAAGACAGTATACAACTATTCATCATAATAAGCAATTCCAAATTACACATGTAGGCCTGGGGGTGGGGGGCGGGGATGCAGAAGAAGCTGAATTTCTGCAAAAGAGAAGTCTGTCCTTCCTTGCCTTAGGGTGGCACGGGCCTCAGTCTACCAAACAGCAACAGAGAGCTTCCAAGGAGGGTGCTGTTTACGGAGGATTGGGAGCTGCCAAAATTATAATATATTAAAAATATATATTACATGTGAGGTGGGACAGGGGCAGGGGATTTCATCTAGAGTCCAGTCCCAGGACCTCTGAAGGGAGGGCACCCAGCTCTGGACTGCCTGGGGCTTCTGCCATCTGCAGCCTCTTGTAGGCCTATCCCGGACCCCTGGTGCCAGGGCCATATGGAAATTTTTACCAGGGCAGTTCTGCAGGTGGAAGCTGTGCTTGTTAATCTCAGCAAGCTTTTCAGTAAATCTCTAGGCTTAGAATCATCAAATTATTAGGCACCTAGCCAGGGATTTCTGCCAGGGTCTAGCCTTGCAGATGTGCTAGAGTTTAAATCCCCCAGCAGCAGCACCCTAAAGCTCTATTTCCCAAAAGAAGCTTTCTGCCTCCCCCAAATGGAGTAAGGAATGGTATCCTGTGGATCAATGAATTGAACCTAGAGTTTCCCAAAGTTATATACGTTTTATTGCTGAATATATGTCTCGGGGCCTCTCCTGGGCTAATGCACTATTCCTTATTCACGAAGAAGCAGTGTGATATGCAGTGTTTCCCAAACTATGGCCCCTAGAACCCTTTGCTTCAGGGAGCACGCTCTGAGAAACATTGCCTCTAAAATGGATACATAATTTATCATTCTTCTTGAAATTCCCAGTTCTCCATAAACACTGACCTGCTTCCTCTGGAAATCCTTTATGGCCGCTGGGTAGACCAAAGCTCCTTTCCTTTCCCACCCTAAGGCAAGGAAATGCCTCTCTTTCCCCTGGAATTTAGCTACTCCAGTTTGGTTTTCTCCTGCCTCCTATCTGGCCTTCCTGAGGGTTTGGAATTGCTCATTAGCATAGGTAGTTTGCTACAACCTAAATAATTTTTTTTTCCTCTCCTGTTCTTTTCAAGTATTTTCCATAGCGAGCATCTCTTTCGGGTCAGGTATTGGGGTCACTAGGCTGAGCAGCTGAGCCCGGTCCCTGCTTTTGTGATGTTTGCAGTCTGGTGGGAAGAAGGGCAGTAAGAGTGAGTGGGCTGATGGATGAGGAGTCCAGGGCACCTGGGGAGTAGCTGACAGAAGCATGAGCAGGGGGCAGAAGGTGGAGGTGACTTAAGCTGACGTGTGACATAGCCAAGAGTTAATAATGAGAGTGAAGCTGCAGGCAGCTAGAAGAAAATACAGCCTGCAGGACAGCAAGGGTTAAAGGGAGGATGTCCCCTTCTCCCCTAATAGGAGGAACCCGCTGATGGACTGAACTCTTACAGTGCACATGACCTTCAGACTCCTCCAAGGTTAGCCACAAAAGGCCTTAAGAGCCTATGTGTGAACAGATGTGTGAAGCATTTTCTCCCCACCCTCCCTCTGTCCTGCAGCAGTCACAGGCCGGCCCCTGGGGCAGTGTCTGCCACATTCTGGCCTGTGGCTTGGGGTCTTGTGTAACTTTACTTGGGGTTGGCCCTGCCCATCTGCACGCCCTCCTGGCACAGGGTAACCCGGCTCAGGCAGGGAAGTGTGCCCCACTCTGCCAACTTGAGCACCACTGAGAGAGAGGGGCACCAGGGTTGGGGAACAACAAGCACCTGGAGTGGACATCTTTTTTTTTTTTTTTTGGTATCAGGGACTGAAAACAAAGGCACTTAACCACCCAGCCACATCCCTAGCCCTTTTTAGTTTTTATTTTGAAACAGGGTCTTGCTAAGTTACTTGGGGCTTCACTGAATTGCTGAGGCTGTCTTTGAATTCAGCAATCCTCCTGCTTCAACCTCCTAAACCACTGGGATTACAGGCTTGTGCCGCCGTGCCCAGCTTACACCTGGAGTCTTCACAGATCTGTGCACCCAGCCCAGCGCTTCTGCATGTAGCTGTGTTTGGGGCTCTGTGTAGGTTGTCATTCACTGATAACCCTCTTCCTACTGGAGCGCCCCCAGGCAAAGAAGTGATTTCCCTCTCCTTCCCTTCTTTTATTTTGTGTTACTGGGGACGGAGCCCAGGCCCTGTATCTTGCTAGACAAATGCTCTACTACTGAGGTGCACCCCAGCTCAAGGAGAGTAGAGTCAAGGCTGCCTGATACCACCCCTCCCAACCTCCTGAATGGCTCCTCTCGTGTCAGAGATGCTGGCTTATAAGTCATGACAATGTTCCCATGATGGGGAGAAGTTACTTCTGGCAGTTACAGGGAAGGATGCAGGGATAGGTAAGAAAGCCTCAGGGCATAGAAGGCCACAGGAAGATTGAGGATTCCCTCAGAGCATCCCCTCATTCAGTCCTACAAGCATTGTCTCACTCAGCAGGTGTTTTTATTTATTTATTTTTTTGTATGTACTACTGGGTCCTTTAAATGTTTCATTTGTTCTTTTTAGATAACATGACAGTAGAGTGTATTTTGACATATTATACAGACACGGAGTACGACTTTATTCTAATCAGGACCCCATTCTTGTGGTTGCACATGATGCAGAGTTTCACACTGGTCAGATATTCATATGTGAACAAAGGCAAACTAATTCATCCTTACTGTGAGACAGGTAACCAGGGTACAGACTGAGCAGCAGGGAGTAGTCTGCTGCCTCAGGGAGAGCCCATTGTGTGGGGTGGAGGGTGGACAGTTAATAAAAGCAGGTAAACTACTGCTTGTGGGAAGTCCCTGGATGCTGTGGAGAAGGAGAGTTGGGAAAGGCCTCTGAGGAGCAAGATCCTAGGGAAGAGAAAGAGCCCAGATGTCCAGAATCAGGGTTGGTGAGGTCAGGGTCCAACACTGCAGTTAAATGCTAGGCAATGCTGAAAACATTGTCTGTGAAGCTGTCTTGGGGGCAGTGGGAAGCAGTTGTAGGTTGTGACCCTGTTTTATGAAAGTTTGCATCAGGAAGCAGCTAAGGGGTCCAGGTACCGCTCAGTTCTTGGGCTGGGTGGAGCTCAGCAGAGCAGCACTCACCCCACATGTCTTGAGGCCCTGGACTCCATCCCCAGCACTAAGAAAGATGGACTAAATAAAACTCAGTCTTTCCTGCTGGGTCCCTCTGCGTTTCTACTTTTTAAAAATTCATCAGTGGGGCTGGGGATGTGGCTCAAGTGGTAGCGCGCCCTCCTGGCATGCGTGCGGCCCGGGTTCGATCCTCAGCACCACATACCAACAAAGATGTTGTGTCCGCCCAGAACTAAAAAGTGAATATTAAAAAATTCTCTCTCTCTCTCTCTCTCTCTCTCTCTCTCTCTCTCTCTCTCTCTCTCTCTCCTCTCTCACTCTCTCTTTAAAAAAAAAATTCATCAGTGCAGCTGGGCGCGGTGGTGCATACCTGCAATCCCAGTGCTCAGGAGGCTGAGGCAGGAGAATCATGAGTTCAAAACCAGCCTCAGCAACTTAGCAAGGCTCTAAGCAACTCAGTGAGACCCTGTCTCAAAATAAAATATGAAAAATGGCTGGGGGTGTTGCTCAGTGGTTAATTTCCTGTACTAAAAAAAATCATTATTTAAAATTCATCTGTGAACATATAATTAGTTAAAAAGAGAAAGGTAGAGAAAAGGAACACCCTGGGGAAGACGCTAGTCTGGGCTTTGCATGGTTGGAGGATGACGTGGGTACTGACTGGGCATTGAAGGGGCATTTATTAATAAAGGGCTGATTTTTTGTTAAAGGGCCAATGTAAGATTGCCAGGAAACCCTTGGGAATGAACTGAGCTGGACTTCAATACAGTGGGTGTCTATCCTTTCTTCAAACTGGAAACCTAGTTATTGAAATAAACTGGTTATACATTGAATGTGTTTTGTTTTAATTTAGATAATGTCAAAAAGCAGGAAAGTGAAAATCGTGAAAAACGTCAACACCTCTCACCCACCTGCCAGATAACCACTGAGAACATTTTAGTATATTGTCTTCTAGTTTTTTTTTTTTTCTGGTCCGTAGTAATTATTTTAAAAAATAAACTACTGTGACCAAGTAGTGTACCAAGTGGTGGTGCACTCCTAAATCTCAGCTATTGCAGGAGCCGAGGCAGGAGGATCTCAAGTTTGAGGCCAGCCTGGGCAACTTAGCAAACCCTGTTCCAGAATAAAAATTAAGAAAAGGGTGGGGTGGTTTCATAGCTCATGGTAGAGCACTTATCTAGCATGTGTGGGGCCGGGTTCAATCCCCAGTACTGCAAAATAAATAAATCAACTACTGTGAGAAGTGGGTTTTTTTTTGTTTTTTTTTTTTTATCAAGAATGTCTTTCCAGGGCTGGGGATGTGGCTCAAGTGGTAGCGCGCTCGCCTGGCATGCGTGTGGCCCGGGTTCGAGCCTCAGCACCACATACCAACAAAGATGTTGAGTCCGCCGAAAACTAAAAATTAAATAAATAAATAGTTAAAAAAAAAAAAAGAATGTCTTTCCACCCCCAAACTCAATCATGACCATCTGTCCCTTGCCACCATCTGCTCATCTCTAGAGGCACCTGTGGCAGACAGGCTCTCCTGTCCAGCTCAGGTGATAAAGAGCAGGAGCTGAGAGGAGAGAAGGTTGTCAGGAGACTGCAGTCCTTCCCTCCGCCCCTTTGTCTCCAGTCCCCCCACAGCCTGCTGCCGGCCACACTGATGCTGCCCGGCCCTGCCAGGCCTATTACTGAGAGGAAGGCCACCTGCCCAGCCCAGTTGCTGCCGAGGCTTCTGTCTGAGCTGTTTGCTAACTGCCCGGCAGCAGCTGCCTGATCCAGGGAGAGCACTGCAAACTATCCTGGGCAGGCTGCCCTCTTGTTTCTGGAGTCCAGGCCACTCGGCAGAGGGACTGGCCTCCCGCACGTGGGCTGCTCTGCCTTCCCCGGAGCAGACCAAGGTCCAGGGGGCTTGGGGAGGAGTCCAGATCCTTAGAGCACAGTCTTGAAACCCGTGCTTCCCCTCCCCTAATTGGGTTAGTGAAATAATCAGCTGGACACAAACCAAACAGGACAGCGGCCCCACATTGTTGTCCTTGAGCCAAGGAGTCGCCCTTTTCTGAGGGACAGGGAGAAGCAGAGGCTCAGCGCCACTAATTCCATTTGGTTTGGGGACTCTGCAGGGGGCACAGAGATAGACAGGTGTCCTTCCTGGCTGAGGTGCCTCAATCCAGCTGTCAACAATCCCAAGGTAGAAAGCTTCATTCCATGTTTCTCAAAGTGGGTTCCTTTTTTAAAAAAAAAAAAATATTTATTTTTCAGTTTTTGATGGACACAACATCTTTATTTTATTTTTATGTGGTGCTGAGGATCGAACCCAGTGCCCCCCGCATGCCAGGCGAGCGCGCTACCGCTTGAGCCACATCCCCAGCCCAATACCTTTATTTTTACGTGGTGCCGAGGATCAAACCCGGGTCCTGCCCATGCTAGGCGAGCGCTCTACCGCTGGGCCACAATCCCAGCTCAAAGTGGGTTCCTTTGAGCCTACAAAAGAGACCAGGGCTCCAGGCCTTTGATAAAATCTGCTTACATGGAGTTTGGTTATCTAGGAGTTTGAGAGAGGGGCCATTCATGCTTGCTGAGTGCCAGAAACTCCACATTTACAGTGGCATTTCTCCATTGCTCAAAGAGGACACTAAAAGCCAGAATTCACATGCCCAAGGTTAGCAAACCATGAAACTGAGATTCCAACCTAGAGCCACCAGGCTCCACATCCTGTTCAGCAGCTTCCCGGTAAGCAGGGATTGGGGCAGTGTTTGATGCAGGGAAGGACAACCCTGTAGTCATTCTTTTTTACTCAACACACATTTTGTAACAGGGCCACCAAGAACAGCATGCCAGGAGAGAGAATAGGGAACCTGATTGGGGTGTTGGGGAAGTCAGAGAAGGCCTATCTTATGAAGTGACATTTAAACCAATATTTGAGCTTCAAGTAGAAATAGGGAGGAAGAGTATCCCAGGGAGACAGCTGTCAATGAAGCTAGATTTAAAGTTAGGTAGTCAGTGTAGTTAGATAAATCGGGTCTAATACCAAGTGAAATCTAAAGTGGAGGCCATGCTGAGAATGATTCCTGGAAACCAGGACAACTCATGGAATGTTAATGAAGTCCGAAAAGGCCCTAGGCCAAAGTCCACCTCAAAGAAGTGTTAGTGAACAGCCCCCAGCAAACTTGAAGGTGCTGACTCAGAAGTCCTTCCTGCCCAGGTTACTTCTTTGGCCCACCTGTGTCCCACCCCTCGGGCCTTCCCACCTACATTCCATCACTTAAAGAAACTATAAAATGGAGAGACAACCGCACTTCCACGGATTCCACCTCTTGGGTCCCCTTCTTCCTCCGGGAGAAGTCTTTTCTGCTGTCCTTTAATAAACTTCTAATTTCTACTCTGACCTTGCCTCGCCGTGTGCTTCTCTGGTGTTATTCTTCAACATTGGGGAAGCAAGGACTCGTCACCGGTCAATGGCGGTAACATCACTTTCACAGTCCTGCCCCTTTGAGACAGCCTTTTCTAGAAAATCTCGCCTGCTCGCTGCTCCTTAACAGGGGTTGCTTGCCTACTCCAACTGTCCATAACTTTTTTTTTTCATGTGTTCGTGGCTTCCTTTGAGAATCTGCTCAAGGCAAAGGTTGTATTTTCCCAGAAGTGTGTCCAGAGGACGGGCATAAGGTGTGCTGCACTGATCTCTCTTCTCTCTCTCTTGGTACAAAGGAAGATCTAGAAGATGTTGAGCTCGATTGAGTTGAGTGGGACGGGAAGGCAGGACGTTGCATTATCTGACTTGTGTCTCAAGGCCCTGGACCTCCCTGATGAGGGTAGCGTGGCCAGCCAAGGGTCACTTGGCAAAGGCTGACTTCCGGCAGCTGTGGCCTACCAGACATGAAGGATCTGTGATTGTGGTTGCTTCTGCTTTGACCTGAACTTAGAGCCCCTGTGCTTAGAGGAAATACCCAAACAGCAGCATCCTGGGGGCCAGGGGTGCTGGAGGGCAGGAGTCGTGTTGGGAGGAAATGGTCAGCCCACAGTAGCTGCTGCTGCTGTATGGCCTTAGCTCAGGAGGAAGGCTGGCTGAGAGTTCTTCAAGCAAGGCTGTCCTGACCAGGTCGAGGCCCTGTTGAAACCCTTCAGTGGCCCCCAGGACCTCCTGGCAGGATCTTAGCAGGGCCTCTAAAGCGGAAGCCAGCCCACCTTTCAGCCTGCTTTGGGTAGGCACGCCCTGCCGGCCTGGCTGCTCCACCCTCTCCAGTTTCCCCAGAAACTGGAGCTCCAGGTTCCCCTGTGTGACTTTGCAGATGCTGTTTCTTCTGCTGAGCATACTTCCCTTCTGCCTCTTCACAAGTAGTTCCTAGATGTCCTTTCAAAACTTGGCTCCAGCCAGGCATGGTGGCCTACGCCTGTAATCCCAGTGGCTCAGGAGGCTGAGGCAGGAGGCTTGCAAGTTGAAAGGCAGCCTCAGTAACTGAGCGAGGCCCTAAGCAACTCAGTGAGACCCTGTCTCTAAATAAAACACAAAAAAGGGCTGGGGATGTGACTCCATTTCTCCTCTTTGAAGTCCATTCTAGGCCCAGGGCCATCTGTACCCACCCCTGCAATTTACACCTTTCCTCTCTCCCTTTCCCCTCCCTCCCTGCCATTTCCCATCAACTGTGGGTTATTGAACACCCACCTGTTCTGATCACACTGGGAAGCTGGGGACACAATGATGAGCAAAAGCACTTGGAACTTGGACCCAAAGAGTGGGGTGGCCACATAAAGCATCAGATGGGGTGGGGTGTGGCTCAGTGGTAGAGTGCTTGCCTGGCAGGCCTGAGGCTCTGGGAGGGTTCAATTCCCAGCTCCTGCACCCAGTCAGTAAGTTGAAGGACACACAAGAATGATGGGTGGGGTCTTTTCCTTAAAACCATTAAGCTGGGGATAAAAGATACCATGACTTCAAAAATAAAATGTTGGAAAAAAAGGATACGTTGAAAATTCTAGTCTCAGATCTGTTGCTAGTTCAGTAAAGCCTCAGGGTTAAGGGACTTTCTCAAACTCAGTTTCTTCATCTATAAATATTAGGGAGAGGAAGTAATTTATTCTGGCTCTGAGCACCTTCCATAAGCAAAGCCCTTGGGCTACGAGGATTGCTGAGTCCTGCCGTCTGGAGGATAGGGCCAAGACGGGAGCAGTGTGAAGTCTGTACCCCAGCTTTGCTTGTGTAGGGCAAGCACCTCCCTCGAGGAGGATGGGGGCGCTCCGCGTCTGCAGCTGTCCCCCAGCACTCCTCACTGGTTGGAATTATGTAACTGCCTCACTGTTCATTACCGGCTCTCTTACTGGACCATAGGCTGCGTGAGCGTGGGTGGTGTGTCTGTCTTGTCTTTTTTAATAACAGCTTCCTTGGGACAGAATCATTCACTTCCCATAAAATTCGCCCTTTAACGTGTGCAGTTCAGTTGTTAGTATATTCGCAGAGTGATACAGTCATCTCCGTTGTCCAATTTCAGAGCTGTTTCCTCACTTGGCAGAGGACTCCCACCCCCCACGAACAACTCCCCCTGGCCCCTGGCACCTGCTCATCTACATTCTGTTTGTATGGACTGACTCTTCTGAACGTTTTTCATAAATCAAGTCATATAATAGGTGGCCTTCGATGACTAGCTTCTGCCCCAGATCCTGTGTGATCTGTGTCACATGTAGCCGTCCATTGCACAGCTATACCAGACACTTTGGTGAATCCATTTGTTAATCAGTTGATGGACATTTGGGTTGGTCCCACTTGGGGGCTGACATGAATAATGCCATTGTGAACATTCGTGTCCAAGTCTGTGCGACCGTGGGTTTTCCTTTCTCTTACGTATAAAGCAAGGACTGGAATTGCTGGGTCATGTGATAACTCTATATCTAATATTTCAAGGACCTGCCAAACTCTTCCCACAGTGGCTACACTACTTTGCTTTCCCACCAGTGGGGGTTCCTATTAGCTCATATCCTCACCAGCACTTCTTTGAGTTGCAATTGTTTTTTTTTTTTTTAAATCACCATCCCAGGGGGTGTGAGGTAGTATCTTATTTTGGAGTTGCTTTTCATTTCCCTAACGATAAGTAATGTTGAATATTTTTGGATGTATTTACTGGCTTCCTTTTTCTTTTTCTTTTTTAATTTTTTTTTAGTTGTAGATGGATACAATATCTTTATTTATTTATTTATTTTTATGCAGTGCTGAGGATCGAACCCAGGGCTTCACACATGGGAGGCAGGCGCTCTACCCCTGAGCTACAGCCCCAGCCCCTGTCTTCCTTTTTTTTTTTTTTTTTTTTTTTTGCAGCACTGTGGAACCCAGGGACTTGCACGAGCTAGGCAAGTGCTGTACCACTGAATCCCATCCCCAGCCCTAGGTTTTTAATTTTGAAATCTGACTTATGTATTTTTCTCTTGTGGCTTCAGTTTGGGCTATCATATCTAATCATATCACAAAGATTTCCTTCCGTTTTCCTCGAAGAATTTTATAGTTTAGATCCTACATTTAGGTATGTGTGTGCCTTATGCCAGATGCAGTGCTAGAATAATGCCTCACATTTGGAAGGCACTGCATACAGATTGAGGAAAATAAATGCATCTGTGTGGAATGGATGGACACACCCCTCTTTCTAGTCCTAATCTTTGGTTAATTGAGTAAAGGATTGAGAGAGGCATTATACAGTGCTGGGGGGGGGGGGGTAGCTCAGTGGTAGAGCACTTACCCAGCATGTGCAAGACCTGGATTCCATCCCCAGCACCACGGGAGAAAGGGAGGAAGGAAGGAAGGGGGAGCCGGGTTTGTTTTAATGTCATCCCCCATGAAGCTGCCATTAGTGAGCTCTCATAAATAATCCCTTTCTTGCCAACTTCTTGTTCCATTTTCCTTCAGTTTTGCTTCTCTTTAGTTTTTCTGTTGTCAAAATACTGCTAAGAGGGGCTGGGGACGTGGCTCAAGCGGTAGCGCGCTTGCCTGGCATGCGTGCAGCCCGGGTTCAATCCTCAGCACCACATACAAACAAAGATGTTGTGTCCACCGAAAACTAAAAAAATATATATATATATTAAAAATTCTCTCTCTCTCTCTCTCTCTCTCTCTCTCTCTCACTCTCTCTTTTAAAAAAAAATACTGCTAAGACATTTCCTAAACACAAAATCTAACGTACTTGGTTAAATGTTAAATATGGTAGATACACAAAAGTTTTCTTTCTGTCGTATAAATCTTTGTTGCTTTGCTATTTCTTGGGCTGGCTCTCTCTTCTTGTGTTGGACATAAAATTCAGATAACGTAGTGGTGTGCTGATTGCAAAGCAGAAGGCACCTCCCGAGAGCTGGGGTCACAATGTCTGGAACTTACTTTCAGAAAAAAAGTGTGTGCATGCAGAGAGAGAGAAGGCAGAGCGTCAGCAACCAGTGAATCCGAGTTCAGGGTGCTTGGGAGTTCCTAGTACTATTTCAACAACTCTTCTTGGGTTTTGTTGTCGTGGTTGTTTTCAAAACTCTGCCTCATGATCCTACCCACGGAAGGAGTGAGCTGTGGACCGTGAGAGGTTATTGTGTGCCAAACATCTTGCATATATATATTTTTTTCATTTAATCCTCAGGGATTAGGGAGGAAGCAAAGGGAAAGGCAGGTGACCACAGTCTTAACGACTTGGCTGAGCAGTGGAACCGAAATACAGGCATGGGTGTCCGGCCACAAGGCTGTCATTCTTTCCTGGCCTGTGTGTCTTGTAGAGCAAAGCCTCCCCCCACCCCTTGGGGAATGACTGGCTTCTGTCATCCTATAGTCCCAGATACCCAACATATCTTTAGGAAGGGCAGGGCAGAGGGACTGTCTAGCCATTCTGGGACAGAAAGGCTGCCTGCCTGAGACCTGAGGCAGAAGGAACGAGGGGACAGAGGGAAGCACCACCCAGGCTGGTCAGCAGCTGGCTCTGAGGTTGATGGGAAGCCTAACCCCCACCTGTCCCACCTGTTCTGCAGGAGCTGAAGCTGCCCACCTTTCGAGCTCACTCCCCACTCCTGAAGAGCCGCCGGTTCTTTGTGGACATCTTGACCCTGCTGAGCAGCCACTGCCAGCTCTGCCCTGCAGCCCGGCACCTGGCCATCTACCTGCTGGACCACTTCACGGACCGCTACAACATCACCACCTCCAAGCAGCTGTACACGGTGGCCATCTCCTGCCTCCTGCTTGCAAGTAAGTGGAACTCTTCCTGTGCCATCTCCTGCCCCTCAGCAAGCCCTGTTTCATACTCCAGTGGTCTTCAAGCATCTTCTGGGTTCATCCTTAGCTGGGTGTGAACTGTACTAATAATCGTCACTATTTTTAGAGTCTATAATGTTAACAGTGTACCAAACTGATAAAGATTTTAGCAGCTTGGTCTATTTTTTTTTTTTTTATTGGTACCAGGGGATTGAACTCAGGGTTGCTTAACCACTGAGACATATCCTCAGCCCTTTTTTGTATCTTATTTAAAGATAGTATCTCGCTGATTTGCTTAGTGCCTCGCTAAGTTGATGAGGTTGGCTTTGGACTTGCGATCCTCCTGACTCAGCCTCCCAAGTTGCTGGAATTACAGGTATGCATTACCACGCCTAAATTCACACAGTGGCCCTAGGAGACAGATACTCTTACCTACCCCACTTTACCAAGGCCCAGCAATGTTAAGAAACTTGCTTTGGAGCTGGGCGCAGTGGCACACACCTGTAATCCCAGTGGTTCAGAAGGCTGAGGCACAAGGATCACGAGTTCAAAGCCAGTCTCAGCAACTTAGCGAGGCCCTGTCTCAAAATAAAACATTAAAAAGGGCTGGGGATGTGGCTCAGTGGTTAAGTACCCCTGGGTTCAATACCCAGTACCAGAAAAGAAACTTGCTTGGGTGCCCCGTAGTACAGGGTAGACAAGATTCAAAGCCAGAACTGCATGATTTGGAACTGTGCTCTGCATGTTTCCTGTTTCTCAACATGGAGCTCTGGAATGCACTGGAAGGGAACCCCAGCAACCACTGTTCTTAGAGGTACTTAAAAATGTGACTGCTTGATCTGGACCTGAGCAGATCTGTTATGTAGTCACCAGGCTTCAGCATGGGCCTCTTGGGATTTGCACTTTCCAACAAGGCCTCACCAAAAACACAGTGTGGCTTTGACCATCTGTCCGCCTCCGGAGGGATTACTATATTAATACGCTGCTGCTTTTACAATATTCCAAGAACACAGATCTCCCATGCCACCTGCCACTTAAATCCACCCATGATTGCCACAAGTCTTAGGATAAGGACAACCCCCTCAGGTTCTGGCCTCTCTGATCTTTCTCCTCCTCACTGCTGGATTCAAGCCAAACTAACCAGTTCCCATTCTGCCACAGAACTTTGCACTCTGTTCCCTCTGCCTGGATTGCTTCTCATTCCCTTTGCCTTCCGGGTCCAGGCCCTGCATCCTTGTGGAAGCCCTTCCCCACTGCCCTGGGCAGGTCATGTCTGATTATAGACCCACAGCCTTGGATGCTGTGAATTTTAGCATCCCACTGCCCTCTCCAGCCTGTGACTTTTAGAGCTTGGCACATAATAAGACCTCATGGAATCGTTAATGAAGTTAATGGCTCCTTCCAAACTGAGAGTCTGCACTTCTTCAGGTTGCCCTTAATGCAAAGCAGTGGTGTCCCCTAAAGACCTTGGGTTCTAAGTAGACAGCTGCAATTCAGATGGCTTTTGGGTTGTTGTTGGTTTTTTTGTTTTTTTTTTTTTTTTGGTACCAGGGATTAAGCCTAGGGCGTTTAACCACTGAGCTACATCCCCAGCCATTTTTATATTTTATTTAGAGACAGGGTCTTAGCTGAGTTGTTTAGACTCTCATTAAGTTGCTGAAGCTGGCTTTGAACTCTCCATCCTCCTGCCTCAGCCTGGGATTATAGGCGTGTGCCACTGTGCCTGGCTCAGGATGTTTGTTTGTCATTGCATAGTTTATCCTTAAAATTCAACCAGGTATTGCATTCTCCTCTGTGATGTATCATTGTCCTATTTTATTGCACGTTTTCCAGTTGATACCCAGGAGGACCACACCCGTTCTCTTCTGTGCTTTTGTCTGTTCCTGGCACACTGCCATAGACCCCCACGGGCACCATCACCCAGTTGGAGAAGTTCAGCTTTAGAGTGTTCCAGTCCTGTCTTGTTTTCCTCCCTGGGACCTTCTACCTGAGGCTGATTTTAATTCCTTTGGCTGCTTTAGGTTTAATATCCCCAAATTTGTAATTTTTCTTTCCCAGCCAGTCTTGCTGGGAGTCCAGCTTGTTTGCTACTTAAAAGTCCCAAATCAACATGCCAGTGTCCTTTCTCCTTGGGAAGAGATGCAGGGCTTGCAAGACACCCCTGTCAGCAGAGGGCCGAATGGGCATTGCATTTCAGTTGGTGCAAGGAAAATCTGCACGGTGGCCTTTGGCCTGTTGCTGTCTGTGATCTGAGGTCTGCTGGGGGCAGGGACTTACATTTCCATGGGGGACTTACATTTCCCCAGCGGGCTCTCTGGGAGCTGGGACATGAGGAGCACATTGCACACGGGAGACTCCTTTGTGCGCTGTCGCCATGGTGGAGGGAGGTGGCCGTTCTGATGGGGAGGCAAACGCCCCCACCCACATGTCTGCAGGCGGCAGCCAGCCTGGGTGGGTGGCAGGAACGTATTTTTTTTTTTCAGGACACCTGCCATATGCTTCGGAGGCCCCAGGAAAGAAAAGTTTCCATGGCAGCCTGAAATCCTATTCATTCCTCCTGCCCTCCCCAGGAAGACAGCCACAGGGGGGGTCACCTTGCCTCAGGAAGTTTAGAGTGGTGCTAATTTGGTCCCACATTATTCTTGAGATAAGAAGAGCTAGATTCTTGCCCCACCTGTCAGACTTCATGTTTGTAGAACTGCTTCCAGATAAGGAGGGCCTTTGCATAGAAGGGACTTTCTCACCTGCCCAGAGCCCCTGCAGCCCCCATAAAATGGGGATTAGGCAAGGGCCCAGATCTGCAGGCCTACAGAAGAGGGTGGGAAGGGAGACCTTCCCCAGAGGCCATGTGGCAGAGCCACCCCTTTGTCTCTGAGGTGATGGCATCTCCTACCTGGATAGAATTTTAACATAAATATAGTATAGATATGAACATACCTTGAATCTTCATCTTATACATTACCCCTCTCCTGTCTTTTTGCTCTTGTAGTTTAAATGAAAGGATAATTTGAGGGCTGGGGGTATAGCTAGTAGGCATAAGCCCTGGGCTCAATCCCCAGCACCCCAAAAAAAGGATAATTTGACAACCTGGACACCCAACGACTTCCTGTGAGTCAGCTTTGACAGTGCACAGTGATAATTGTCATCACAGCTGCGCATGACAGTGCCCTCCTGTAATCCCAGCAACTCAGGAAACTGATGCAGGAGGATCACAAGTTCAAGACCAGCCTTGGCCACAGCAAGACCCCCCCACACACACCTCTGTCTCAAAATAAAAAAAAAATAAAAAAGGGCTGGGGTTATGGCTCAGGGGTAGAGGGCTGCCTGACATGCCTGAGGCCCTGGTTTCCATCCCCAGCACCAAAAATATAAGTTTTATCACAGCTGCAGCCACCACTTCATCACAAATTGGCCCTTTCTACATGCCCACCCCATGCCAGGCACTTCTGACACACCACACGGAATCGTCCCACCACCCTAGGTGGTCACACTGTCATGCTGAGAGTGCAGAGAGGCTGGGAAACTTGCCTACGGTCATGCAGCTTAGGGGTTTCGAATTTTGCTTTTCAATGAAAGTAAAATTCATACTGTAAGGTAAGATTTACCATTTTAACCACTTTAAAGTGTGCAGTTCAGTGGCATTTAGTACACTCACACTGTTAGTTGGTGGCCGTCATTCTATCTAGTTCCAGATCATCTTCATCATCTTTAAAAATTCCTGGTGCTGATTAAACAGTCACGCTCCTTCCCTCCTCCAGCCCTGGCACCGCGATCTGCTTTCTGTCCCTTTGGGCTCTCCTGTCCTGACTCTTTCACCTGAAGTGGCCTGCAGGGCCGGTTCCCTTCACTTCACATGGTGGTTTCGAGGTTCATCCCTGCCCTGGCATCCGTCGGCACTGTGTTCCTTTTTAGGGCTCAATAATATTCCCCTGTCCGTGCCACAGGTTGCTTACCCAGTCACCCGTTGATGGATATTTGGGTCAGTTTCACCTTTGGGCCATGGTGACTAGTGCTGCTGTAAACATTCGAATGTCTGGTATATTTGAGCACTTGTCTTTAGTTTTGGGGGGGCATACATCTGACGGTTGGCTTGCAGGTTGTATGTTAACAACTCTGTATTTACTTTTTGGAGAGAACTTGTAGGTTTGCTTTTGTTGGTTGCTGCTCAGAGGTGACATTGAGTCCTTAGCTCCATCCAGAGCAGTTGCAGGAGGAGGGGTGGCAGGAGAGAAAGCCAGAAAGGCAGGAGTAGCCTTATCCCCTGCGGTAGCATGGCCTTAAATGTAAGACTTAATCATTGTGACGTAAGATATATGGGGGACACTTTTATTGTAAAAGCTCAAAAGCTGTAGAAGCACCTGGCGTAAGTAAGTAGTTTGCGTCCTGTGCTCAGTCTCACCCCCAGAGCTTGTGTGTGTCCTTGCAGACCTAGATGTCATGGTGTGTTTTCACTGAGAAAATAAACCTATCTTTGTCAGGAGGGGGAAATGCCTCATGGATTACACCCATGTCAATCTCCCAGGGAGCAGAAGTGCCAGATTCCTGCTCCTCTTCCTTTTCCGTTCTTCTTTCCCCCACCTCACCCCAGTTCTCTCACGCTGTGCTTTCTCTCATTGTCACCTCTGGACCCACCCCACGCCCTGGGAAAGCGGGGTCTGTGATTGCTGAGTCGTTAGCTGTGGGTCCGCAGTCTGTCCAGGCCCTGGCTGATGGCTTCTGGGCTGCGATTCAGTGCCAGATGGGGGTGGCAGATCCATCTGTTCCTCAGGGTCAAGTTCAGACTTCCGGATTTAGTGGATGAAGTTGAGTCCTGTTTTGACCTTCATCTTGGCCCTCATCCTCCTCCCCAGGGAAGAGAAGTATCAAGCAGTGGCCTGTGCCAGGAAGGGACCCCTTTCTGGACACGGGCCCTCCTGTAGGGCAGGATCCCTTAGCCTACAGAGCTACAGAATCTGTTCCGCAGTGCTGAGCTAACCTGTGGAAGCCCATCTCCTGTCTGTAGATTTGTTAAATTAGAAATGTATGCTCACTTGTAAAGTGAGATTCCCAAAAATAAAATAAAATAAATAAATAAAATAAAAAACAGTCTGTTTCCCATCCCACACTACAGAGGTAACTTCTGAGAATAGTTTCTGTGTCTTTTTTCCAAAATCGATCTCATATATTTTTCTAGAAATGTTCTGTGCATATACCAACATATAAGCGATCCTGGCTCACTGATTTTGTACTTGCAAGTTTGCCCACTAGATTAAAAAAAAAAAAATTCTTTTGCGGTGCTAGAAATTGAAACCAGGGCCTCACACCTGCCAGGCCAGAGCTATACCACTGAGCTGCACTCCCAGCCCCTCATTAAAATCTTTTTAAACCCCAAATCAGTGCCAGTGCTTTTGAGGTAGTTCACGGACACAGGCTGAGCAGCAAAAATTTAGAGTTGCCCTAGATATGTCTTCCCCACCAAGATGGAGCAAGGCGGAGCTCTCAAACTGTAAACAAGTGTTTTTTTCCTGTTCTACTCAGTGCCTCGTTTTCTTCAGTTTTGTACTTTTTGTCGATGGCTTGCTGTTTCAAGTGGCCCCCAAGCATCTAGCTGAGTGTTGTCTAGTGTCCTAAGCTCAAGAAGGCTTTGATGTGCCTTGGAGAGAAAATATGTGTGTGTTGGATAAGCTCCACTCAGGCATGAGCTGCCGAGGTTTTTTTGCCATGAGTTCAGTGCTAATAAACCAACAGGACAGTACATTAAAAGAAATATGCAAGTTCTGAGTTACGTATTGCTCAGTTGACAAAAAATTGCCATCAGATGCTCTTGGGGACCTAACCCTGTATCTTTTAGGAGCTGTGGGTTAGCGTTCGCTAATTCAATGACTCAAGGTGACTTTACAGAATAGAACCATCATGAATTACAAGTCATTTATGTAAATGTACCTAAGTGGGTTAGGAGTGAAAGTGTTCTTTTTGTTGTTGTTAACAGTACATCAGGGAGCCTTTTACCCACCCCCCCTGCCCAGGTGGCAGCACTTTACCCATCTTGTAAACACTGCTGCTGATTTAATGATTCCTCTACTGATGGACCTTTCAGTTGCTGTCCTCTTCTTCTTCTCTTGCACCCTGTATGACAGAGCTGCATTTCTCCCTGCATCTCTGCACACTCTGTGGGTAGGATGGACTCCCAGAGTGGGAAAGCTCAGCTCAGAGCCTGTGCATTCAGGACTTTGGTAGATAGTGCCTCTTTGCCTTGCAGAGGTTTTAACAGGAGAGCTAATGAGATCCCTTTATGTAAATTGAACTGAACTCCGTGGGAAGCCTCTGCAACCACCAAGGTCTACTGGTGGCTTGCCCTGTGCTTCCAGTGGTGAGTGCATTTGCAGTCCACATGCATGCCTTGCCCTGTCCACCATGCACAGACAAGAGCGGTTCCCAAACCAATTGCATTTAGGACTTCTTAAGCCAGAAATCAATAGTCTCATCTCTTAGGGCAGATACCAATAAAAAAGCTATTGCCTGCCAGGTGCTTGCATGGGGCTTCTGGAGATTCTAGGAGAGGCCTGTCTTTCTCCCAGAAAATCACTTCCATTCTCCTCGCTCCCCCTGTACACCCTTCCTACCTCCCTCCAGCCCCCCTGCACCCCAAATCCTGCTTTGATTACTTGGCAACCGTCATCATTTCTACAGAGCTACTTCTTTGACAGGGAACCAGGGGTAGGATGGGCTTACCCCCTTGGAGATTTTGTTGGGAGATTTTGGAAACTTGAAAGCAGTCTTAATCCCCTGTGGTAGACAAGGATGAACTGTAGGGCTGCTTCCTGCCTGAGGGAGTTAAGCAAGGCTGCTCTCCGCAAAGCCCAGAATGCTCTAGATGCCTCCAGGGTCAGATTGTAGGCAGCAGAGAGAGGCAAAGGGAGCGGCTTTTCCAGGTGATCTCTTTCTGGGATATTTTGGACAAAACCTGAGATTTCTTGACAGAATTAAACCCAAATCTGCAGGGAAACACAGCAGTCCCCATGCAGGGGATGATTGCATAGCTCCTGGCACGCTGGCACAACAGTGGCTAGGAGTGGCCACATTTCCGCCCTGCCGTGGAGAGCATTTGTAAATGGTTAAGCATTTCAGGAAGCAGGGTGGAGCTTACATTTGAAGTGTGCACTTCATGTGGCAATTTTTTCCCTTCCTGAAAAATACTGATCCAGCGTCAGGGGTGCATCTTCTAATCAGTGGCATTTGGTGGGGGGCTGCACAGCGCAGAGCACACTGGGAGGGTGGTCTGCCTAATGAGGGCCATGCCCAGCAGATCTTGGAAAGGCACAAATGTCACAGCACCGTGAGCCGAGGACATGGTGGTTTTCCATTTCCTGTTCCCATCGCTGCAGACTGGCAGGCTTAGAGCTATTTCGGGGGGAGGGATTTTGTGTGAACTGCCTGTCAGACAGCTGGCTGGGCCGGAAGCTCATATTGTACTATTTGCCCCCGCAAGTCTAGCACCCAGACCTGCTTTTTGGGAACCAGGACTCTGAGCTGTGTGTGTGTGTGTGTGTGTGTGTGTGTGTGTGTGTGTGTGTGTGAAGGGGGGAGGGTTGTCTCGTCTTTTTATTTTTGCAGGGGCCTTGGATTTCAAACTGCATGAGTTCATTGAACATGCAATGTGCAGAAGCCCCTGACCTCACACAGGTAAATCATTCGGAAAACATTGATTTGCCTTCTGCTCTATTAGAGACACCGTCAGCTCTGGGGACACAATGGTGAATGGAAGAAATGTACACAGCCCCTGTCAGTGAAGATGGTCCATTCCTCACAAATGTACCTACTATGTGTTCAGCCTGTGCTAGGTGTTGCTAGGACAGTGGGGCATGAAATAAATGGAGCCCCCATCCTCAAGTTACTTAAGATCTACACACATCTCTGAAAGACACAGCCACAAGCCTGGCATTACCAGCAGGTCCATGGGCACTTGCTGAGAACTAGCCAGTCGCCCTTCTAAGAACATGCAGGTGTCCTTACCCTTAGGAAAACTGGCTCATGCTGTTAGTGGGAAGATTGGAAGATGACAGGGACACTGGTGTCAGGTGCCCCTCTGCTCTCTGTACTTTCTGAAGTCCGGCTGCTAGGAGCCGGGCTGTCAGTGAAGGGTTCTTTTTGTTTATGTTAGCCATGGTATGGAGGATGCTTATCTTCCAGCACATTTTGTACCATTAGGGCCAGGATGTATTATGCCCATCCTCCTGTTTGGTTTGGTTTGGTTCTTGTTTGGGGTCCTGGAGACTGAACCCGGAGCCTTACGTACACTAAGCACTGAATCTCCCACTGAGCGGCACCCCAGCCCCAGTTCTCTGCTCACACTGAAGTCCTGAGGACAGAGCCCTGGAGCCTTCTGCATTAGACTTGTTGCTCCCTGGGAAAACCACCTGGAACAGAGCTTTTACTTGCCTTGCTTAGGTCAGTTCATGTGGTGGAGAGCTCACTAGACCCTGGTCACAGCCGTCACCCTTCGCCAGCCCCCATCACCCACAAAGTCACTGAGGCTGGCTGTTTCATTTGGTTTTGAAACCAGTTTCAGACCCGAAGGAAACAGGCCTGCACCCTGCTGCTGAGATTAGAGATTATTTCCGTGTTTGGTGTGTTTGCCAGGATTTCTAGACTGTCTTCAAGGAGCATGTGCTGCCTCTCCCGTCTCCTACGTCTTTAATTATAATTACAAGTATTTCCGTGTCTAGACAGGAAAAGTGTCTTTTTTGTCACCGACATGGTGGCGTTTGGCTCATCTAGGAAACTCCAACGCCTCCTGACTTGTGGGCACTTGTAAAAGTAGGTTCATACTGAGATATTCTTGGACCAGAGCAGACCTGCATTCTGGAACCTTCTCTGGCAGTTACACTGCCAGTTCTGGCTTCTAGGTTTCAATCAGCAGTGTTTTGCCTTCTGAAGAGTTTTTAAAGCCCCCCCCCCACTGTGGCACAGTGGTATTTATTTCTTGTAGAAAATTAGAAGATTAAAAAAAAATGAATAAAGTCACTTCTAATCTCATTACATTTTCCCCCAGTAGTTTGGGGTGGAGGGTAAATCCTAGCCCCTGTGATAAAATAAAATAGCTAAGGTTTATTGAGTGTTCACATGTCAAGCAGTGTTTCATTTTGATGCACATTTACTCATTTAATCTCGAAACGATCCCATGAGATAGGCAGTATTATTTTTTTGCAATTAACAGGGAGGAAACTGAGGCCTGGGAAATAGGTAACTGACCTAAAAGCACAAAGCTGGGGGCAAGGGGGTGGCTGGGTGCATGGACAGGATGAGGAGCCAGGTGGTCAAGTCAGGGATGGCTTGGTGACTTTTTGCACAGTGGCCTTAATCCTTCAGTAAGATCCCCTCTCCCCTGCCACACCAGGAAGGCTCAGGCCAGCAAATGAAGAGACTGCTGGGAAGTCACTGGCTACAGATTGACTGACGGGATGAAAGCACCAGCCCTCAGGACTAGGTTTCCTGTCTGGAAGCGACTGCCTTCCTAACCTTGAGAGGTTGCCTCTCCTCTTCCTTCTGCTTGCTTCCAGTGGGAGTGGGAACCTGGGACCCTGGTGTCCACACTTTTGACCCCACAGCCAGGAGAATTCAATCTGCTCTTCCTGCAGCCGAAAGCCCCATCAGACCTGTCCAGAGGCAGTCCCTGGGGAGTCAGGAAGGAGCATTCTGCCCAGCAGTGACCCAAGAACTTCATGCGCCTGACCTTCAGGGCTCCCTTCTTTCATGCTTGATACCAGCCATGCATGTGAAAGTGGCCCCCGTGCCCCAGGCCCTGATTTCAGGCAGCCAGTAAAATTATTTGGGTCACTTACAAAAGTGGAGCACAGGAATCAGGGGTTGGCCGAAGTCACTGTGTGAAGTCATTGTGCCAGTTTCTCCATCCTAAGACAAGGAAGTCCTCAAAAGCAGGACGGGAAGCCTGCGTGTGACCCAGCTGGCTGAATGCCACCTCTTGAGCGGGAGCCATTTCCACAATTTGCTCCCTGAAGAAAACAGCCACCTCACCTCTAGTCTCTGTTTCCAGCATTGGACCCAATCGATCTGGCCTGTCAGAGCTGAGCTGGCTTTCACGCCCCTTTTCACCCGTGCATCCGCTCATCCATTCATTATTTATCCAGGCCTGCTCCATGCCAGAGACGAAACCCAGCCGTGAACAGAATAGCTTTGCTCCTAAGAAAGGAAGGAGAGAGGAAGGGAGTCTTTTCTTTGTATCCTTAGGCAGGAAGTCAGCTCGGCCAGGTGGGGTTCCACCATCACACCAGGACAGGCCTCTGAGGTCCTAGTTTGATTGGTATTGGGGACATTTCCTGAGCTTGGAATCCCCAGAAGGGCCAGGGATCTTTGAGGCAGCTGGAGCAGGTCCTTAGTGCTACCCACTCCCCAGCCCCCAGTGGTGGGTCTAAAGGCTCCTCCTCCCTGACGATCACCGATCACCACAGCACTGTCTTACAGAGCAAGGGTTTTCTTTGTCCCTGACTTTCTTCCCTTTATCAAATTCCACCCAGAAACCTTCGACTGTGATTACAGGGTTGGTCCTGAATTAAGCACCATTTGGAAAGGGCACCGTTTTTAAGCACTGAGCTGTCATGTCAACCTCACCATAGTCTGTCTGCTTCTGTTATCCCCATGTCACAGATGAGGAAGCACAGGCCCAAGAAGTGGAGACATGCCCCAGACCATCTGGCCAGTTAGTGGCTGAGCCTCCCTAGAGTGGCTCTGTGCCCGTCTTCTGCATTGCAGAATTAAAACTGCCTCTGCAGAGGATGTGGTCCTCCGTGGTGTCTCAGCTGTCTTCTGACTTGGCTTCTCCACCAAATGACTCTGGTCTGTCTCCTCTGGTTCCTAGAAAGACGCTTGCCTGCTGATGTCTGAGCAGAGCCTCCTTTGGGGAAGAGGAGGGAGCATCCTTTTTGTCTCCAGTAACTACAAAAAGCCAAAGAAAAAAAATTTTAAGGTGTGTGGGGAGAGGCACCTGCATCCTGTTAATCATGTGGATCTGTAGTAGAAAGGCTCTGGAATTAAATTGCCAATTAGCATAAGTAGAGCACTCTCAGAAAACAAGATAGTTAGATGGGGAGTGGCTGCAGCTGGCTTGACACCCATATCCATGGGAATTCCTGCACCCAGAGAGAGAGGTTCCTGGGGACTGTGGGATTGCCTTGAAAGTCTATGAGGTTTCATGTTTGCGGCATAGAAAGCTCTGGACTTAGGAACCACTTATTCATTGATTTTAAAAATTAGGTCTGGGGACTTAGCTCAGTGGTAGAACACTTGCCGAGCATGCATGGCCATGGGTTCAATCCCTGGTACCAGGAAAAACAAACAAAAAAACCATGTGCATGGTGGTCCACACCTGTAATCTCAGCAACTCAGGAGGCTAAAGCAGGAGGATTGCAAGTTTGAAGCCAGCCTGGGCAATTTAGCAAGACCCTGTCTCAAAATAAAGGAAAAAAATAAAATTAAAAAGGGACTGGGGATGTCAGTTAGCACCCCTGCGTTCAATCCCCAATTTAAAAATACACACACACATACATACACACACACACACACACACATACATACACACACACCTCATGCTAAATTCTGTGCTATAGTATTCTATTGCAGGTAAGCACCCTCCCATTAGGGACCCGACAGCCAGACTTTTAATTCTCCTTTGTCTTTTAGGATCTAGGTGATTGTGCAACTCACCTAACCTTTCTGGGCTTCCTTTTCCACATGGGGAGGAGCCCCAACCTCCCAGTGTTGTTACCAGAATCAATTGAGATAGTACCTGCTAAGGGCAGGACCAGCTCAGCCTGAAAGGCTCCCCTTCACCCCTGCTGGGGTGGCTCAGGCTGCCCTGAATGTTTTGGTACCCAACCTGTGTGTGGCCTGAATGCTGCAGAGAGCCAAACGAAGATGTTCCTGCTTTCCCTGAGCTCACATACTGGTATGTGGATTCTCTGCATCTTGTTAACCAGCTGAGTGGCCTGGGTAAAGTCCCACCCATGGCAAGGTGGGGGGCATCTGGAAAAGAGCCCAGAGCCAACACTCCCCTCAGCCTCTGAACCTTGTAACCATCAGCAGGAGGGTTGAAGTTCAAGGTCACAGACCTGGGAAAGGAAGCTGGAGCCCAGCCTGGTCAGTGGGATTGTGTTGAAGGTGGGGGAACATTTTGTTGAACATATTTCCACCCACCCAATTTTCAGAACCTATAAGAAAATGCCTGTGGCACTGGTTATCACGCTATACATTTTCAGTTTATTTATACCCAACAAATAGGACTTTAGAAATCAGGCGTGGTGGTACACGCCTGTAATCCCAGCAAATCAGGAAGCTAAAGCAAGAGGATCACAAGTTTGAGGCCAGCCTCAGCAACTTAGCAAGGCCCTAAGCAATTTAGTGAGACCTTGTCTCAAAATAAAAAAGGACTGGGGCCAGGTACGGTGGTGTGCGCCTGTAATCCCAGTGGCTCAGGAGGCAGAGGCAGAAGGATTGTGAGTTCAAAGCCAGCCTCAGTAATTTATCAAGGCACTGAGCAACTCAGTGAGACCATATCTTTAATACAAAATAGGGCTGGGGGGCTGGGGATGTGGCTCAAGTGGTAGCGTGCTCGCCTGGCACGCGTGCGGCCTGGGTTCGATCCTCAGCACCACATACAAACAAAGATGTTGTGTCTGCCGAGAACTAAAAAATAAATATTAAAAAAAAATAGGGCTGGGGATGTGTCTCAGTGGTCAAGTGCCTCTGAGTTAAATCCCTTGCACTCCCCCCACCTCAAAAAAAAAAAAAAAAAGACCGGGGTTGTGGCTCAGTGGTTATGAACCCCTGGGTTCAATCCCTTGTACCCAAAACAACAAAAAACAAAAAAAGCAGGACTTTAGAAGATGCTAGGTCTGGGGCACAAAGAATAAATATCACATTCAGTGAATAAGACAGCAGCTACTGCTGCCATGGAAGAGAACTTCCTGGGTGCCAGGGAGCCCATTGCCCCACATGTTCCCTGAGATAGCTCCTTGAGCCTCCTTACCACCCTATGAGGCACAGGGTTCCAAGTGATTGCCCAAACTCACAGATGGTAACCAGCCCCTAAGCCTCCACTTGAGGCCCTTAGAGAGGGCCTCCTCCAGAATCCTGGATCTCTCTGGTCACTGACTCCATGGTCATAAATAAAACTGACTGGGTTCTGCCAGTCCTGGTCCATCTTTCTCCTCTGAGGAAGAAGGATGAATAAAAAAAAATTAGCATCAGAAAGGTCCACCTTGAGCCTAGCCCTGCTTGGGCCTCCACTTCTCTGTCCCCAGGAGGTTTTGTGACACTGAGAAAAAGCCCTTTCTACCAGATCTGTCTGATTCCTCTTGGGTCCCAATCACCTCCACTGCCTGGCACTTCCCACTCTTGCCTGGGAAGGCGCCAAGTTCTACCTGAAGGTTAGGCAAGGTCAGGATGCCATTGGGGCAGCCCCCTATCTGTCTGGCCAGGTTCATCATCAGCATCACCAGCATATGCATGGTAGGGCGGGAGCTGCTGCAGGGTCCCAGGGTAGCCATGAGGTCTCAGTTCCTGCTCAAATTTTGGTCCTTTCTCAAATGAAAAGGGGAGAGACATGTCTAAAAGGAGAGTGGCAGTTCTTGGGGAGCCATAGCTTCGCCTTTTTTTTTTTAAGTATTGCATTTCTTTAGGGAAGGAGGTAGCCAGCTTTTGCTTTAAACCTGGTTCTCTTTAGCAGGAAACTCTGGCCTCTTGTCAGAGCCTGTGTTTAGCGGCTGAGCGGGCAGCAGGTAACGCTGCGTGAGTTGTAAATGGGCACCTTGCCAGGCAGGAAGGACTGCTGGGGAGATTAACGGGGCACAGTGCAGGAAGCAGCCTGTCTACTTGAGAGAGGCCAGTGCCCGGCCCCGGACAGCAGGAATGGGGGAACCACTGAATTTTCAGTCTCATTTCGTGGGGTTTGCCTTTTTTGTTTTAAGAATTTTTTTAAAAAGGCATTGTAAATGATGATGATTGCTGGAAGCTAGTCAGTGTGTTTATGGGGGTTCATTACAACATTTTCTCTTTCTTTCCTTTTTTTTCTTTTGTTTTAGTACGTATATTTAAAATTTTCCAAAACAGGTTTTTGTTGGGTTTTTTTTCCCCCTAGCAATTAAAAGTGTTGTTTCTCTTGGCCCTAATTCAGAAAAGTCAGGAATTTTGTTGGGTCTGCCCTACAAGAAAAGGACAAACCAGTGTTCAGGAAGGTCACCTTCATAGAGACAGAAAGGAGCAGCGGTGGCCAGGGGCTGCAGGGAGAGGGAACATGGGTGTGTTCCATGGGTACGGAGTTTCAGGTTTGCAAGATCATAAGAATTTTGGAGATGGCTGGTGCTGGCGGTGCTGGAGGCACATCATTGTCAATGTACTTAATGTCACTAAACTGTATATTTAAAAATGGTAAATTTTATGTGGTTCTTACCACAATTTTTTTAAAAAATACTGTAAAAAGTTGGTCACGGTGGTGCACACCTATAATCCCAGCAGCTGGGGAGGCTGAGGCAGGAGGATCACAAGTTCAAAGCAGCCTCAGCAAAAGCGAGGCACTAAGCAACTCAGTGAGACCCTGTCTCTAAATAAAATACAAAATAGGGCTGGGGATGTGGCGCAGTGGTCAAGTGCCCCCAAGTTCAATCCCTGATACCAAAAAAAAAAAAAAAAAAAAAAAAACCAACCTGTAAAAAGAAAAGCCAATTTGCAACCTTTCCTACTGAAGTTGATCAACAGGGAGTTGCCACCACGTCCTCATCTGAGATCACAGATGCTCACCTGCAATCCCAGACACTTGGGAGACTGAGACAGGAAGATCACAAGTTCAAGGCCAACCTGGGCAACTTATCAAGACTCTCAGCAATTTATCAAGATCCTGTCTCAAAAAACAAAAAGGACTAGGGATGTAGCTCAATGATTATTGTTTTAAAAAATAGGTTTATGCCACTTGGGTGGACATCTAATCATCAGTCCACGAGCCGTGACCTGCCATAAACTGCCGAAGTTTTCTGTAGAAGCAGCCTCAGGGAATGGTGTCACCAGCCAGCCAGGTGTGCAGAAGGCACACGTGAGACATTGCTTAGGCACTTCACCAGTAGCACCAAGGATGCACAGGCGTGTGCCCAGCCTCAGAGAGCTTCAGTGTCTCTGTGGGTGTAGGGTCACTTTCAATCTTACAAGTATATCAAGCGGGCTCCAGAAATAAGGTTTGCGGTAATGTGAACTTCAAAAAGAAAAGTATAGACGGAATGATAGGGTTGGTGACACATCTGTTTCAACCCCTGATGTAATAATTCATCCAAGAAAGGATCGCCTGTGATTGCCAAGTCACTGAGACAAAGGATGTGGGAACAGGATATTCACAGTCTCAAGGTGTCACCTCACAGGTTCCTGGTTAATTTCACAGGAAAGGTGGTACCTTCAAAATGGAGAGGTCTGGTGTCACCACCGTAACCAAGCTTTCAAACCTCGCTTTGCTGGGACAGATTGGCGATGTCTGTAACTCCTGATGTGACAGTAAGACAGACTGAACATCACTTCTGTGGTTTTCTTGCCCACATTGACCTGTACCTCACCACGAGGAAACCCATCTGGCAAATCCAGAATAGCCTGGGTTCTTCCAAAGTCGATGAGACCAAAAAATGAGACTGAAAAGATATAAAGACTCCATGTGTGAACCTAGTTTGGATCCTAGATCCTAAAAACAGGTTGTAAAAGGCATTTTCAGTACCTTGGAATATTTATATACAGCATACACACAGAAACTCAGAACCAGTGTGGCTGAGTGTCCACAATTGGGGAATCTGGGTGAAGGGTCATAAGCACTCATTCTAATCTTCCATCATTTCTACGGATGTGAAGATTTTCAAAAGGAAAAAGGAAATCAGAGAGAGCCAGTGGCCATTTTCTGACTGAGAAAGACTCATACTTCTGTCCCCCTTCTCTCCCAGGGGACCGGCCTGAAGACTTGCCGGCATCTGTTGTCTGCAGTCTGTCGATAAGGAGGAAGCAGCTGAGGAACTGTGTTGGTGGTGGGAGCACTGGGGACAAAGGCTCGTGGTCCTGGGAGGAGGGGAGGAAAGTCTGCAGGCCACGTGCAACATTAAGGAACTCGTAAAAATCTTTTCTGGCTGTGAAATGTTTGGGGCTGGGAAACAGTCACTAAGCTGGGGTCAGCCAGGGCAGAGGAAGAGCAGGGACTCAAAGTGGCTTCTGGGTGTAGAAGCTGGGTTCTCCCACCCTGGGAAGCCTAGAGGAGCCTATCTGGAGGGTTCCGCTGCAGGGCCAGTATAAAGCACAGGCCTCTTCTGGGTGCTGGGTGCTTGCAAAGTACTCTCCATTCCGTGTGACCATTTCCTCTTCACATGGGGTGTATTCCTACATTACAAACAAATAAAACTGCCCGTAGAATTTAGAGCTGTTAGGTCCAGAGCAAACTCATTGAGGATTCAGACCCAGCTCTGCCTGGCTCTGGCTTGCAGGGGTGGGGTGGGGAGCAGGGTGGCCTCCCCAGCAGGGGGGAGGACCTGGTAAAATGAGATTCCTCAGTAAGCCATGGCCCTTCCATTGGAGGGTAATCCTCTTGGGCCTGATAGCAGAGTTCTGAAAGGTTTGAAAAGCAGGGAGGAGGAGGAAACTAATCTGATTGAGCACATCTGTCGCGTGGGTGGGTCGCCATAGATTGCTGGCTGCCAGCAATACCCTGCAAGGGTCTTAATGCCACCCCCAGCACAATACGCCTCACTGTGAAGAAAAAAGAGATCATGGGGCTGGGGGCATAGCTCAGTGGTAGAGCATTTGCCTAGCATATGTGCATACAACTGAAGTTGCCTCAGCTGTTCAGCACAAGGTTCAGGAACACCTGGGCAATTTAGAAAAAAAAAATTCTTCCTTTTTAAATTGCACAATGAATATAGGGCTGTTGGAGAAAAACAGACTATAATAAGATCATTAGAGAAACTCAAATCACCCAAAATACCACTATCCAGAAATGAGTGACCGTTTGTTCACGGAATAAACTGGGCACCTGCTTGGGCGCCAGGCACTGCTGGAAAGTGAAGGCAGAGCAACAAACGGACCAAACCCATGAAGGTAGGAACCGGAGGTCTTAGAAGCCAAGCCGGGACCGGCCGTTCATGTTAATATCGATAACAAGTAATCTGGACATGAGAAGTGCTAAGATGATGTTTAGTGGCCTCTGCCCTGATTCCTGAGGGATTCTAGATGAGGTAGGTGAGGGGTCAGTTTCACATGGCTGTGTCCTGCCCCTGGGATGGGAGTGTTGGGCGTGAGACTTAGAAGCCACTAGTGACTGGATCCCAGTGGTGCACAGGGCTCTTCCCCCGGGCAGCTTGTGGTTCCCCGCCCCACTGCCCAGAAGTGCAAGACCAGAGAAGGTGTGTGATGGGGGCAGCGCCCTTCCGCTGACTGTGGAAGGGGCTGGAGGGGCTGTGGGAGGAGGTGGGACACAGGCTGTCAGTCTCTGCCCTTCCCTCTTTGGGACTTGTCACTTGCTCATCTCCTAACCGTGTCAGACCAGAGCTTCCTGTGTTGACATTCTCATTTAGTCGCTGTTACTGGGCACACTGAGAACACAGAGCCTGGCTGCCCGGAGGCCTGTTTCATTTCGCAGCGATGGTCTTTGAGTTCAGGAATGGGTTGTTTCTCTTGTAGAGCAGCCTGTGGTTGGCATTGCCTTATCTCTTGAAAAGTTCCAGAGGCTGCTGGGAACTGGGTCAGAGGCCCTTGCAGTTGTGAGCAGGTGCACAGAGGCTTTGTTTGCTGTTCCTTTTGAGGTCCACCGGGCCACCCACCACCTTTCTGACATTGCGTTAGCTGCTTTGCACCCCACAAGGCTGAGCTTGGAGGCCACAGGTGGCCAGACTGTGGGCAGGCCTTTGAGGGGCCTGGCACTGATGTGAGAGTGGGAGCTTCCAAGAAGCAGTGACTTGGCAGGTGATGGGCAGATCAGGGTTGGCCCAGTGGCGGGAATGGGGAAGGGCATTCCAGGGAGGGGAACTGTCATGAGAGCCCCCCCTACACACAAACACAGCCCCTGGACCTTGGCCCTTGGTACATGAGGAGCCTCTGTGGCTCCTGGGAGCTGTCCACAACTGATAACAACCAAGAATGGATAGGTCAATGCTTCTGTTTCCCAAAACTAGGGTGGAGTAACCCAGGGACGGTATTTCAAATAGTTTCGAAGAAACCTTCAAGGGTCAAGCTCCAGCTGCCCACAGTTGTGCTTGCTAATATGCCCTCTGAGGCTTTTTCCCCCTTCCTGCTTTCTCTTCCAACCTATCAGTCTTTCCTGGGCTCACCTTCTGAGCCAGCCGTTTCCAAGGCAACCCAAGCTCATACCCACATAGAGAATGCAGAGGGACCGTTGAAGGGCTTTTCCACATTGGGAGGGAACAAGGTCAGATTTGCAAGGTCATTCTCACTGTGGCTTGGAGGTTGGATAAGTGAAGGCCATTCAGGGTGTTGGGGAGCACCTATCCCCCAGAGCTTGACCTGACTGATGTTGCTGGCTGCTCTCTTAGCCTCTCTTGTGTCCCAGACACCAGTCTGAGCATTCGGTGTGTGTTTTCTCATTGAATGTACAAAAGCCTTATGAAGTGTAGGTTCCATTTTATAGATGAAGAAGCGGAAACCTAACATGGTGTTGCACACCTGTAATCCCAGCTTCTTGGGAGGCTGAGGCAGAAAGATCACGAGTTCAAGGCCAGCCTCTGCAACTTAGTGAGACCTTGCCTCAAAATAAAAATTGTTTTTTTTATAAAAGACTGGCAGTGTAGCTCAGTGGCAGAACACTTACCTAGCATATGCAAGGACCTGGGTTCAATCCCCAGTACAAAAAAAAAAAAGGAAGCTGAGCCCCAGAGAGGCTGAGACCCCTTGGCCATGATCACAGCCAGAAGCAGAGGCTTGAGGAGTCAAGTCCAGGTTTGGCAGACCTGGAATGTGCTTTTAAAATCCATCAGAAGTCCAGCCTCTCTGCTTTCTTTCCTCCCTGCCCACACTGTCCAGGTGCTGTAAGATGGCCTTTCGCTTCCTGTGTGTCAGTAACATCTGTTTCTGCTTCCCTGTAGGTAAGTTTGAGGACAGGGAAGACCACGTACCCAAGTTGGAGCAGATAAACAGCACAAGGATCCTGAGCAGCCAGAACTTCTCCCTCACCAAGAAGGAGCTGCTGAGCACAGAGCTGCTGCTCCTCGAGGCCTTCAGCTGGAACCTGTGCCTGCCCACACCTGCCCACTTCCTGGACTACTACCTCTTGGCCTCTGTCAGCCAAAAGGACCACCACTGCCACACCTGGCCCACCACCTGCCCCCGCAAGACCAAAGAGTGCCTCAAGGAATACGCTCATTACTTCCTAGAGGTCACCCTGCAAGGTGAGGGCAGCAGAGGTGGCTGGGGTCCCCACCACACACACACAGGGCTTGGATCAGAAGGCGCTGAAGGGCATGTCCATCTAGGTCTGCATGTAGAAGAAACAGCAGAGGCTTCTGGAGAGGCATCTGGTCCCCAGAAAACTACAGCTCAACCCATAATCTGCTTATGGTAACCTGAACATTGCAGATGATTCGAATAGCACAGAGTCACAGCTCAGTCATCCCCAAAGAGCTTCACTATACAGTAGGATATGAGATGGGAATTGTGTTTACATCTGTTTTAGCAATAAAGGTTACCCAGTTTGGGGACCCCTACTTGAAACCCCTCTCTTCACAGTGTCTTAGAATGTAGGTGTTAGGTGACATACCAATAAGAAATAATGCAGATAAAACCACTTGATCACCTACCACACACTTGATCACCTGCCACAATCCAGAAAGATCATGAATGGCAGTATCCATGGTCCTGATATCAAGCATGAATTGAGTGCTTACTGTGTGCAGACTTGTTGGTCCAGAGCTATGCACACATTATCTCATTTGAACTTTACAGTGACCTCACACAAGCATCATTTTAGAAGTGAGGAAACTGATATTTAAAAAGTGACCTAACTTGGGGCCAGAGTTGTGCTCAGTGGTAGCGCACTTGCCTAGCATGTGTGAGGCACTGGGTTTGATTCTCAGCACTGCATATAAATAAATGAATGAAATAAAGGTCCATCGATATCTACAAAAATATTTTTTTTTTTAAATGACCTAACTTACCCAAGATCATTACTAGGATTTGAACCTGGGAGCCTGACTCCACAACTGTGCTTCTAACTAGAATACCTCCCTAACTGACTGATACCCTAAAAGGTGAAAGTTCAAGTAATTGAAAGTCAAGAGCAATTTAAGACAACATAGGAAGGCACTGAAAACCAATACCATTCATGAAAACTGTAGGAATTTCAGCTGTTGGCCTTTGTATAAAAATAGTATCAGCTTTGCTCTGTTGCCGCCTATCTTAGTAGGACATGAGATTTCTCAGTAAACCTAGGGAAGGTGCCCATTGTAGTTATAAATATCAAATTCCTGTAGCAGTTTATTTATTCACTGAGCACCTACTGTGGATCAAGCATTGTTGCTATTACTAAGCAGCCTTCAGTCATGCCCTAAAACAGAGTCCTTTGAAATGGTGTGTCATTCACCCATGACAACTAAAACAGGACAGATGAGTTACAGTTCTGTTTATAGCCCATCAGCCAGCCCCATGTGGCCCCACAGGACTCATGGACAATAATTTGAAAAATCACTTGTCTAAGCTAATCCCCCAAACTGAAAGCAAAGGTGTCTTTGGGGAAAAAAATATTTAATAATGGAACTTCATATTTTTCAAGTTTTTATCCTATTTATAGAGCATCGGTGAATAGCCTTTGAACTGATTCATTTGTCTGCCAGTTCTCAGAACAGGCACAGGACTCCAAGGGTGCTGACTCCCTCTGGGATTCTCTTTCAGATCATATATTCTACAAATTCCAGCCTTCTGTGGTCGCTGCAGCCTGTGTTGGGGCCTCCAGGATCTGCCTGCAGCTTTCTCCCTACTGGACCAGAGACCTACAGAGGATCTCAAACTATTCCATGGAACATCTTAGCACATGTATTGAAATCCTGCTGGTGTAGGTTCCTCTCCTGATCTCTGTGTTTCTTAAAAAATTGAGGTTCCACTTGCCCTTGAAGCCCACCTCAGGGCATGGGGGATTTCCTGAGTCTAGGGCCTCACCTACTGTGTCTCCTGATAGAAGTGGGGTTAAGGAATTGCCCCTTTCTATTTGGGGTAGTTTTGGGTTTGCATTTTTAAGATCAGGGAGCAAGGGAGAAGAGAGGCTGGGTGCCCCTCCTTCTACACACCTGGGCTGCTGGGCACAGTGGTGCATGCCTTTAATCCCAGTGACTCTGGGGCCCGAGGCAGGAGGATCACAATTCCAAAGCCAGTCTCAGCAACTTAGTGATGCCCTGAGCAACTTAGCAAGACCCTGTCTCAAAATTTAAAAAAAATAATTAAAAGGACTGGAAATGTGGCTCAGTGGTTAAACACCTCTGGGTTCAATCCCCAGTACCAAAAATAAAAATTAACATCTGGGCTCTTTGATCTAAGCCCAGTGTAATCTTATGGATAATCACACTGAGGGGCTTTTACAAGCTACTTTTCTCAGAAATGGCTGTGAAACTGACCTATCCAGCTAAACCCCAAGTGGCTTTACCTAAGAAGCTACAGCGTCTTTACAAGGGCCCCTGGGAATCTTGGGAAAGAAATGTTTGGTGTATCAGAGAACATGCTTAACGGCATCTTGGATCCTGCATTGTGAAATGGATATTGGAGTCCAAAGAGGTCCATGGGGACCTCAGGGAGGAGGGCAGACAGGACAGATCCTGTGTGGCCACCCCCAGTGCACTCCCTCTTGCACCCAACAGATGGCAGTACATCTTGGATGTAGACCTGCATGGTGACAGCAAAATTCCTCAGGTCCCATGCTTGGCTGGTGGCTACCTGCTCTCTAAATTGTCAGTCCTGCTCCCTAGGCTTTGTCTTAAATGGTGTGTTTTTTAAAAGGTCCCCGAAGTCAGAGAACACAGCCTGATCAGAGTGCTGATGGCTGTCCTCGATTTAGCCACCAGCCCAGCCACACACTATCACTGCACTACGTTCCCAGCCCTTTTTATAATTTATTTATTTACTTATTTTTTTAGTATCAGGGATCGAACCCAGAGGTGCTTAACCACTGAACCACATCCCCGGCCTCTTTTATTTTTTTATTTTGAGGCAGGTTGAGTTCACTAAGTTGTTTTGGGCCTCGCTAAATTGTGGAGGCTGGCTTTGAACTGGCAGTCTTCCCGCCTCAACCTGCCCAGCAGATGGGATTACAGGTGTGCACCACTGCAGCCGGCTTTATTTCTTATTCTGAAACAGAGTCTCACTAAGTTGCCCTGGCTGGCCTCAAACTTTCCACCCCCTGCCTCAGCCTCCCAAGTTGCTGCAATGGCAGGTGTGCGCCCCAATTCAGCCCGGCCTCACTCTTCAGTGATGGCTGCCACTTTGGGATATCCCCTTCTTGGATTAGTCATAGCTTCCATTTGCTCCTCTCTTACGTATGCCTCTAATTGTTTTGTTTTCCCAAAAAGTTTTATGGGGAGCTTTTTTTCCGAGATGGGAAAAATCCCTATTGCATCATCCCCCTTTTCAGAGGGAGACACTTAGACCCCAGTGGGCAATTTACTTGGTGCTTAAAAGCTAAGGAGTAGCCCAGCTGGGGATAGAGTGAGCCCAGAAAGGCCTAGAAGGTAGAGCTTCTGCTGTGTGCTCATTCAGCACCCAAAGCACTCGGCTGTGCCAGGTGTTGGAAATGCAGAGGCGAGAAAAGCAGATGGGACCTGAGTTGTCCTCCAGGGTGGGGCGGGGCAGGGGCCACAGGGACTGCTCAGCCTAGTCTTGAGAGGTCAGGCTTTGTGGGAAAAGCTGCTCCAAGCTGAAATCTGAGGCCTGAGTCTAGTTGGGGAATAGCCGAGGGTACATGCAGACCCCTCCAGAACAGTGTGGTTGGGACCTGCAGTATCAGAGCGCATGCACCTCTCCGGGTCCCAGATACGAAGGGAGGTAGAGGTACACCCAGGTGTCTCGTTCTCTTTGACCTTCAAATCTCACTGGACTCTCTTTTTTCAGAGCGTATGACAATGTCCTCAAGGATGCCGTCACAGTCAAGAGCCAAGCCTTGGCCATGGTGCCCGGCACGCCCCCCGCCCCCACCCAAGTGCTGTTCCAGCCGCCTGCCTACCCTGCCCTCAGCCAGGCGACGACGACCCTGGCCCAGCTCCAGGCCCCCGTGCAGGACCTGTGCTTGGCCTACAGGGACTCGCTGCAGGCCCACCGCTCAGGGAGCCTGCTCCCGGGAGGCACTGGTTCCTCCCTCCACACTCCTTACCCCACCCTCCAGCCCCTGGACATGTGTCCCATGCCTGTCCCCGCATCCCTTAGCATGCAGATGACCATTGCAGCAGAGCCCAGGCACTGCCTTGCTACCACCTATGGAAGCAGCTACTTCAGCGGGAGCCACTTGTTCCCTGCAGGCTGTTTTGACAGATAGGCCAACTTTGGGCCACATGGGCGAGCCTCAAAGAGCCAGGCAGAGGAAGAGAACACCCCAGAGGAGAGCTGAGCCAGGTGAGGTGCCTGGAGGCCCTGCCCAAGAGCCCAGTGCCCTTGGACGTAAAAAGGGCTTGTTTTTTTTTTTTGTTTGTTTGTTTGTTTTTTCCCTTTAAATAAAACTGACCCAAGCAAAGCATTCAATGACATACCTCACCACCGAGAGCATTCCTCTGAAAATCCTCTCCCATATGTGCCTGGGGTATAAAGAAGGCTCAGTGGCTGCTCCCCCAAGCAGGGGTCCAGTGAATCAAGAAAGACTTGGGAAGAGGCCAGAATACTAGCCCACAAACACCTCCAGTTTGGGCCTCAGAGACTTCTTCGCTCTTAGCCAATGGCAGCCACGTCACTGACAAAGAAGGGGTGGCCTGGCGCCTTCTCAGGACCCTGAAGCCTGCCGTGGTGGGTGCTCCCTTCCTTTGGCTCCACCGAAAGGCCTGTGCATGTGGGCTGAGTGCCTCCTTGCAAGACCCAGCGAGTGGCTGTCTCGCCTTTTGTTTTTGTATGTGAAACTTTTTCCGGCCTTTTAGATACTTCACATGCTGCTGCTTCCCCAAGTGATCTAGCTTTCTGTTCCGCAAGATGTTGTGTTTACATACTACATCAGGGATTTTGTGATACTTGAAAAAAAAATTCCTTAAGAGAAAAGAAACAAGTTTAATTGCCACACTCTGCCTGTCCCCCGCGAGACTGTCAGTTTTAACCCATCTTGGGATGGACCCGCAGTAGCACCAGAGCTCCCTTTTCAGAAGCACGATGCGATGGGTGAGAACCACCTCGAAGGCTCTCGGTCCCAGAAGATTCCATGTCTTGGATGCTGTAGAACTTTGATGACCACCCGGGGGCTGGAGGGGGAAAACGAAGGTGGACACCATCCCCACCTCCCTCCACCAGTTGCTTATGGTATGTCAGGTGACACCAGCCCTGGCTTTGAGTTTGGCTAATAGCAAAGGGTAAGAATGTGGAATGCTTGTTAATGCTGCCTGGATGGGGACATGGGGTGTATCTGTCACCATCGCTGGTAGGCAAGGGGTTGGTTGCATCAAAAACCAGTATTGGGGGATCTGCAGCAAGAGGGATCTCAGGAAGATTCTTGTAACCATGTGCAATATGTTTTTATACCGACTCCCAGCTTCTGCTCAGCATGTTTCTTTTGGTTTGTTGGTTTGTTGTCAGGGGACACACTGTTCGCCCGTCAGAACTGGGAGGTACAAAGGACGGAAGCAAATTTTGTTGTTTGGTTTGCTTTTTATTTTATTTTTTTAAGAGAAACCCATCTTGGTTTTCTTGACTCATTGGTGTTCTTGACTCTTGACTCACTGTCTAGGAGACCGTGACGGGGGCCGCCAGGAAGGTGGCCGAGGACTGCTGAGTCGGCTCCAGAGTTTTTTGGAGCAGATGAAAGTCTCAGCGTGGAAATGGAAAAGAGACAGGCTGTGGCTGAAGCGCTGCCGCCCCGCCACACTAGCATAGGAACTGCAGGGTCCTTTGTCGGTCTCCTTCCCCTTTGCTGACTCCTCCTATTTATGTGCGACTGGGTGGGACTCCGGGTTATTGTGTCTGTCTGTTGTGGGGCCGGGGGCTCCTGAGGGGCTACCCCAGCAGCCTGGCTCCCAGAAATAAGTGTCCCGCAATAAACATATTGCCTGCGTTCCATCTCTCTGTTGTCTTCCTGGACTTCCCCTCTCAGGCCAGCCCTTTTCTCCCCACCTCCAGTGGGCCATCAAGTGTCTCCTGGGATGAGCAGCAGGGTTGTGGGGTATCAGGATTGGCAACAGCAAGACTGGCTTCTTTGGAGCTGGGTCCTGCCCTCTGAGCTGGAATTGGGCCTCCCTGGGAACACAGGCTGGGCAGAGAGGGTGTATGTATGACTTAACATCCCAGCTCGTGACTGTACCACTCAGGGCTCTCCAGGGGACAAAACAATAGGACATGGGGAGAGATTTGCTTTAAGGAATTGGCTCATGCGACTGTGGGACTGGCATGTCTAAAATGTGGGGCAGCATGACAACAGGCTGAAGACTCAGGTAAGAGTCAACACTTCTGGCTGGGCATGTGGCTCAGGGACAGAGTGATTGCCTCCCATGCACAAGGCCCTGAGTTCAATTCCAATATCACAAGAAGAAGAAGAAAAAGTAGATACTGCAATGGAGCCTAAAATCTAGCTCTCGTCAGGGTCTCAGGCATGATTTCTGTGTTGCGGTCGTGAGGCAAAATTCCACCCCTGGGAAACTTTAATCTCTGCCCAGAAGGTCTTTGGCTAGTGGAATGGGGCCCGCCCGTGTTATGGAGAGTCATCTATCTGCTCGACTGTGAATGTCAGGCACATCTAAAACAACACCTTCACAGCAGCATCTTTGCAAGTGTTTTATCAAGTCACTGAGCACCATAGCCTAACCAAGTTGACATATAAAATTAACAATCGTAACCACTTTTTAGCCGTTGGAAGGTCATTGACCAACTTCCCTGAGCCTCTGTCTTCTTACCTGTTAAAGTGGGGGCAGCAAGAGCCCTTGCCTCAGGCTTCTCACGAAGATCAAACACCGTGATGTACATGAAGGCTGGCATCTCAAGAAAAAGGGGTAATTATTGTGTCTCTAAACACAAGATCACTGTAAGATGCACCATTATCTATGTACCAGTGCGTTTATTGTGTTGGGAGGGTGGGTTTGTATTTTTGAGACAGGATCTAATTATGTTGCTCAGGCTAGTCCTGGGCTCAAATAACCAAACATAGCTGAGACTACAGGTGTGCACCACTATGCCCAACTAAAAACTAAAGCCAAAAGCCAGGTGTGGTAATCCCATCAGCCCAGGAGGCCGAGGTAAGAGGATTGCAAGTTCAAAGCCATCCTCAGCAACTTAACAAGGCCCTAAGAAACTTAGACCCTGTGTCAAAATAAAATATAAAAATGGCTGGAGGTATGGCTCAGTAGTTAAGTGCCCCTGGATTCAATCCCTGGTACCAAACAATAAGAAAAGAAAAAGTCTTGCCAAGCCCTGGGGATGTAGCCCAGCAGTAGAGTGCCTACTTGCCCAGTATTTCTGAGGACCTGAGTTGCATCCCCAGCATCACAAAAAGAAAAGAAAAAATCCCCCATCAACTTAATGACAGTGCTTAAAATGCCATGGATTCTATTCAGGAGTGTTTAAAAATGTCAAACTGTGTAGGTAGAACCACGGAAGACACATCCACTGTCATAGAGGACATCAGATTCCTGCCCTTCCCTGAAGGGCTCTCTCTGGGGCCTGTCCTGCTCTCCGCCACTAGGTTCCAGGAAGAGAACCACCCGGAGAGCTGGTGTCATTGGTGCTGCGAGGGATTTGCCAAGCAAATGTGCCTTTGGTTGGGGTGGGGAGGCATGGGGAGATGTGTGGAAGTCCCAGGAAGGGTGCTTGGGGACCATGTCTATTGGCAGGTGGAGTTGGGAACTGATCTCTCTGTGTACAAGGCCCAGTGAAGCAGGAGGCTCTGGGTTTGGGAAGATTAGAGACAAGTCTCATTTACCAAGAGCATCTGCCTCACTGTGGGCAAATCCCTCCCTCTTTGGGCTTCGGTTCCCCACCTGTTTCCATGGAGATGGTTGAATTGATGGCTGAGTTTGAACTCAGGGGGAAGATGGGCTGCAGAGTCCCTGGCCCCTGCCTTCAGCTGGAGGGATTTCTCCCACACACGTGTGTTCCATTCAACATTTGGTCGATTCCCATGCTGGGGGTGGGTGGCTAGGAAAGGGTTTTTTTGTTTGTTTGTTTGTTTGGTTTTTTAGTAACAGTGACGACCTTAAAGGCCCTCCCAAGGGCTGACATCTGGCTGAATCCAGAGGTTTTCAAACCTGAGAAAGCTGAAGAATGAGTGGCCTGGAGACCTAGAGGGGTGGCGTCCTGGAATCTGCATTTTTAACCATCTTCCTGGTGACTTGAGTACAGCATTTCCTTGAAGAAGGAAAGAAGGGTTAAACGTGCAGGACACAGATTCCATGCTCACAGGAAGAGGGCAAGGAAACGACATCCCAACCCAAGCTCAGCCATCTGAGCTCTCAGCCTCAGCTTTATCTTGCACTTAACACTCTTCCTTCTCTTAAGTATTTCTTTCACTAAGCTGTGTGAAGGGTTGGGAGGCTCAGGCTCCTTTTCCAATGAGAACTTGCTTCTATCCAGGTTAACATTTGCAAGTGACCAGATTAGGGGTAGGGCCAGGCTTCCAGTGCCTCTGGCCCTTGAGTTTTCAGGCCATCTCTTCAAAACTGTTTCCTCTCTGGTCTGCTCTTCTCCCTTAATCCTTGTGGGACTGGCTCCTTACCTTTCATAGCAGTGATTCTCAGCTAGAGTCACTGTTGTGACCCAGGGAACATTTGGCAGTGTCTAGAGATATGATATATTCAATTGCAAAAGGAAATGGTCTTGGCATCCAGGGGGCAGAGATCAGGGGTGCTGCTTAACATAATTAAATGCACAGGACAAAGAAATGATCTGGCCTGGCACAGCGGCACACTCTTGTCACCCCAGCGGCTTGGGAGGCTGAAACAGGAAGATCACAAGTTCAAATCCAACCTCAGCAAAAGTGAAGCACTAAGCAACTTAGTGAGATCCTGTATCTAAATAAAATACAAAGTAGTGCTGGAGATGTGGCTCGGTGAGTGAGTACCCCTGAGTTCAATCCCAAGCCCCCTGCCCCCCCCCCAAAAAAAAGAAATGATCTGGCTGCCCCCGGTGTGATGGTACACACCTGGAGAGCCGCAGTGAATAAGGGAGTCAGTTCAAGCTCCTGCAATCTGAATCGGCCTTGCCACCCCACAGGGCCTGGTGCAAGGGTTTGGAATGAGAGAGAAGACCCACAGTGGCCCAGCGGCCCATCCTCTGTGGGAGCTCCCCATGCACTGGAGGAGCTTGACTGGAGGAAGTTGGTGCCCTAGCAGAGTGGGAGTGATGAACTCCAAGAGTCAGGGTGAAGGTCATGAGGAGCCTGGGGTTAAGGGCGCCTGCGTTGAGGTGTCGGGGTTGGGGCCTCCCGCTGCATCTTGAACAGTGCTGGAAACACACTGGTAGCTTTTTGGAAGCCATTGGTATACCTGTTAATCTCTATCTGTGTAACTCCCCTGAGACCCAGGAGGGGACGGTTATATTAACCCATTTTACACACAGGAAAGATAAGGCTCAGCAAGGCCCAGGACTTGCCCACTTGGCTTACATGTTGGTGGAGGCACTCCCAACCCTTTAGTCTCACTGCCTTGGGATTGATGGGGAGGTGAGGGCGGCGGGAGCGCATACCGAATCCTTTAGGTAAGTTACAGCTGTTCCCCCACCTACTGCTGCGGAGCCTGAAGCTCAGAGAAGTGAATGAACTTCCCCAAGGTAACACCAGTACCATGTGACAGAAGAGGTATTAGAGTCCTGGCAATGTGACTGAGTCAAAATTCCTAAGTAACCACTCATCTCTTCTGGCTCCCAGGAGGCCAGTGAAGTGGATGCTTTCCTCCAGCTCACTTTCCGCCACTTACCCCAGAAACTAGCCTCCATCAGGGAGAGAAGCCCAGTCCTTTACTCTCAGTGCTCCGCCCCCACCTTTGCTGTGTGACCTTGGGTGAATTTCTTCCCTTCTCTGAGCCTTGGTTTTCCATATCGGAAATACACAGTTACAACTGGTTGAGAACTGAGATCCTGCTGTCCTAGGTTCTGCACTTCTGAGATTATGTGGCAACATGGGCTTAAGAGGTCCTTCCCTGCCAACAATTTGAATTTGTCCTTGAATAAATTATGGATATGAAATCTCTCTCTCCTTCCCTCCCCTCCTGCCTCTTCCTCTTCCTCTTCCCTGCCCTTCCTCCCTTTCTCCCTCACTCAATTTTCAGTCTAATTATGGGTAACTCTGTGTTATTTAGAGACTTATTATCCAAGCTCATTATGAGTAATTATTCAGTCTGGAGGGGAAACAGCAACACTGCTAGTTTAATTTAATGCTTACCTAGTTCACTTAATTAGCAATAAGTCTTGGCAAAACGTTGGAATTCGTGGGGTCCTGGCTGGGTGGGTGGGTGAGAGAGGCTGTTCTTGGAAAGACAAACAAGGTCTCAGGGTAGCCTGTGGGAGGAGGCGAGGGGAGGGTAGCCAGTAGGCTGGGCCTAGTGTCCGTCCAGGCTGCCCCAAGAGTGAAGGACTGCAGATTGCACGGGGCCAGAAGAAACTTAGGGGAGGAAGCTATGGGAGACCAACCTTACACATGACTGAGTCACACTCCCCGGCTGGGTGCTGAGGCGCTCAGTCACAGAAATGTGGGCGGTGTCTCGTGCATGGGTGTGTCTTGCTACAGCCCCCTGGGTGAAGCTATGCTCACCTGTTCCTTTGTAATATAACCCCTTGCCCTGTTTAGGATAGAATCTTCCATGGAAGTGCCTTGTGTGTGTCCCCTCCTCTTACTGTGCCCTTGGGTGTGACCTACCCAGGTGTCAGTCAACCTGCTGACAGTGGACATCATGAAGATATTCAGCCCCCTGAAACCTGACCCCTTGCCTCATTTGAATAGCTTCTCCTCAATAAAAGGGGTCAGCGGGTGCTCTCACGCTCTCTCTTTCTGCGGACCCTTAAGGTCCCAAGGAGCCGTCACAGCGACCCCAAAGAAAAAGATATTTGTGTCTCTTGTGTGGTTATTTCATGCAGCCCAGTTTAACTGGAGTGACCCCTGAGCCTTTTAGTTGAAAGAACAGAAACCCGGCAGGAAACACTTATTAAGCACCTGCTGTGTGCTGGGCAAAGCTTATTCCTTATTCCCCGAGTATAGAACTTGTACATTCAGGATAATTTCAGTCCCCCTGCCTTTGAAAATTTGCAGTATGTTCTCTTTTCTCTGTGTGTCTGTGTGTGTGTGTGTGTGTGTGTGTGTGTGTGTGTGTGTGTGTACATACTGGGGATTGAATCCACGGGTGCTTTACCACTGAGCTACATCCCCAGCCCTTTTTATTTTATTTATTTATTTTTATTTTGAGACAGGGTCTTTCTAAGTTACTTAAGGCCTCACTAAGTTGCTAAGGCTGTCCTTGAACTCCTCCTCCCTCAGCCTCCAGAGTCACTAGGATTACAAGCTTCCTTTTAGTAATCTTAGAATAATTTTGACTGGTTAGGGGAAAGGATTTCCTGTCGATTTTACCATGTCTTTTACCTCTCTCACAAGGGAAGTGCCATGCTCAGGGCTTTGGGCAGGTAACAAGATACACCTAGAAGTTCACATTGCTTGGCTGTGACTTTTACAAATAGTTTTCCTCTACCTATGGCAAATGATATTGACTGTCCACATATGGAAGTGACCTAAAACTTTCCATGATAGTAAGAATAAGTGAACTGTCATACAGAAAAATATTGGGTGAAAAGACGTCAGGTTGATACCCAGAAGTGGCAGACGCTTCCAAGGAGAAAGGAGATGAAAACAGGGCTGTTCGGTGCTCTGGGTTAGGGATCGTCAAGCCAGGGACAAGCGGGCCACCCTTCTCCACCCCTGTGCCCTGTCCGGCCTGGTTTCCCATCAGTCATAGGACATCTGCTAAACCGGAACGCTGCCTCGGAATCCTCAACCCAAGGCTCCAGGGCCTGCCAAAGGATCAGAGTGGGCCTCCTGATCCCTTCCCCAGCCCCTCCTAGCTCCTCCCAGGGGCCCCGCCCCAGCCCAAGACCTCCAGTCCCTCCAGCCACTCCACAGCCCTTCGCCATCTCCTGGACTGTCATTTCCTTTCAACCCCTCATGGTTCTCCTGAGGCCTAAAGAGATGACTCCACAGCCCAGACGGAACCCCTCCCCAGGATAAGCCCTGGTGCTGCACCCTGGGGTCTGCCCTGCCTTGGAGATTGGGCATTTCCTGGAGGTATGTCTGCCCCCCTCACCCCGCACCCAGAGTACTCAGATGCTTATCCTGTGACCCATCTGAAAGTCCCAAGTGAATTGTCTTTTTAAAGGAGCCTTTATGGTATGCACTTGTCATCCCAGCTACTTGGGAGACTGAGGCAGGAAGATTTGAGACCAACCTCAGCAACACAGCAAGACCCCATCTCTGTTTCCTGGAGAGGAGGGCAGGGCAGGGGAGCCCAGAAGCGTGTCACCATGGACTCCCTGTGGCTTCTCCCAGGGCAGGAGCATTACAGTTCCTATTCATGGTCCCCTCTGGGGTCTCAAGGCCAATGCCTGGCCCATGCAATCATCCTTGGGGGCTTTCCCACCCCCACCCAGCCAGAGGCTGTCCCAAGACACCAGGAAACAAAGAGTTTCTGCAGTGAGCAGTATCTGCTCTCATTCAGTTTTATTGGTGGGTTTGTATCCTCCCAGAGCCCCGTACAACAGCTCAGGCCACCCTCTTGCTCACGCGCTCATAAGTCACACCGCCGACGGTGGAGATCTGAAAGAAGCAACCAGAACAGAGGACGTCAGTGCAGTGACAGAGGCCATTCACCATGGGGCACAACTGAAGGAAGACCGGCCTCCAGTGCCACCCTGAGTAGACAGGGCAGGCACCACTTGGCTGTGTCTTAGGTGCCCAATCTGTTGCAGGAATCACTGTGCAGGGTCAAGGTGGCGAACAGGTAGGTGTAAGGGGTGACGCGCTGGGTGCTAACCTGTCACCTGTGTTCACTTCCTCTCACCGACCCAGGCAATTCCCCTGCAGGATTCCACTGACCCTCCCAGCAGCCCTGGGAGGTCGCCCTGTTGCATAGGGGAGGAAACTGCAGGCTCCGAGAGCTTCGGAGATGGTTTCTGTTCTTGGGCACAAGCCTGCCTCTTGCTCTCACGCCCTGTGCTCTCCCTGCGCACTTCACAGGCTGAGGAGCTTTGCTTCTGGGAATCAGGACCCCCTGGCTGACATTTCATGTAAAAAATGTACCAGAGCATTCACCAGATCCTCCAAGAGACCATTTTCACCCAACGGAAGAGGGATACTCACTTCCTTTTATACTTGTGTAACACTATACATCTATTCAGTTATTTTTTAAAAAGTAAAAATGAAGGGAGAGAGAAGACCTATTGGCCTGGAAAACAGCCTAGTCTAGACACTGGGGGATGGGATTTGCCTCTGCCACTATTAGCTGTGTGGCCTTGGGAAAGTCACCTGCTGTATCTGAGGCTGCCTGGTAAAGCTTCTTTATAAAACAGGAATAATGGAAGGCACTGAGCCTCTTAGGCACATTCGTCTTTATATTAATGCCCCCATCCCAATTCATAGTTAAGACCCCAGTTCCCAGTGTGAGGACATTTGAAGACCGGACCTTGAGGAGGTAACTGGGTTACAAGGGTGGGGCCTCCTGATGGGAATACTGGCTTTCTAAGAAGAGACCAGAGACAACCTCTCTGTCTGCACTTGAGGAAAACAGGAAGAGTGCCCACACCAGCCCCTAACAGTGCCGCCCCTTGATCTTAGACTCCCCAGCCTCCAAAATGGGGAAATTAAGCCACCTAAGCTAGGACAGGCAGTTCACTCCCTCCCTCCCCATCAGGCTCCAGAAGAGAGTGGTCGCAAAACAAGGGAAAGAGAGAGAGAGATCAGAAAGGGGCGGAGGGGAGGTAGGTGTCCAGTCCTGCCTCCCTCATCAGTGCCCTTCTGGAGAGTTCTTCCTAGCCCTACGCTGGACGATTTCTCTTCCCTTTAACCTCATTTCTTCTCCCTAGGGAAAACTCAGGGGACCAGGGAGAAGAGGCAGAGGGGAGGCCAGAACCCCCCCAGGCAGCACTTCTGACCAGGACTAGGCTTGGAGAGTGTGGGAGAGGCCAGTCCACAAAGACAGGTGGTCAGAACTGCCAGCATTAAGGAAATTTTTTCTAAGTAATTGCCAACATTTTACAGTGTGGAGAGACAAATGCAAACTTCCAGCTTCTTTTGAAAAATCAGAAAATGTGGCAGGAAGGGCCTGAAGACCCCTGTGGGAAGGGAGTGAAATCGCAGCTGCCCCCCGGAGGGGCCCACCTGCACCACCTCCTTCATTTACATTCTGGGAAGGGTCCTGGGAGCCAGCAGACGTGTGCCCCTCACAAGTGGGGCGCTGGAGTCAGCTGTGCTCCCCTGGAATCCCAGCCTTCTCATCAAAGCTACATGCCTTCTTGCGGATCCCTTAGCTTCCCTGTGAAATGGAGATAAAAATCCCCCTCTGACAGAGGGTGTGTTCAGATCAAAGGAGACATGTGCACCCTGCCCTAGGGAAGTTCCAGCTGCCCACACACTGACCTTGAGGGGGCCGTGACTGGGGGTCTGATGAATCAGTCCCCGAATCCAAGGGTCTGATACTCACCTCCACCAGCTTGTCACCCACCACCTCGGAGGTGTGGTGATAGTTGGGGAAGTCCACCACCAGCTTACTGCCCTCCATCTGCACGGTAGCCTGGAAGGGAAACACGGAACCTGAGCCACAAGAACCCTCCAAGCAGCTCAGCCCAGCCCCTCCAGGGAGGAAGAGCCCCCGGCAGGCCAGCGATCCTCTCTAGGAGTCTGCCTGGACACAGACTTCCAAAGACAGAGATGACCTTGAGCAAGTCCCTTAACCTCTCCGTGCCTCAGTTTACCCATCACTCAAATGGAGCAAGTGGCTACCTACTTCATAGGGGTGCTGGAAGGAATAAGTGATAAAGGGGACTAGGTGGGGGGAGCTCAGTGGTAGAGCATTGGCTTAGCCTGTGTAAGGCTCTAGGTTTAGTTCTTAGCACCAAAAAATATTATTAAATAACAATCTATGCAAAGTACTTAGAACAGTGCCTGGTGCACGGTGTAGTTAAGTGTACAGAGTTAGCCATGGAGCAATATTATCCAAGGAATTTGATTACTAGCATTGTAGTCATTAACAACCTAAATATCCAGCCTATTTTATCCACCAGTCAATACCTAAATACGTATCAATGGGGGAGTGGTTAAAGAAATTAGAGCTTTTCTGTACTCTAGGATAATGTGCTACTATGAAAAAGAATAAAAATAATCAATATGCTGACTCACAGAGGTTCTCTCCCAGGAGAGGTTAATTTTTTTAAAAAACCTAAATGGGTCTGGGGCTAGAACTCAGTGATAGAGCCCCTGCTTAGCATGCACAAGGCCCTCACTTGCAGCTCTACCCCCTGCAGCAGCCTGTGGTAGTCTAAACTGGGCTCAACCCCCAGCAAGTTAAAAAAAAAAAAAAAATAGGGCTGAGGTTGTGGCTCAGCGGTAGAGCACTCGCCTAGCATGTGCGAGGCCCTGGTTCAATCCTCAGCACCACATAAAAATAAATAATTAAATAAAGATATTGTATTCAACTACAACTAAAAAATAAACATTTAAAAAAATAAAAAATAGAAGTGGCGGTACATGAACATCACGGTGACTTACTCTCCACCTTGGCAGCCTGAGGAGCAGGGTACTCTCATGCTCATGTGGAGGTCTACCGAGAGGACCCAGAAGGGGTGGAAGGCCTAAGGGACTAGCCCTGGTAGGATGGGGACAGCCAGCCACTTTCCCTTCTCTGCTACCCATGATTGATTACAGCTTCAAACCTGGGTGAGAGGGGCTCTGGGGAAGCCCTGCTCTAGACTAGGGGGCAGCATAATAAGGGACCACAGAGGGTCGAGCAGGGATTTGTCAAGATGCCCAGAATTCTGTCTGAAAGAACCTCCTGGCTGAATGCTTTAGTGACCTGGCAGTTCCGTGTCCCACCGGGGACTCGTGTGCGCCTGCAGAAGCAGTGCCCTCTGCAGATAGCTTAACCATTGGCACACTGCACGGTTCAGGCCGCTGTCCTGTGGCCACTTACTGGATGCAGAGTCTTAGGTCCATCGTGTGGCCTCCCTGAGCCTCATTTCTTTGCCTCTAAAACAAGAATAAATTACTGACCTCTCAGCCCAGCTTTCACTGTGTGCCAGGCACCCCGCAGGTGCTTCTGTGCATCATGGAGCTGACTCTTCTCCATGGCTCTTTGGATCAAGGACCACACCTGGTGCCATGTCCTAGATATCTGAGGCTCAGGGAAGTGAAAAGAGTTGCCCAAGACCCCACCCCACGGTCGCCCATGAGAGATGCAGCTTCCAATCTTGCTGATATGGATAACAGGGCCTGGGCTCCATATCTCTCTGCTACACTGAAAGGCAGCTTCACAAAGCAGCCGTGCTCTCTGGAGCCAGACCACCTAGGTGTCGAGGCCTACCCTTGCTGTGTGACCAGGGACAAGCTATTTAATCCCAGGACTCAGCTCCTGGGGAGAGCCATTGTAGCAGCTTCATAGGATTAACAAAGCTAAGAGGTATGAACTATTCAACCGACTTCTAGGTTATGTTATATTAGGTGCTCAGGAAGTGTTAGCTAATGTTATGGTCACTATAGTGTCCATTATTGACAACGGGCATTACACACCAGGAGTGTTGTTAAATTCTCAGGTAATTGGAGCTCTTAATGCTGGTGGCCACACTGTAGAGAGACGTCTCAGTCCGAGGAACACGGAGGTCCCATCTGAGATGGAGAAAGCCAGAGGGTGGGGAAGCGGGAAAGGGTGGCCAGGGGCCTCTCACCTTGAACTTCTTGCCGCCCATGGTCTGTATCTCACTTTCCTTGCCGATGGTGAATTTGTTGGTCATGATGTGGCCCCCAGAGTAGGACTGGGCCCAGATGAAGTCCTGCCCATTCTGCTGTATCTCCGTGATGGTCTTGAAGTTGCGAGCCTTCTCGATCACCTCGCTGGATTGACCTGGGCCGGGTGACAAAGAGAGGGATCACCTAAGAACTGCTGTTTGGAGCTCTGTGGTTTGGGGCTAGAGCTTTTCCTCCCAGTGGCAGGCCAGCCTGCAGGTGAAGAGCACAATGACAGAACATGCCTTCAAAGTCCTACTGTGCCATGAGCCATGTGGCTGAGACATGTGGCCACCTCTCTGTACCTACATGCTTTTATCCAGGCAATGAGGATCATCAGACTGACCTCAGGCTGGGGATGTCGCTCAAGTGGTACAGGGCTTGCTTAGTGTGTGATCCCTAAAAATCCTTAAAAACTAAAAATAGGGTCTATTTCACAGGGTTGTGGCAAGCATTCAATGTCATTGTGTCTTTTAAAGCTCCTGGCACTTTATCTGTTCTTCATCAAAAATAGCTGATCTTCTAACAGTAATTAGAAACATAATAGAAAATTGCCAAGTTCACAAAGTTCTAGAATGAATGGGACCTTCAAGATTGTCTTCTAATTCTCTTTTTTCTGTTTTGTTTTGTTTTGTTTTTACTGGGAATTGAACCTAGGGGCACTTTTACCACTGAGCAACATCCCCAGCCCTTTTCATTTTGTATTTTGAGACAAGGTCTCACTAAGTTGTTGAGTGTCACTGGAATGACAGGTGCGAGCCACAGAACCTGGCTTGTCCTTCTAGTTTACAGTTAAGAAAATGGAGACTTGGGGCTGGGGATGTGGCTCAAGCGGTAGCGCGCTCGCCTGGCGTGCGTGAGGCCCGGGTTCAATCCTCAGCACCACATACCAACAAAGATGTTGTGTCCGCCGAGAACTAAGAAATAAATATTAAAAATTCTCTCTCTCTCTCTCCCTCTCTCTCTCTAAAAAAAAAAAAAAGAAAGAAAAGAAAATGGAGACTTAAGCCAGGTACGGTGGCTCATGCCTGTAATCTCAGCAGCTTGGGAGGCTGATGAAGGAGGATTGCAAGTTCAAAGCTAGTCTCAGCAACTTAGCAAGGTCCTAGGCAACTCAGTGAGACCCTGTCTCTAAACAAAATACAAAAAAAGGGCTGGGGATGTGGCTCAGTGGGTAAGCACCTGCTGGGTTCAATCCCTAGTACCAAAGGGAAAAAAAATGGAGACTTAGTCAAGTATGGTAGCGCACACCCATCATCCCAGCAACTCGAGAAGCTGAGGCAGGAGGATTGCAAGTTTGAGGCCAGCCTGGGTAACTTAGTAAGACCCTGTCTCAAAATAAAAATAAAAAGGACTGGTGATGTGACTCGGTGGTAGAGCACCCCTGGGTTCAATGCCTGGTGCTGGGGGGTGGGGTGGGGTGGGGAGGAAGGGGCTTTCCAGTGTGGCAGAACAGGGTCTAGACCTGAGTGGGCTCACTTGCAGCTCTACCCCTTGCAGCAGCCTGTGGTAGGCTAAACTGAGTCACTAGTCTCTCAAGCTGCCAGAACTCTCCAGAGGGTTCTGCCTCTACAGGCCTCAGGGAACAAGGGCCCTACAGGCAAGAGGTGACCACCAAGAGGTAGTGACAGATCCCCCAAGCTGTTCACCAAGTCTGGGCTGGTACACTGCCTCAGACTTAGATGGTGCCCCGAAACTTCCATGGGATTGTCCCTGGTTCCTCACATCAGATCGTAAGTCAAGCCAGAAAGTATGAAACCCTGAATCTCTCTGCCCACCGCAGCACAGGTAGTGGCCTGTGTTTGTTGAATGACTGAGTGAAGAAGTGACTTATCCAACCTGGTCTCTATACTAATCTCCCTTTGTCGTCTCTCCCCAGGCAGGACATGACAGGGTCCTGGAAGCTAAAGACCTTTTCCACTGACTTGGGCAAGTCATGCTGAGTGTCCCCATAGGTGACATTGACATTGGGATAGCTCTTGCACACAGCAGGTGTCCAACAAATGTTTAAATGAATAAACACCAAGTTTCTCATTCACCAACAAAGCCTCCAAAAAATTACTAACTATGTGACCTTACACTAGTTACTCAACTTCTCTGCGTCTCAAGTTTTCCATCCATAGAAATACTAATATTCTATAAGTATTTTAAAGTTAAAGGTTGTCTTATGGTTTCTGTTATCCTCAGAGACAGCACAGAGTAGTTGCTCTACAAATGTGTGAGTGAATGAGTAAGTGAATGGATGAAGTCCTGTCCCGCTCTACCCAGGATTCTGGTTCTGGGCCCAAGTTGGCCGCCTCGGGCCTGCCCCGGGGAAGGCGTACTCAGGAGGCCACTCACCCAGGCGCTTCATGAACTCATCATAATTCTTCTCACTCTCCAACTCGAACTTGCCGCTGAAGGCCATGCTGCTGGGAGGGCTGGAGGCCAGAGAGGAGGAGCAAGCAGAAGAGAGTCGATGCTGGGCCACCCGGAGTCTCAGCTTATAAACGCTCCCAGCTGCTGGGGCTCAGCCCCCAAATCACCCCATATCTCCCGCCTGACCCTGAAGAGGAAGCACTTGCTGCTTTATGATGTGGGCAGGGCCCGGAGGGACAGGGCCCTGCGGTTATTCACCTTGGGGAAATGCCAGGTGTCAGACATTGCCCTTCCCTGCAAGCCCAGGGTCAGGACTGCTGGAGGGTCTGAGGAGCCTGCCCCCTCTCTGCCCGCCCCTCCCTCCATTCACCCGTGTCCTGCCCTTCTGTCCTCCCATCTCCCCTTCACTCATTCACTCCCTCCACATCGAATGCGGTGCACTGAGCACCTACTGTGTGTGGGGCCAGCCCTGAGCAGGCACAGATGACTGAGACACACACTTCTCTAGTCTAGCCCAGGGACAAGGCACAGGCCTGCAGTGCAGGATGTGAGGCGTCCTGAGCAAGGAGCAGGTGTGTGGCCTGGGGCGCGGGGAAGGAGTCCCAGTTTCCAGCCAGGGGCTGGAGCATCTTTGGGGAGGAGGTGGCACTTGATACAGGGCTTGACAGGTGAATGGGATTTGGATGCAGAGAGAAGTTGCTGGAAGGTTAGAGGAGGCTGAACAAAGGGATATTCTAGAATGAGGGGACAGTGTGACAAAGGTGGGAAGGGCCACAAAGAAAGGAAACAAGGTCTCTGCAGCAAAGAGCCCTGGAGGGGAACAGACAATAAGGATGCAGATGATGCAGCCAAAGGAGAGCAGCAGCCAGGATCCAGGGCAGAAAGGGAGGGGGAGTGCCAGGGTGCCCTGAGGACCTCTGGGTGCCAGGCGCTGGACCACGAGTTCCACGAATTTCACTTTATTCAAGCTTCACCGTGTGAAGGCGCTCTGGGCTCAGACCCTTGACTCTGTCCCGTCTTCCACGTGGGGCCTCCAGATCCTCAGTGGTAACTGTGCCCTGCCTGATTGTGGCATGTTCCCTGGATCAAATGCAACAGGCAGGCGAAGTACAGGGCACTCTGCAAAGATTCGTGGCCTTCCTCCTTACCATCAATTAAGGAAACTTTGGCAAGTCTCTCTCCTTTTCCTGGGTCTTCTCTCCATGAACCCCTTCATTTCTATCCAAAGTAAGCTCCCTGGGGATATAGCTCAGTTGGTAGAGTGCTTGCCTTGCATACACAAGGCCCTGGGTTCAATCCCCAGCACCACACACAACAAAAATGTTGTCACCCAAAGTAGGCTCTACCAGACCTGGGGCTAAGCAGTTTCTGAATTTATTTGAGGAAAAAGAAAGGATTTTGCCACACATGGTGGTAACCGTGCCTTAAAAATAAATAAATAAATAAATAAATAGACAAATAAGTAAATAAATAAATAAATAAATAAAAGGGCTAGGGATGTAGCTCTGTGGTGGGGCACTTGCCTAGCACACATGAGACCCCAGTTCTAAAAGGGAGTACTGCAGGATAAAATCATAATATATGCAGCTTGTTTATTATGCATTGGGCACACTGTTGAGTGTTTAATGGTTTATGTTATTTAATCCTCAAAATGGCTCTGTGATGTAGGGACTCTTATTATTCCATTTTGCAAGAAGCAGACAGAAATTCAAAGAAGTGTAGCTGGGGTCGTGGGCAAGAAGTCGCAGGATGCTCCTGCTGGCCTTTCTAGCCACCACTTCACTCCGTTTCCCATAGACCTCCTGCATGGGCACAGCTGTCTCCTCCTCAAGGGCCACATATCTAAGGTCATCATCAAGAACAGGATGGAGTGGGGCAGGGGGTATTGGATTGGCAATGGGACGCCTGGCTTAACCACACTCCTCCCTGCCTCAGGAGACGCCATGTGCATCTGACTGCCATCCTCCATCCACCCACACCTCCTTCCTTCACTCTCTTCCTGGGGTACAGGTGATGGCTCTGAGGTTCAATCAGAACCTCCCAGGAGGGGTAAATGAACTCAAGCTGCATCCATATTGCAGTGAGGTTTTATGGGGCAATTGAACCAAGAGAGCAACTGTTCCCCAATGGAGATAAGAAGGGCCCCAAGGTTGATCCCTCTGGGTGCCACAACTTCACCCCTGGACTCTGGCTCTGACCTCAAACAATCACCATTATCCTGTGAGTAATAACTAGAGTAGGGGGTGGGACACAAGTGCTTGGGTCCTTGGTCAGAAAAGGACCTTTGGGCACCTTCCTCTTCTCCCACACCAGGACCTTATAGGTCTTACGTGGGCTAAGTGAATGGTCAGAGTTGTCAACTCCTTCATCAATTCCCTGTTTCTCTTTCCTTAACCAGGAATCTGAAATGTTCATTGGAGTTGATCCTTGAAAGTCAGGGCTTAGGGAACTTGGAGGGCAATTGATTCCATCAGGATTCTCCTAGTGCTACTCTCCAAGGTGAGTCCAAGGTGAGGGCTAGGGGACACAGCTCAGTGGTGGAATGCTTGCCTAGTACACATGGGGCTCTGGTTTCAATTCCCAGTAGAAGAGAGAGAGAGAGAGAGAGAGAGAGAGAGAGAGAGAGAGAGAGAGAGAAAGCTGATGGGGAAGGAAATAGATCAAATTGTATTATGTTCACGTATTAATATGTAACTACAGGGGCTGGGGTTGTGGCTCAGTAGTAGAGCCTAGCATGCATGAGGCACTGGGTTTGATCCTTAGTACCACATAAATATAAAAAAGAAAGATATTGTGTCCATCTAAAACTAAAAAATAAGTATTAAAAAATATAACTACAAATTCCACTATTTTGTATAATTATAATGCACTAATAATTTTTTTAAATGAATGTCTGGGCCGGGGAGCTCAGTGAACATATGCTTAGCATCTGAAAGATCCTGGGCTTAGTCCCCAGTGCCAAAAATTTTAAAAAATATATATTTTTTTAAAATCAGGTGGGGCACTGTGATGCATGTCTGTAATCCCAGAGGCTTAGAAGGCTGAGGCAGAAGGATTGCAAATTCAAAGCCATCCTCAGCAACTTATCAAGGCCCTAAGTAACCCAGTGAGACCTTGTCTCTAAATAAAATTATTTTGAGGGAAAAAAAAGTTTTATTGCTTTGCTAGCGAGGGAGAAACACAGGGGACTTGTGTTCAAAGGCTGTGATTCTGCCCATCATCAGGAACAGGGGGCTTTTAAAGAGGTGATTCAAAGGCTATATTCCACATATTCTCTGTTGGAGTAGTAATTCACTTGTTAATTTGGGAGATAGTTATTTCTGAGATCATAAATAAAATAATTTTTAAAAAGGGCTGGGGATGTGGCTTAGAGATTAAGTACCCCTGGTACCAAAAAGAAAAAGAAAAAAAAATATATATATATATATCAAAAGCTAAGAAATGCAGAGGTCCCTAAGAAAGTAAAGCTGGCTCTATTTTTACTCACAATAACTGCATAGAGACCCTGGGGCCTATCTTAGCTCTTCCTGCCACTCACTGGTGGCACAGCCTTGGGCAAGTGATTTGTCTTCCTTTATCTCAGTTTTCTCATCTGCATAATGGAGATAATAATACTGCCTACCTGAAAGGGATGTTATCAGTAACCAATAAGTCCACTTTGTTTTGTTTCTGTGGGGTTTTGTTTGTTTGTTTCGAACTGGGGATTCAGCCCAGGAGTGCTGTACCACTGAGCTACATTCCCAGCCTGTGCCACCGCAGAAGGCTTAAATTAGTTCTTTCTTGTAAAGCACTTTTTACAGAGCCCAGCACGGGGCCTAACAGTGTTAGATTAACATGGACGCGGGGTGGCTGTGCAGCCCAGACAGGGCTGTGTTGGATGGGCCAGCTTCACGGGGGTCAACATCTCCCTCATCTCCAAGTGTCAGGTGCCTCTGGGCTCAATCCTCCTCCTTGACTTTGCTCTGAGTGCTCATTCCTGGATCCCATCCAGCCCAGAGCTTGAAATATCACCTAATGCCGGTGACTCCCAATCTTTTGTTTTTTCTTCATCTTAGACCCCTCCTCTAGACTTGGGATATCCAACGGCCTACGTCACAGCTCCACCCCTATCTCATGTCACCTCAAACTTCATTCACATCCACGCCCCTGTCCTGCTGGCCTGGCATAGGCTGCCCCTCCTGTGGGCTTCTCCCTCCCAGTTGATGGGGGGAAATAGTAGGAACCGAGATCTAACATGCATCGGCTCTGAGTGGAATCCTGTTCTAAATGCTTTACCTGCATTATCACACTATGCAGATGAAGAAACAGTCTCAGGAATACCACACCCAGCAGGCACAGGAGTGCATGCCTTTGATCCCAGAAACTCTAGAGGCTGAGGCACAGGGATGATGAGTTCCACATAAGCCTCTACAGCCTGGCGAGGCCCAAAGGACTTAGCAAAACCCTGTATCAAAATAAAACAAAAAAAGGCTAGGGATGTAGCTTAGTGGTTAATCACCCCTGGGTTCAAACCCTTGTATCAAAAAAAAAAAAAAAAAAAGTCAAGGTGGAACATGAAGGCGAGAGTCTGGCTCCACGTTTATACTCATGTCTGTAACTAAATGCAACAATTTCATTAATATGTGGCCTCTAGCTTGATGAGGCCTCTGGAGACTGTTTGCTCCTTTCATACTTACCAAAGGAGCCCATACTGCTGGGCACTGTAGTAAGCATTTGTTTGGCACCTCATTTAGTCCACACAAAAGCTTCTGAGGGCAGCCAGGCGGTGGCACATGCTTGTAGTCCCAGCAGCTCAGGAGCCTGAGGCAAGAAGATCACAAGTTCAAAGCCAGCCTCAGCAACTTAGGATCTGAGCAACCTAGGGAGATTCTGTCTCAAAATAAAAAATAAAAGTTGGGATGGTGCACACCTGGAATCCCAGCAGCTTGGGAGGCTGAGGCAGGAAGATCACAAGTTCAAAGCCAGCCTCAGCAACTCAGTGAGACCGTGTCTCTAAATAAAATACAAAATAGGGCTGGGTTATGTGGCTCAGAGTTGAGTGCCCCTGAGTTCAACCCCTGGTACCCAAAATAAATAAATAAAATAAAAAATAAAAAGGGCTGGGGATGGGCTGGGGATGTGGCTCAAGTGGTAGCGCGCTCGCCTGGCATGCATGCGGCCCGGATTCGATCCTCAGCACCACATACAAACAAAGATGTTGTGTCTGCCGAAAACTAAAAAAATAAATATTAAAAAAAAAAGGCTGGGGATGTGACTTAGTGGTTAAATGTCCCTGGGTTCAATCCCCCATACCAAACAAATAAAATAAAAACTTCTGAGGGAATGATAATAATTCAACTTAAAAAAAAAAAAAAGTCTGGGCTCAGAAAAGTTACCTGACTGATCCAAGGTCACACAACTAGTCATTGATGAAGCTTGGAGGGGATTCCACCCTTTCTGATCTAAAGTGGTACTTGCTGCCACTTGGGAGCCTGCTGGTTTTCTGATGAAAATGTACAAGGAGATCTGTAGGTGGTATATTCATCAAGTAATTCATTCAATATACATTCACCGAGCACCAGGCTGTGTGTCAGGAGTAGAGACAGAGGAGAAAGCCGTCCACGCCCCACTGAAGGCAGTGCCCAGCCTCCCCTTCCCCAGCTCGTCCCTGCTCTTACCCTCAATTCCTTTCCTCTCCTGCCAACGGGGTGCAACGCTCCCTCTCCAAGGACCATCAGTATCCTTGGGCCACGCCAGCTTCCCACCCCCCATCCTGAGACAATAAAGCATTTATCCACCTACCTCCCATCTCCAGGGCAGCTCACGGTAGCCAGCAGAGATGGCCCCACAGGTCCTGTTTCCTCCTCTGCAGGGCTTTGGAACAGCTCAGTGGTCTTCCCTCACTGGGTGAATCCCACCCCCCAAGCCTATCAACTGGTTTGAAATAAACCTTAGCTTCTTACCAAGCTCCTGTATCACCCTCACCACCCCAGGGCCCACCCATCCCCAGACATGATTTTTCTTTTAGTGCTAGGGACTGGCTGTTGCTTCCAATAGCTTCATCATAATCCACTGGAGGGAAATATCACATAAAAAGGAAACATCACCACATGGGAAAAATATTATTCAGGAACATGTATTCATGGCAATAGTATTATTTGAGGCAAGTAGGGCAGGGTCCATAAACTAGTAGAGGATGGTGACCTCTGAGATGATGACCCCAGTGGGCAAGTCCTATAGCCACTGGAATTTCACTGGGAAATCTTTGCTAGACAGGGAAAATCTTAGTTTTGTACTATATCTGTGACTCTATTTGTTTCACTCCCTACTTTTGAGCGAATGGAATTTTTGACTGGTGTAGACAAAGCCCTGGGTTAGCAGAAACCCACTTGAACTAACCTAGGCCAAAATGGGAGATGGATTAGGTTGGACCATGTGTAATTGCTGATCATTGACCTTTTTGATTTATAAAAACAATTTTATATGGTTCAACCTAATATGCTAAGGATATAGGAGCATCTCAGAAAATCCCAGAGTAGAGGTGGAGGAGGGAGGTTCCCAAGTTGGAGGCTTACTTCAGCAACTTAGTGAGGACCTATGCAACTTAGGAAGACTCTGTCTCAAAATTTTAAAAATAAATAAATAAAAGGGCTGAGAATATAGCTTAGTTGCAAAATCACCCCTGGATTCAATCCCCAGTGTCAAAAAAATAAAAGAAAAGCCAAGTGTAGAAAATGGAGTCTGGGTTCATGAGGAAGGAGAACCGGGAACTGTAAAGCTCAGGACCTCTGTCATATTCTCTCTCTCTCTCTCTCTCACTCTCTCTCTTTCTCTCTCTCTCTTCGTTTTCTGTCTATTTCTTTCTCTGCTGCATGCAACATGGCTTCCTTGCAGGAAGAAAAGCCTCCGATTGGTCCATCCAGAGTCACGTGTTCTGTGCTCCCAGGGGCTGTGGGCAGGAAGGCTGAGCTCTTGGCTGCAGACTCTTAATTGCAAACAGTGAGAACTGATTTGAGCCGAAAAGAAATTTATTGAATCGGGATCAGTTAGATCACAGAATTTTCAGGCTTGAAAAATAAGCAGGGACAGGAGAGGACAAACAGCTAGAACCACAGTCACATGGCATAAAGGTTTTGTGGGGATCCAGCTGCCAGTACTAACAAAACCTGGACTGGACAGCTTGTACCTTATTAACAGTAGCTCTATAAGCTGGCAGTACAGCCACCATTCCCCAGGCACAGCGGTGGCCACCGCAGCCACCAGAAGATTCTCTGGGCCCTGATTATTTACATCATGAGCTATAGAGACTGAACCCAAGTGAAAAGCAGGCACCCTCAATGCCAGGGGTGATGGGACATGAGAATCTGCCTTTTCAGCTTAGGAAGTGGACCCTGCCTTCCATCAGGGTCCATGTAGTGGAAAATTCTTTAAATATCAGAGAGTGTCTGTAATCTTAGTGACAGAGGAGGCAGAGGAGGAAGGATTCCAAGTTTGAGGTGAGCCTCAGCAACTTGGTGGGACCCTGTCTCAAAAGAAAATAAAAAGGGCTGGGGAGGTAGTGCTATAACACTTCCCCAGCATGTGTGAGACCCTTGGTTCCATCTCCAGGGCAGCAAACAAACAAACAACAATAAAAATAGCACAGAGCAAAGGGACAGCAAGAAGAGACCAACTCCCTGGAGCACAGCCATCTGGTCAACCACTTTCCATAGTCCTCCCTCCTAACACGCTGCACTCAAGATTCAAAGCCCCAGCTTGGCTACCTGCTGCCTGCATCACTTGTGCAAAACAATTAACCTCTGTGCCTAGCACATTGGAGCTCATAATTAAACCCATCTTAATGACTAGATAACGCAATACAGAAAGGCACTTAGCAAAAGGCTGGCACCTAGCAAACACAGAGGCTCCCCAACTTGCACTGGAGTTACATCCCAATACAGCCATCATGAATTGAAGCATTTAATACATCCAAGCTGCTGAATGAATATCCTAGCTTAGTCACACAGCACACCGGAGAGCACCACTGTCTCCCCTCACAATCACATAGCTGACCGGAAGCTGCCCAGCATCACAAAAGAGTCTTCGTACTGCATATCACTGACCAAATAGAAAATCAAAATTCAAAGCATGGTTTCCACTCAATGTCTATCATTTTGCAAGATCAATTGTCAAGTTCAAAAAGCATAAGTCGGACCTGTGTATGTCTCTCTGTAATCAATACTAGCTACTAAAAAACTACCAGGAGACAAAGCCCAACTGTGCTTAGTAACGTGTATCGGCTCCTGGAGGTGGGTGAGGTGGCCCAGGTGGGTGGAGGGTCTTGATCAACAGGCCTAAGATGCACATGCAACAGGGAGTTCAAGGACTAGCTCTTGAAGGGACATAGAGGTATTCCATCAGAAGAAAGCCAAATGAACACGGAAGGCAAGAACCTAAGTACCCACTATGATTTCTCAGCTTTCCCAGGACTGAAAAAGAAGATGACCTGCTCTCAAGTCTATAGGTCTAATCCCGACTGGGGCCAGAGCCTGGAAGGAGGAGGAGGAAGAGGGTGAGAGGCAGGACCAATAACATCTAAATCACCTTGACTCCAAACTTACATCCCAAACAGCCCCTGGCCCTTGGAAAATACTGCTTCGGGCCCAAATCAGATACCAAAAGGTCTTCTGTGCAGTGATTCATCGCCCCCTCTCCTGCCTCTGGCTAACCGTGATTAATTCCTGTGGCAGCCACGGGAATCATTCCTAATGAATTTCTAATGAACTCATTTGGTGTTAATGCGGTGTGTAATTCTGCAGGACACTCATTATAATTTAGCCTTATTAAGCCTCTAGTTATTGGGAACTACTATTGCTCTAAGCTCCTAAGCCAGGAGAAAAGTAATTATGTGGAGCAGGCAGATAAATTATGGAAAGGACTGGACATTCGGAAAAGGCCAAGAAGTAGCTGCCCCTATTTCTTTCTCCTGGGGGCGCACTGTTCTACAAAGGAGAACAGGCTTTGAGCTGAGGCCAGATGCCCTCCCTGACTGCACATGCTGGAATGTAACAGCCGTGCATGCTGCACCTGCATGCTGGGATTTTTTTAGGGCCATCCAAAGGTGGATGGTCTACCCCACTGATCTGCTGCTTGGGTCTGAATTTCCACCAGGGGATGGATTCCTTCCATTCCTTCCCACCTGAGATGCTGTTCCAGATTGAAAGGTGATCCATGGCTCAACTCACAGATCACAAAGCAGTCACAGAGAGGTTATCTCATCTGATCATTATAACATCCCAATTATTGTCATTAAATCCCTTTGACAGATAAGGAGATGGAGGTTCAAAGAGGTGAAGTACCTGAGTTACCAAGGTCACTGACTGCCAGAACGAGGAACAGAACCCACACCTCCCAGCATCCAGGGGAATTTCCAGCTCAGTCCTCTTTAATTGCCTGCTAGGCTTCTCATGCATGTGTGACTCACACTTTCACTTAGATCAAATGTTTCTTGAGATTGGAGCCGTTTGTATGGAGGTGAGTGAGGCATTGACTCGATTTGTATATTATTCCATTTTCCATTGCTCTAACAAAATGCCTCAGGTGACTTAAAAAGAAAATAAGTTGAGCTGGGGATATAGCTCAGTGGTAGAGTACTTGACCTAGCAACCCCTGCCCTCTATCACCCCCCACCAAAAAAGAAAGAAAGAAAGAAAGAAAGAAAGAAAGAAAGAAAGAAAGAAAAGAAAAGAAAAGAAAAGAAAAGAAAAGAAAAGAAAAGAAAAGAAAAGAAAAGAAAAGAAAAGAAAAGAAAAGAAAAGAAGTTTTGTTAGCTCACAGTTTTGGAAGCCAAAAGTCCAAACAACGTGACACCAGCTCTTGCAATGGTCCCTAGCAGTGGCAAAAGGGAGGTCACATGGCAAGACAGGAATCCAGAGAGCTGTGGGGTAAGGCTCCCCCTCTCATAATAACCGCTTTCATAAGAACTAATTATAATCCAGGCACAGTGGTGCACACCTGTAACCCCAGCAACCTGGGAGGCTGAGGCAGGAAGACCACCAGTTCAAAGTCAGCCTCAGCAACAGTGAGACCTTCAGTAACTCAGTGAGACCCTTTCTCAAAATCTTTATTTTGAGACACAATCTCATTAAGTGGCCCAGGCTGGACTCAGACTTGCCATCCTCCTGCCTCAACCTTTCCAGTAGCTGGGATTATAGGCAAATACCTCCACCTCTGGCTCTCAGCTATGACTTTCTAATGGTTGGCTCTGGGTCTGCTTGTGGACAGATTTGTGGGCGTATATAGGTGGGAGACTTTGTTTATGGAAAGGAGGTATCAGTTGGACATATTGGCCTACAAATAAGAGAAAGAAAAGAAAGAAATCTTTCAAAAAATAAATAAAATTATTATCTCACATGACTGGAATTCCAGAGATGGGTGGGGGGAACTCTGGAGGTGGCTAAAAGTATGGCTCAATAGCATCACTGGGCTCTGAGTGACCATTACACCATTCCTCTCTGATGGTCACAAAACGGCTGCAACAATTCCATACTCCCCTCATTCACACACTACAGAATCCAGTGACAGGGTCTTTGATTCTTGGGCGACTTTCTTAAGAACTAGGAAGCTCTGAGCCAAATCCCCCCTGTCTTCTTGGCTAGAACTTGGACGTATAACCAAAGCTAAACCAATCTCTGTCAATCGAACTGAGATCACCAACATTGGCTTAGACTAACCAGGATCCCATCTCTGAAGTTGGAGATGGAATGATCCTTTCAATTAGTTAAGATCCAGCTCAGCAGCAGAGTGCTTGCCTGCCATTGACCAATGGTGGGCATCTGCCAGGAAGAAAGATGGTGGGAGCAGATGTTGGATAGTGCCTTCTATAAATGAATGTGCACATGTGTGCAGCATGTCTTTTTGTAAGAATATGTGAGTTTGTATATATATGAACATAAGTAGGTGTATGATATGTGTAGATATGTCCATTACCTATTGTTGCATAGCAAATCATTCCAAAACACAATAGCTCAAAATGACAAGTTTTATCATCCCGTGATTCCATGGGTCAGGAATTTGGGTAGGGTATGGCTGGATAGTCAAGTGGGTCACTCACTGGTCTATATTCAACTAGCAGCTGGGTGAGCTGGAAGGTCCAAGCAGCTCTACTCATGTGTGTGGCATGTCCTCGTTCCTGCACGTGGCTCCTCTCTGTGAATAGCTTGGGCTTCCTCACAACATGGTGGTCTCAGGATGGTTGGATTGGCTTCCAAGAAAGAGGAAACAAAAGCTTCCATCCTTCTTCAAATCTAGGTCTCAGAACATGGCTTCTGCCACCAAAACTCAAGAAGAGAGAAATAGAATTTACTTTTTTTTCTTTTTCTGGCAGTACTAAGGATTGAACACAGGGCCTCACCCATACTAGTAAAGCACACTACCACTGAGCTATACCTTCGACCCTTTTTAATTTTATTTATTTATTTTAGACAAGGGTCTCTCTACGTTGTCCAGACTGGTCTTACTTGTGATCCTCCTGTATGTGCCACCACGCCCAGCTTAGAATACACTTTTTAATAAGTGGGGCAGCATTCATACACAAAATGAAGGACACAATGGCAGCCATCTTTGAAAACTATCTACCACAGTGGGAATAAGGGAGGGTATAGGTTTGTTTGTGTACATTTTCATATGTGTGCATTAAATGTAGGTGTGTGTGCGTTTGAGAGTATGTATGTAAGTGTGCACGTGTCCATTTAATATTCAGTGTGTTTATGTGAATGTGAGGGACAGAGTGTATCTGTACACACAAGGAGTTATCCACATGTGCACAGGTATAACCGATCACCTGGGCTCAGGGCTGCAGTACATGGTAGGTAACTTGATGGGGCTTACCTCCCGCTCCCTATGGCCTTCTTGGGGATGTTCCCTGAGACAGCAAGTTCTAGCTGAGGTAACAATTAATCATTACTTGAATCTTGTCCTTGACAAGAAGACCTTAGATCCCAAGCCTTGCAAAAGACTCAGTGTAACTGCCAAAAAGCACCATACCAACAGAGGGGTAGGAGACTGACACTTTTTTTTAAATTATTATTATTAGCTAAGAAACTTTTGGGCCTGGGGTTTTCTATAGCCAATAGGAAAGCTTAGCTGCTTTATCTCCTGTCCCTGATCCCCACCGCTCCCCCACCCTTGGGGCTGTAAACCTCAGGATCACACTTCTCAGACACCGGGAAGCCAAAGCTCAAGGCTGCTTAGCAGGGTGAGGCCCCCTCCTGGGTAGGCCCTTGGGGCTTGGCTTGCTTTCATTTTCCAGAGAGTGTTTCACAGTGAAGAAAATGAAGCTGGATGCTGCTAGGTTCAGTGGCACAAGCCTGTAATCCCAGCGGCTCAGGAGACTGAGGCAGGAGAATCACGAGTTCAAAGTCAGCCTCAGCAATTTAACAAGGTGCTAAGTAACTCAGTGAGACCCTGTCTCTAAATAATATACAAAAAAGGGCTGGGGATGTGGCTCAGTGGTTAAGGGCCCCTGAGTTCAACCCTGGTACCAAAAAAAAAAAGCTGGATGCCATGGCCCTCCTGCCTGAAATCCCAGAGATTTAGAAGATTTAGGCAAGAGGGTGTCAAGTTCAAGGCCAGCCTCAGCAATTTAGTGATACCCTGCCTCAAAATAAAAGGGTGGGAACCCTGGGAATGTAGCACTCTTGGTTCAGTTCCCAGGAGCTCGCTCTCTCTCTCTCTCTCTCTCTCTCTCTCTCTCTCTCTCTCTCTCTCTCTCACACACACACACACACACACACACACACACACCATGGCGGTGGAAAAAACATGGATGGCACTTGCATGTACCAGCCACTATGCATCCTCTGGAGGGATTTTCAATCAGTGGCCACAGTAATTTTTTTTTTTTTTTTTTGTACCAGGGATTGAACTCAGAGCTGATATTCAACAAATGTTTTCTAAGTAGCATCCCTCACATACAGGGACAAAACCAAGATGCAGAGAAAAGCCTTCGCACAGACCTTCAAGGCTCATGGCCCTCTCATCTATTTCTCATAATCTTCTATCTCATGCATTCCCTCTCCCTGAGGAGCTGAGTTCCAGGTCATCAGAATTTGCCAGATTCTTCCAGGTTTCTGTCTTCCTAACTTCTTCCATCTTCTGGTCTGTAGGAAGACTCTGACTTTCAGCCTGACCCACACATGACTGCGGATGAACGGGCAGAGGGTTCATGAGCAGCTGAGTCAGAATATCGCTAGGTACTGGCAGAGTCCTCCATGAGGGTGGTGCCAGTTCATCCCACCACCCGCAAGCACCGTTTAGAACTGCCTCCCCACTTTCTCCACCCCAAGGCTGAGCCTGAAGGGAAATCATGGCCAGGAAAACAGACAAGGCAACTTGGGACAGTACTGTGACATGAGCTGGTAACAAAGACCTCTCCCCCCAAAATAAGGATCCAATCAGAGATGGCTACTTTCTTCTCTAAGGCCTCTGTCCACCACAGCAAGAAGAGTTGGGTCCTGAGAGTTCAAAGATGGGGATGCAGGGCCCTGTTCTGCTCCCTCAGTCCAACAGGTAAACTTGAGCTAATGCCTACCTCCACCTACAACGCTAAGCACTCAGGCATGATATCTCATAACCCTACCAGGTGGGTACTTCTGCAGCCTGAGGTTAGAGAGGTTAGAAAACCTGCCCAAGGGCGTCCAGCAGCAGATTCAGGATTCGAAGCTAAGACTAACACTATATTCTGCTTTGAGCTGGAGCCTCAGTTCATCCCTCAGTGGGGTCATGGAGTGTCACTGTGCTGAAACTTTCTTCATCTCAGAAAGTCATCAGTTGTGTGACTACCCAGTGGCTAGAGATGGAGGAGTAGAGGGGAGATGTGGAGCCCCTGCATGGAGAAGACAAAGTCTTGCTCCACGTTCCTTTTCCTCGCTCCATTTCTTGCAGGAAGGCCTGTCTCTCCTTGGTAGCCCTCCCTGGGGGCTTCATCTCTCCCTGTCTGGCTATGAGCTCCCTGATGGGCAAAAACTCCTCTGGGGAATGTCTATGTCCCTGCCCTGCCTGACACTGGGTCTGAACATAGGATAAGACCAAGGCAGATTTGTTGATGGAGAGGGTCCGGGATTAACATAGGAAAAGGAAACTGAGGAAGAGAGACAGACAGACAGACAGAGACAGGTAAGAGGAAGAAAGAGGCCTTGGTAGAAAACAGCGAAGCTCCGCCCAGCCTGTGTCGGGCTGCCGCGGAGCGGGGATGCTGTGACCTGGAGCGCCCTCTGGTGGTCAGCTCAGCAGGCTGGTCCCCAGGGGCAAGGCGGCTGCCCACCAGCCACTAAACCAGGGAGTGTCCTTCCTCTGAGAAGCCAGCCTGCTAAGAGTAACAGTGAGACTCTCACAAAGGGAGTCACAAAGAGAAACCGTGACGAGTCCATCGTTAACAAGTCCCCAAGGGTTCTTGTTGATCTGGAACATCCTCTCATTTGCTTCACACGACCTCTTTGCAGCATCTTGGGCTGATCAGGTTAGCACCTGATGTTCCTGCGCCTTCTTCATCACTGTCTCCATCGCCTCTAAGTTGAGCCCGCCGCTGCCCGTGGCACCACGGAGCTAAAGGTTGCAGTGTGTAATGGAATACACAGCCGGCAGAATCATCGGGGGCATTTCTCTGTTCGATAAATACTTGCAGAGTCCCCACTGTGTGTCAAACCATGGGTCCTGGGGATACAGAAAAGAAGGCAAGTTCCTGACCTCCAGGAATTTAGATTCCAGTTAAGGAGAGGCACACAAAAAAAAGATCATTCTCATATGCCCAGAAGTTCTCCAAAGACCACACAGCAGGGTGGGCCGAGGATGTGGGTCAGTGGTAGATCACGTGCCCAGCACTTGAAAGTCCCTGGATTCCATCCCCAGTACCTTAAAAAAAAGGCAAAAGAGAAAAAGATCATGCAGCAGAATGATGCACAAGTATTTAAAGAGGTCATTTTCAGATAGGGTGAACAAGGAAGGCCACGGGTCAGGCAAAGGAATATTTGTGTGGACATCTAATACCATGGATGCAGGAACCAGGCATGCAGGACTGAGAAGAGCAGAGGCCTTCAGGCAAAGTTTCAACTGGTACAAAAGCTGGGGGAGGGGTCTGTCAGCTTAGCATGTGGAAGGTACAGAAGGAAAAGCAGTATGGTTGGAACGCGGTGGCGAAGGAAAGAGTGAGAAGAGCCGAATGCAGTGGCACATACCTGTAATTCCAGCAACTCGGGAGGCTGAGGCAGGAGGATCTTGACTTTTGAAGTCAGCCTCAGCAATTTAGTGAGTCCCTAAGCAACTTAGTGAAACACTGTCTCATAACAAAATAAGAAGGGCTGGAGATGTGACTCAGGGGTAAAGTCCCCTTCTGTTCAATCCAAGTACACACACAGAGAGAGAGAGAGAGAGAGAGAGAGAGAGAGAGAGAGAGAATATGAATGAGAGGAGCTAGGGTCAGAGAGGGGCCAGGGTACCACTTAAATGTTGTGGCCAGGGCTTTTGGTTTGATGCTAAGGACTGAGGCAGCCATTGGACAGTTTGAATGTGTGGATGGCATGACCTGATTTGCATTTTTAATATGTCATTCCATCTGCTTGGTGGAGAATAAATGCTGGGAAGATCACGAGTGAAGGAGATGGTGGCTGAGCTGGGGTGCGCAGGAAGAGTCAGGCTCTGATGGATTTTAGAGTCCTGGAGGACAGGACCCGCTGGCAGCTGTCTGTGTAGGGAGCGGGGAGCCCAGAGCTGCCAGGCGCCTACCCCTTCCCACTTCCACCCTCCTAACCTGGGTAGGGGGACCACTGGGTCATCTCCCTCAGTGCACTCAGAGGAGGGGGAGGAAGGCCAGACTCTGTGCCAGAGCCTCCCAAACGCTCAGGGCTAGATCTTGGGTATGTTCAAAACCAGGGACCCGGGAGCTCTGCTCCCTTCCTACATCTGCACCCCTCTTCCCACCCTCTCCCTCCCCTCCTTCTCCTCTCCTCTTCCTTCCCCACCTCCTTCTCTGCGCGCGCGCGCGCGCGCACACACACACACACACACACACACACACACACACGGGTTTACTGCAGCCTTATCAGAAGAAAGCCTCCAGCAGAAACAAGTGGCCTCTGGGGACAGAGCAGAAGAAGCTGACAGTGGGTTTTGTGAGGAGGGGCCGGCTCTGCAGAGCTGCACATTCCTCCCGCCCCACAGGCTGCTCGCCCGCCCCCTAGGCTTCCAGCAGCTTCTCTCCCGGGACCCTCAATCCTCAGCGGGAGGTTCATTTGTCTCCTTGGGACATTGGGCGATTTCTGGAAACATTTTTGTTCGTCATAACCCGGGCAGGGGGTGGGACTGGCATGCAGTGGGCAGAAACCAGGGGTGCGGCTGGACATCCTGTGCCACGTAGGACAGCACCCACCACAAGGAATGATCCGCTCCAGTGCCAGCACTGAGAGACCCTGACCCAGGCTCTGCTGTCACAGCTGGAAGGGACTGTCCTCCTCCCTGAGTTCCCATTATCTTCACACGGCCACTTATCAGGCAGGAGCTGGGTGGCTAAGCTGTCCCTGCACTATCTTTTTAACTCACCTCGTGAGGTGGTCCTATTATTCCACCCGAGGTCACACAGCAGCCAGAGGCTTCCCACTCCAGAGCTGCCAGGCAGCCGCCTCTCTCCAGTGAAGGGGTTTTCACAGCGGGTGTCATTTTGGTTGCAAAGGGATACATTGTTTCAAGTGAAGCCCTACTGGGAAGTCCAATGTGTAAAAGATAAAGAAAAATTGCCTGCATTGAAGCTGTGCTGGCAGGTAGCCAACCTCCATCCCCACCCCACCTTCCCTACAGATCCGCTACACCCATCTGTCCATTCTGACAGGGCCACCGTGTGGGATGCCACTCCACGGATCATCTTGTGGGGCTGGAGGAGGTCAGGCACACTGCCTTTGGGGGAACATGTGGCAAAGTGCACCATTGAGCTCCATCCATAGCCCCTCCCCCAAGTGTGTGTGTGTGTGTGTGTGTGTGTGTGTGTGTGTGTGTGTTGGGGGGTGGGTTCTGGGAGTTGAACCCCTTGGGCGCTTTACTACTGAGCTCCATCCCCCGTCCTTTTATTTTGACAGGGTCTAGCTATATTACTGAGTCTGGCCTTGAACTTGCAATTCTCCTGCCTCAGCCTTTCCAGGAGCGAGGATTTAAGACAGGCACCACCACAAATGGCTAGGTAATGGATTTTGATGAGGAGATGTCTTGCCCCCCTCCCATACACCCCATTCCTTGTCACTAGTGGTAACCCAAAAATGAAGCTGTCAGGCTGGGCACAGTGACACACACCTGTAATCCCAGCTACCCTGGTGGCTGAGACAGAAGGTATGGAGACTCTGTCTTAAAATAAAAAAATAAAAAGGACTGGGGATGGGCTCAATCCCCAGTAGGGGAATGAAACTGTGAACCCTAGAGAGCCCATCCATGTCCCTTTTGGGTCCCCCTTTGGTTCATCTTAACCTAATCTTACTTGAATTCATGTTTAGACTAAGAGAGGCTCCTAAATTGAGATTTTTTTTTTTTTTTCATTTTCATTTTTGGTCCTCTTGGGGAAGTTTTGGGCTGGAATTACAGAGGGACCAGTTGGGGATATTTTTTTCTCCTGGTCCCACCATGGAGTGAGACCCTTTCCCTGAGGGCCCAGGATGCTCCTCACCCTTCGTCAGGCTGCCTGGCATCTGTGGTAATTTGACCAACTGGACCAGCACAAACCTTGGACTGGGGACAGCAGGCACTGGCAATTCTCTCCATGGGGTCCTCCAGCTGCCCCAGAGCTGGGGATCTTCCAGCCCAGAGTGAGTCAGCCCTGCCTGCCTCTGTCCTCTCTGCCTTCACCCTCTCCAATGCCTCTCATAGAGGACTCCCTTCCAGCAGGGAGGGGTCCCCGCGGCTGCCAAGAGCCTGAAGATGCAACTATAGGCCTCTCTTGAGTGAGCCCACACAGAGGCAGACAGCACCAGGGTCTGACTGCCCCAGCAGCTGCCTCTGAAGAGCAGAGGAGGGAGATGCACCAGGGCCCTTGTGTACCTTCTGAAACGTGTACCATTCCTGAGCCCAGGTAAAAAAATAACTAAGCCAGGTGTGGTGGAGCACGCCCGTGTGATTCCAAACACTCAGGAGGCTGAGGCAGGAGGATTGCAAATTTGAGGCCATCCTGGGCAACTTAGCGTGACCCTGCCTCAAAATAAAAAAATAAAAAGGGATGAGGGTGTAGATCAGTGGTAAAGCACCTTAATGCACCACTGAGCTATACCACTACCCCCCAATTTACACTTTTAAAAGACCAGGGTAGCTTCCCCAAAGAGAATGTGTTATGCTCGAATTCAGGACCCCCAAAAGACCACCAGAGACTAAGATCGAAGTAAACAGCAAAGAGGTGTTTATTGCGAGCTAGCTCGGTCCTCCTCCGAGTGTGCACACACAGCAACTGGTGATGCTGAGAGGTCCCGAGCCCAGGGTTTCCAGCAGTTTTATACATTCTTTGGAGAAGGCAGGGACCCCCACATATATCATAGCATCTCTTAGAAAATCATCACACACCGCGGGAAAATCAAATAACAACTCTAAAACATGATTAGCACATTCACTGGCAGGAACAAGTTGGGTAGGGGTGATTGGTTACTACAAGAGGGGGATTCATTTGAACTGATTGGTTTAAGCCAAGAGGGGTGTTCATGCTGAACTACGTGGTTTCCCAACTCCATAAACTACTGGGAGGGTCATCTGGCATCCCAGGTATTTCCCTGTCTCATGCTGATTGGTGGCTGCTAGGGGGTTACTATGGGTCTCCACCTAGCCTGAGTCAGGGACACCTGGCGCAGCTTAGCAGGGTGGGAATGTGCCTAGGAGAGCTCTGTAGGTCTTTCCAAGGACAAAGGTCATGTCCCTTCCTTGGACAGGTTTTGCTCTGAGGTAGAGACTGGTTTTTCAAATGGTATGGCTCCCTTCTCACCCAAAAATGAATAGGTTCCAGATACACATTCAAGGACGAATCCAAACAACGTATCAGTCACTGGACATAGGTTCTGGGAATCAAGGAGTCCTAGAGGCTCCAGGCTGAGGACCTGTGCAAGCTAGAAAAAGCCCAGTTTGTAGGGTCAGACAGGCCCAAACTTTCACTCTTTACTTAGTTTCTTCAGGCCTCGGTTTTCTCATCTGTTAAAAAAAAAAAAAAAAAAAAAAAAAAAAAGGACAAAATAGCAGTTGCACCTAAAGGTGTTATGTCTGCTCACCAAAAAGGTTTCAGACATCCAGGAAGGAAAACACTGTTCTGTTTACACAGTGACAATGCTAGACTAAGCAATGTCAGCTCTGTCCAAACAGAGGAAAAGAGGGGGGCTGGGGATATAACTCAGTTGGTAGAGTGCTTGCCTCGCATGCCTCAGACCCTGGGTTCAATCCCCAGCACCAAGGAGAGGAAAAGAGGGAAGATGATGGAGGAAGACTCAAGACACTCAGCTCAATTCTTGGCTCTGATTCCCAGTCTTCAGACCTTCATTATCTCTTTCAACTGTGATCATTAAATAGTCCAGTGCATGGAGCACCTAGCACAGTATCTGTCTTATCATAAGCCCTAAGGAAATGAGGCAAGAGTGGGGCCCAATACACCCTACTAACCCATAAGTCCCCTTCTGCTGGGGACATAAATCAGCAACACCAAGAATAACAAAGCTTGTGCAGTAAGCTTGATCAGCTTGATCTGTTGTCTCAGTTGATCCCCAGGGTATCTTACAGATAAGGAAACAGCTCCAGAAAACCAGAGAAACCAGCCCTGAAGTCCACATCGCAAAGCCGTATTCCTGTTTTAGTACAGCCTGCTAGCTAGCAGTGTTGGGGTTTTTTTGTTTGTTTTTTTGTTTGGTGCTGGGGATTGAACCCAGGGCCTTGTTTAGGCGAGGCAGGAACTCTACCAACTGAGCTATTAGCAGTGGTTATTAAAATTTAAAATGGTGTGGAAAAAAAATGTCAAAAATAATAAAGCTTCTTGACACACGAGAATTACAAGAAATTCAAATTTCAGCTGCTATAAACAAAGTTCCATGGGAACACATCTACACCCACTAGTTTACATCTTATCCACAGCTGCTTTTTCAACAATGGCAGAGCTGAAGAGTTGGACCTGCAAAGCTCAGAATCTTTACTCTCTGGCTCTTTATAGAGTTACCTCTGCTGTAAACAACAGCTGCTCAGCGGCACTTCTCTCTCTCTCTGGGGCCAACTGGATAAAAGCCATCGAGATAACCCAGGGTCCACCCGGAGGCTGTGGGGGAGGGAAGAGTTTCAGGTACAGAGAAAGAAGGGCCTTGCAGGGACTGTTCCAACCAGGAGGGACCTTAGGGCCAGCTAGGTATGGTACTGCACAACTGTAATCCCACAGACTCTGGAGGCTGCAGCAGAAGGATCACAAGTTCGAGGCCAACCTCAGCATTTAGCGAGGCCCTAAGCAATTTAGCAAAACCCTGTCTCAAAATAACAAAAATAAAATTAAAAAGGGTTGGGGATGTGACTCAGTGGTTATGCACTCCTGGGTTCAATTCCTGTTACCAAAAGAAAGAAAGAAATCAGGTCCAGCCTTCCATTTTTTAATTGAGAAAAGCTGAGACTCAGAGACGGGCGGCAACCTGCCTGAGGCCACCCAGCCTGTGGCTCACAGCCAGGTCTGGGTGCTGTCTCCCTCTGGGTGGGGAGATGCAGGCTGTGCATCAGGCCCCAGGGGTCTCTTTTGTTCAGCTGCGATTTCTCCCTGTGGAATAGGGAGGCGACTGTGGCTCAACTCCTTGCCTTTTATGCTTTCTGCTCTGTGCTGCACTTTGTCTTGGCTTTGGAGCAAAGCCTGCCATTCCCCTGCCTGGTTCAAGGTGGTCTTGCACTCAGCCAGCTGGTTACTAGGGCACAGGGATTTTCAAAGCTTTTTTTTTTTTCTTCCCAAAGCACAGAAGACATGCCCAGCTTCCTAGGGCTCTGAAGCACCATTTGATCCTGTGTTTGGGAAACTGGAGCTTCTGGCTGATAAGGGACCAGGAGGAACATTTGGAGGGCAGCCCGGGGTGCCCGCTGGCTCAGCCACCCCACCTCCACCATGGTTTCTGTCTGCTTGCAGGAATCCCAGCTGGGCTCAGCCTGTTCCCCTCCTGGGTGAATGGAGAAGACTGTCTCAGAGGAGTTCAGAAATCTCCCTCTCTGTAGCCTGGGGGCATCATAAAAATAATTGCAAACATTTCTTAAGGGAGTGGCTCAGAACCCACGCTGGGGAGTACCCTATTGTGGAACTGTTAGATTTCACCGACCTGGGTCCAAGGTTCCCACAGTGCCCAGCCTCCGTCAGCCAGATCCGGTTCCCCAAGTCCTCACTCAGCTCTGGACCAGACCCAGGGCCCCTTCTCCCAGCACGCCTCCAGGGTGCCCTCAGAAGTTCAACGGTCCTCATAAGAGAATGGCTGGCTCCTCCTCTCTTGCCTGGACACTTCCTTCCCCTTTCTGCTGTGGAAGATTCTGGCCTCCTCAGTCAGAACCATGTGGCCCCTTCTGATCTCCTCAAGAAAGCTGACTTTTTTTTTTTTTTTTGGTACCAGGGATTGAACTCAGGGGCACTCAACCACTGAGCCACACCCCCAGCCCTGCTTTGTATTTTATTTAGAAACAGGGTCTCACTGAGTTGCTTAGCAGCACATTATTTTTTGAACTCATGGTCCTCCTGCCTCAGCCTCCTGAGCAGCTGGGATTGCAGGCGTGAGTCACCGCACCCAGTTAGGGAAGCTGATTTTAATTTCCTTGCACAGGCTGTGGATCTGGGGTGGGAGTTTGGGTCACTATCTTGCTTACTTTCAGAGCATCTTAAGACCCATTTCTCCTCCCTTCTCCTTCCAAACCCATTCCTTCCTGTGGATTTACTACACCAGTCACTGCTGCCCACAACCCATTACTCTCTGCTACCAGCTTCTTGGAGGTGGTCCTCACCTTTAACTCCTTCACCCCCACCTCAAACTCCGCTGGAGGAGCCTGCGAACCCTTAGCCACTCTTTTTCTTACCCACCTTGTGATCTTGCCCTGCACTGGCCTTGTCACTTCCACCCATGTCATATCTGGTCCCCTATCCCAGCATCGGATGCCCCTGAAATGCCCATGTCAGGGTTCTCCCTCTGCAGTGCTCCCCCCTCCCCTCCATGAACTTCCCTGCAATGTAACTTCAGCTTCGTCTGGACCCCCCAGTCCACTGCCCCTTCTCCCTCTTCCTTCCAGCTACATCTGTCCTCAGTCACCCAGTCCCCTTCCCATACTCATGTACTATACGAGTCCTGCTGTATTACTTCATCTGGCTTGGAATGCTTTTTTAAAATTTGTTCTAATCAGTTATACATGACAGCAGAGTGCTCTTTAAATCATTGTACACAAATGGAGCACAATTTTTCACTTCTCTGGTTGTACACGAGGGTAGGGTCACACCATTCGTGCAATCATATATGTACCTAGGGTAATTATGTCTATCTCATTCCACCATCTTTCCTACCCCATGGCTCCTCCCCTTTCCTCCTTCCCCTTTGCCCAATCCAAAGTTCCTCCACTCGTCCTATGCCCTCCCCCGCATATGGATTAGCATCCACTTATCAGAGAAAACATTCAGCCTTTGGTTTTTGGGAATTGGCTTACTTCGCTTATCATGATATCCTCCAACTCCATTATTTACCTGCAAATGGCATAAGTTTATTCTCTTTTAATGCTAATATTCCATTGTGTATATATGCCACAGTTTCTTTATCCTTTTATCTATTGAAGGACATCTAGGTTGGTTCCACACTTTGCCTATTTCGAATTGTGCTGCTATAAACACGGATGTGGCTGTGTCCCTGTAGTATGCTGACTTTAAAAGTCCTTTGGGTACAGACTGAGGAGTGGGATAGCTGGGTCAAATAGTGATTCCATTCCAAGTTTTTTTTTTTTTTTAATTCTCTATGCTACTTTCTAGATTGGCTGCACCAATTTGCAGTCCCACCAGCAATGTATGAATGTACCTTTTCCCTCACATCCTCACCAACAGTTATTGTTGTTTGTGTTCTTGATAAATGCCATTCTGATTGGAGTGAGATGAGTAATTTTGATTTGCATTTCTCTAATTGCTAGAGATGTTGAATATTTTTTCATATATCTGTTGATTAATTTTGTGTGTCTTCTCCTGAGAAGTGTCTGTTCAGTTCCTTTACCCATTTATTGATTGGGGTTTTCTCTTTCTCCTTCTCCTTCTCCTTCTCCTTCTCCTTCTCCTTCTTCTTCTTCTTCTTTTTTTTTTTGGTGTAAATTCTTTATATATCCTTGAGATTGTGTTCTATCTGATGTGCATGTGGTAAAAATTTGTTGCAATTGGAATGCTTTCTTGAAAAGTTTTTGTTTTCCCGCAAAATACATCCTGATTTCCTCCTACCACGCTGGCCGATCCTTCTCGGTCTCCTTCATAGGTTCCTCCTCTACTTGGTCTCAAAACATAAAGTGCAGCCAGGCATGGTGGAACATGATGCTGGTCCTGGCTACTTGGGAAGCTGAGGCAGGAGGAGTCCAAATCTGAGGCCAGTCTGGGTGATTTAGCAAGACTCTGTCTCAAAATAAAAAACTAAAAGGACTGGGGATGTAGCTTAGTGGTAGCATGCTCCTGGGTTCAAATGCAAGGGGAAAAACAAGTAATGTGGTCCCCATCTGTAGCCAGCAACCTTGTCCTGGCCATCTCTGCATATACCAATCACTTGACATTTATTTCTTCAATTTCCATTCATTGAACCCAGGTTCCCATGTAGAACCACTAACGAGAACTCCTATATGGAAGCCACCATTGAGCAGCCTGAGCTCCCCACAGGGGTTCTACTATTTTCTTTCTTTCTTTTTTTTTAAATAGATAACTATTTTCTTTTTTTAAATTTTTTAATATTTATTTTTTAGTTCTCGGCGGACACAACATCTTGGTTGGTATGTGGTGCTGAGGATCCAACCCGGGCCGCACGCATGCCAGGCGAGCGCGCTACCGCTTGAGCCACATCCCCAGCCCTCATCCTTTCTTTTTCCTTCAGTTGTAGATGGACATAATACATTTATTTATTTATTTATTTATTTATTTATTTATTTATTTATTTTTATGTGGTCTAGAAATCAAACCCAGTGCCCCAGGGCTCTACCACTGAGCCACAACCCCAGCCCCAGACTCTGCTATTTTCTCCCCAGGCAGTAAGTCACATTCAAGCCACAGACACTCAAACCCCACAAAGTGTCATTTTCGATTCCTCTCCTTCCTCTGCCCACAACCAACCTCTGAGGAGTCCTGTCAACAACAAACATGTCCCTAAAGCAGTTTCCCTTAGTTTCCCACATGAATCTGAGCCCTGAAGGCCTCTCCCTGCTCTTTCATAATATTCTCTTGACCCTGCCCACTGCACCCTTGACCTCCGGAAGCCCCTTCTCACACTGCAAGCCCTGCTGCAGCTCCCATCATCATATGAGTAAAAGTTCCTGCAATGACCTGCCAGATCCCGTGATCTGGACCCCATTGTTTCTCCTAGCTCCTTTCCTGATGGTTCTCTCCAGCACACCAGCCTTCTCTATGTTCCTCCTGCATGCTTGCTCCTGCCCCAGTACCATGTCACTAGTCCCAGTACAATGTCACTTCCTCAGTGCCTCATTATCACCAAACCTCCTTAGAGACCAGGGAAGCCAAAATTCCTGCTTCCTCCGAAACACCAGTGTCAGGGGAGGGGGCCATGTCAATGTTGGGGGCAGGAATCTGTGGCCGTGGTACCCTCTGATACATGATCAGAACAAAGCACTGCACAAGCCACACAGGGGCCACTGGGAAGTATTTTCAGAATAAATGACACCAAGTTCCCCCGGCTTCTCAGGCCTTCGCCCCCGCAGTTCCATACCCCCAGCTCTTTGTAGCTTAACAGTCAAGGCCGCTCCTTTGTGCGGCAGCCCCAGCTCTTCAGTAAACGTAGCAGCACCTGACATCTTGTTCAGTGCCCTCCCCTCCACCTGTGACGTACCGTTGCCCCCTCCCGGGAAGCACACACCGGCTGGTGGGTACCAGGGGTTCTCTACCTCTACATTGTTGACACTTGGGCTGGAGAATTCTCTGTGTGTGTGTGGGGGGGGGGGAGTGTCACATGCAGAGTGGGTTTCCTGACCTCTATCCAGCTCCAGTTGTGGTACCCAAATTTGTCTCTGGACATTGACAGGTATTCGCTGGGGAGCACGGTTGCCCCTGGTTGAGGACCATTGTACCAGCTGAATGAATGGTTGAATGATGGAATTCATGAATTCAGTTCTGGATCTGACCTTTCTTTCCCCAGGTGGGTGCTGGGGATGGAGCTCAGGGGCACTTTACCACTGAGCTATATCCCCAGCCCTTTTTATTTTTTGAGACAGAGTCTTGCTCAGTTGTAGAAGGTAACTGTGAAGTTGGGATCCTTCTGCCTCCGACTCCAGAGTACCTGGGATTATAGGTGTTAGCCACTATGCCTGGTTCTTCCCAAATATCTTCCCAAATAACTACTATCAGTCACAACTGAAAAAAACATCTATTTCTAGATTCATTCAACTAACCTTTTTTTTTTTAATTTTGAGACAGGGTCTTACTAAGTTGCTTAAGGCCTCACTAAGTTGCTGAGGCTGGTTTTGGAGATCCTCCTGCCTCAGCCTCCTGAGCCCCAGGATTACAGATGTGTGCCACCACACCTGGCCATTCAACTAACCTTTATTGAACATTCCTCATTCTCCTGGCACTATATAATGCACTTATACATTAGTTTCATATTTTTCGTTCATTTAACCTTCAAACTCCATGATGTAGGTCATGTTATCACCCACTTCACAAATAAGAAATCGAGACCCTGGCAAGGAAGACCAGGAGGCGGTTTTCTGCAGAAGCTTTAGACAGCTCTCCTGAAATCCAGGCTGCTTCCCAGGCCTGAGCACCTTGGGCATCCCATAGCCATCTCACACGCAATGCTCCCTGACAGAACTCATCTCTCTTCCCAGACTTCTCTCCGTAGGTCATCCCCTTCAGCCACCCCCGCCCTACCTGTCCTGACATCCCAGTCAGAAGCCTGGCCTCCTGCTCCCCACCCCTATCTCAGATCTAGTCAACCACCAAGCCCTCCTTGTAAACTCTAGCCTCCACATATCTACCCCCTACCCACTGCATCCTCCCTGAGCAGATGCCTGTTGCCATGGCTCATGTCCTGTGGTGGTTTCTCACTGTCTCCAGAAAACCCAAAATCCAGCCACTTGTAGGTCCTTCAGCGCCACCTCTCATCCCCTTCCTGGCTGTGGCTGGAATTGGTGTTCTCCGATACCTCCGGCTTCTCTCTTTGCCCGGACAACACTCATCTGGCCGGCAAGACTCAGCTTGGCCCTTTCTGTGCCTAGGACAAGATCATGACGTATCACCCACTGATCATTCCTACATATTGGAATTGCTTGTCCTCTGTCCCAACCCTCCGTGTGCTGTGATCCCATTGGTCTTTTAAGCAAAGGCCTAGGACAGTCTGGCACTACACCTTTCACTGAGTGAATGAGTGCATGAATAGATGGATTCATGGATGAGTGGGTCTGGGAGCCGAGCCTGCAGGTAGGCCTCATTACACAGTGGTCATGGCTTGGGAGCAGAGGTGGTGATCATCAATCACATTGATGTTGGGTAGCAGGCCAAAGCCTCAGCTTCAGAGTGATACAAATGGGCTTCTTACACTTTCCATGTGTGTATGTGTGACAGTAGGTCACTTGATCTCATTGTATTTTGGAATTTGTTTTTGTCTGTGTGTGTGTGTGTGTGTGTGTGTGTGTGTGTGTGTGTGGTGTTGGAGATGGTCCCCAGGGCCTTGCACATACTAAGCAAGTGCTCTACCATTGAACCACATCCCCAGCCCTTTTTATTTTATTTTGAAAGACAAGCCTGTAATCCTAGTGACTTCGGAGGCTGAGGTAGGAGTCTCACAAGTTAGAGGCCAGCCTCAGCAACTTATTTTGAGAGTCAGGGTCTGGTTAAGTTGCTGAGGCTAGCCTGTAACTTGGTGCTCCTCCTACCTCCATTGCTGTATTTATAGGAATGTGCCGCTGAGCCCAGGAAGCATGTAACTTGGAAGCTAATATCCTCTGGAAGTGGTTGTAATAATAAGTACGCCCTGTGTGGAGAGCTTAGAAGACAGTATTTATCAAGAGGTGATTATTTCTGCTGTCCAGCATGGCAGTTTTGCCATGTAAATCAGGTGATGTCACCTACCTCCCCAAATTGCTATGAAAATAAAACAGAAATAATGTTATGCAAAGCAATGAGCCCGGTGGCTGCAGTTCTGGCCCCGCGTGGACTCCCATGATGTAGGGTGAAGAGCAGGACTCTGGGGTGCTCCATGAGTGACTGAGCAAACCCCCTCCACAGCTCAGTTTTTGCATCTGTACAATGGGCTGGCTCAGCAGGTTCCTGCAGCTTCCAAATGACACGATTCTGAGACCTGCCTGATGCTCATCATCCCTGACCCTGCCCAGATCTCTGACCTCTGCTTCTCACTTCATCCAAGCTGACTTACTCAGGGACTCCTCCCTGCGGGGGCCTGTGCTTCCAGCTTCTGGTGGCTACTAATGGATTAATCAGAGGCACTAATGGAACCTCCAGGAACTCATTCTGGCTCACTAATGGGTCATCCATCTGCCCTCTGTAACCCAATGCCCTCGCCCTGGGGAAAGACACAGGGGATTTCCTGTTGGCTCCAATCTGCTGGTTTCAAATATCTTAAAAACAGAGGCTGGGGGAGAAGGGGTGAATTGATGAAGGGGGACAGGGTTGGGGGGACTCCCATCCCATTTCTTCTCCTCAACTGACTTGCTATGTGAGCTTGCACAGATTCACTCCCCTCTCTGGGTCTTTGTAACAGGAGGCAGGTGGGGCTGTAAAGACCCTGTGAGAATTGACATTCTGGAATTATCCAATACCATCACATTTGCAGCTAATGAGATGATGTCCTTTTAACATCAATGTCCAAACACCATGGAGCACCTACTATGTGCCAGCCTAAGCCAGGTACTTTGGACTGAGGGTGGATGGAGACTGAGGCCCAGTTCCCATTCCAGGAGTTCCCAGGCCAGAAAGTACATCCTGCTTATTTTTCTATTCACAAACAAAAAGGGAGAGAGAAGGAGGCCTCGTGCTTACTGAGGACCCTCTGTGGGCTGAGCTGAGGGCACAGAGCACATGAAGACAGTTTCACGTTTTTGTCCCTTGGTTCGGACTGTGCTTCCCCACTGTGTGCGAGCCCTGCCCCGCACCTGGAGTACTCTTACCTCCCTGCCCTTTGCCCATCTAACCCCACTTGTTTTTCAGACCTTGCCTTCGATTCTTTATCCATTATTCAATTCATACAGCATTCAGCCTGTGCCAGACTGTGCCCAGAATTTGAGATCCAGGAGAGAACAAGACGTACTTTGTCCCTGTTTCCTGGGAGCTTAGATTTTTATGGGAGGAGACGATCAATTAAATGATTCCATTAAAAAAAAAAAAAAAAAAAAGCCTGGCACAGTGGTGCACACCTGTAATCTCAGTGGCCTGGAAGGCTGAGGCAGGAGGATTGCAAGTTTGAGGCTGGCCCTAGCAACTTAGCAAGGCCCTAAGCAACTTAGAGATACACTGCTTCAAAATAAAATATTGAAGAGAATAAAAAAGAAGGGCTGGGGGGCTGGGGATGTGGCTCAAGTGGTAGTGCGTTCGCCTGGCATGTGTGCAGCCCGGGTTCGATCCTCAGCATCACATACAAACCAAGATGTTGTGTCCGCCAAAAACTAAAAAATAAATATTAAAAAATTCTCTCTCTCTTTCTCTCTCTCTCTCACTCTCTCTCTTTTTTTAAAAAAAAAAAAAGAAGGGCTGGGGATGTCACTCAATGGTTAAGTATCCCTGGGTTCAATCCCTGGTACCAAGAATAAAAAAAGGTAACAAGGCTCAGGATGTAGCTCAGTGGTAGTGTTATGCCTAGCATGCAGGAGGCCACAGACATTTCTGGGACATTTCTGGGAGAAGTGACAGGCAGCAGCAGCATGTGCACAGCTCAGAGAGGAGAGGGAAATGACTTCTCAGGAGAAAGGAAAGACCAGGGTGTCTGGGGCAGAGAGGAAGGAGGGCAGGGGAGGCTGCGGAGGGTGCACAGCACATCAGCCTGGGGTCCTGCCTGGGAAGCCACGTTCGGGGACACTCAGCCCCCTTTCTTTCCCCATCATGGCCCCTGTCACACTGGATGGTCATTCCTTCTCTGGCTTCCCAGACAAAGGCCACCTCCTCTAAGTGCTGTGCCCTCTATTCTTACTGCACAAATCAGGACCCTTGTTGGTAGGACCTGTCGCTCCAGCCTGCCCCACGTGTCAGGAAAGAGCACTGCCAGTCCTCACAAGGCTCAAACAGAAAGCCCAGGAGTCATCGTGGGGGTCTTGGTTTTGATTTCCCTCCTCCCAGCATCCAGGAAAAGCTCTGTCCCCTTTTCCTCTCAAGCCATTCTGATTCTGCCATGGCCGCCTCTGGAGCCCAACCAATAAGGAGGTCAGGAGATGCTGCCCCTAAATGTGACACTTTGATGTTCCTATTCTGTGAACTGAGAGCACTCAGGGAACAGGGGAGGCAGACAGAGGCTCACTCTGAGTAATCCTCATCTGCCTAAGGTAATAAGACTCTCTCAACCAGGGGTGGGGGTACACACTTTTAATCCCAGGGACTCAGGAGGCTGAGGCAGGAGGATCACACAGTCAAAGCCAGCTTCAGCAACTTAGTGAGGCCCAAAGCAATTTAGCAAGACCCTGTCTCAAAATAAAAAAAATAGAAAGGGTTGGGGATGTGGCTCCGTGGTTAAGATGCCCTGGTTCAATCCCTGGTACCTTAAAAAAAAATAACTATAACCTTTATCCTGGTTTACAAGCCTTCACTGATCTGTGCTCCAGGTGCAGCTCCTAAACTCTAGGTCTTCTCACTCCTCTAGCTACCGGGGCTGGCTCTCTCTTTCTTTCTGATTCTTCCAAATGCTCAGGTTTATTTCCTCTTCCTGGCTTATTTCCTCCCTATATGTTCACCTGGCCACCTCCTCCTCATCCAAAGTCAACTCCAGAGTCACCTCCTGGGAGGGGCCTTCACTGCTATCCACCCTCCCACACTGCTCACCACCACCCGTGCTCTACCAGGTTTCTTTGCTCATTCAGTTATGGATTTATTGCCAGCCTTCCCTATCTTAAAGGTAGAGCACTTCAGATCAGGGAACTTCTCTGCCTCGTTCTTGACTGTGACTCCAGAATCTGGCACATCCTAGAACCTCGGCTGGTTATCCGTTGTTGGATGAATGAAAGAATGTGTTGCTCTCTCCCTTGTGACCGGCTCTGTTCTAGGCTCTCTATGTGTAACATCCGACTGAAACTTGCAGTGGCAACCTTGAGAGAGAAGCTGCAGCTTAGGCAGGTGAAGTGATCTGGCCAAAGTCACTTACCTAGAGAGGGATGGGACGTGAATTCAAACCAGCCTGCCCCCTCCATGCCACACAAGCAGTTACAATGGCATGGAGATCCTCACATTGCATGAGTGAATGGTGAGTGAGTGAATGAATGTAAGCTCCTGTCTTTTGAGCTCCTTGGGTTTTGTTTTGGAGTGGGGAAAGCAGGGAGCACCCACTGGTGAAGGGACCACGGTGTGTCTGCTTCTGTAATTATCTGCTCTGCCCAGAATGTTGGGGGGCAATGGAGGGGGACCCCCGGGAGCATGGCATTCTGGAAGCTGCGGGCTTCCTCCAGGGCTGCTCTGCTATCTTATGAGAGCCGCATCTCTGGCTGGCTGCCACCGGCCTGCCAGCCAGAGCGACTTAGCTCATCAATCACGCTGCTGCGCCCTGCCAGGCTGGGTCTCCGAGGAAGGCCAGCCGACTGCAGACAGAACGGGCTGCATGCTCCAGAGGAATCAAAGCCACTGCCAGGGAGGGAGGGAGGGGCGGCCAGGTCCGGATCGATCCCCCGCAGCTGAGGCTGGTTGAGGAGAGGAGGCAGGGGCAGGGGAAGAGCAGGGAGGGAGGAGAAGTGGAGAGAAAGGCGGGCTGGGCGGGCGCGGTTTTCCATTGCAATGGAAATCCAGCCTCCCCTGGTGCCTGGCCAGCTCTGGGAGCAATGACAACTCTGGGACAGTGGCAGGTGATGGCAGCTGAGTTATCACAGGACTCCCGGCTGCCTGGCCTCCCAGCACTCCCTGTCCCCCCAACACCTCGGGAGGGGAGTGCTGGGGAGAGGCTGGCCATCTCCACCTTCCCCATCACCCTCCTCTCTCTCCCATCCAAGCCTCCTGGGAGTGGAATTTGTGCGGTCTCCCTGGAGAAGTTCTGCTGAAAGTCAAGATGTCTGAGCCCGAGACTCCTTAGAGACCTCCCAGTCCAGAGAGGCCAATCACAGCTCTTGGCTTGTGTGTTTCGCTTTGCTTTTCAGCCTGTACAGTTAAAACGAAAAAGGAGGAGAAAGAAAACAAAGAAGAACAATTAGCTGCCAATATTTAAACAGGAAGAGAGTGCACTTAAAAATCTAATTTCTGGTTTCTCTACAAAACCCCAACGATCCTGCAACTCTAGGCTTGCCATCTGGAGCTCAGTTGAAACTGCTCCAAAGCTCCTGTACCTACAGTTTTCTTTTGTGTTACTGACCAGGCCCTTGAGGGCTTTGAATTTTCTGTTCCTGTCCCATTCCAAACCCCCTACTGAAGACAGTGACCAGGGACCCATGATTGACAGCCCTGGGGCCCAGAGACCTCCTGGTTTAGGAACTGTGTGACCTTGGGCAAACAATGGAAGACCCCTCTGAGCCTCAGTTTTCTCATCTGTGAAATGGAGATGAGGGCAGGATCTGGTGAGGAATACATTAGATGCTGCCTGTTTAGCACTGTTCCTTGTACATTTCCAAGGAAGAAACTGTTTTGTTTCTTAATTTTGTTTTGTTTTTGGTACCAGGATGGAACCCAGGGGCCCTTTATCACTAAGCCAGATCCTCAGCCCTTTTTATTTTTTATTTTGAGACAGAGCTGGCCTGGAACTTACCATCCTCTTGCCTCACTCTCCCAAATCACTGGGATTATAAGCGTGCGCCATTGCACCCAGTGAGACTCTTAATTTTGATAGGTAACATAAATGTTCCAATTAATATTCACATGTGATGCTTCCTATCCGCTTTTAGACCTCCTCTCCGATCCTCAGGAGCCACCGGTTTCTGTGCTGCACAGGTGCTGAACAAACCATAGGGAGAACCCAATGGCTACCTTGAACACCAGGAAATGGAGCTGTTAACATTCAGGGATGTGGCCATTGATTTCTCTCCTTATTTCCAGATGTGATGTCAGAGAATGACAGAAACCTGGATTCCTGAAGATGACAGCAATGACCTAAGTCAAACTGACAGAAAGGACATTTTGTGCATGTGCTTTGGCCCCTCCGAGGAAACCCCACAGTGGTGGCATTACTAAAAACCATATCTATGGTGTTGTCATGTCCCTGACAGAGAACTGCAAGGTGCTGAATATTAAACCTAGGGTCTTGTACATGCTGGTCATGCGTTCTACCCCTGAGTCCATCAGAAAGAGAAGCAAAAAAAAAAAAAAAAAAAAAAAAATGCAGAGAAGGCTCTGGGAGTTTGACCACAGAGCTTGAAACCGGCTGCTGTGATCACCTGAGGACCTCAGACTCCAGCTCCTTCACTCTTCCAAAGCGGACTCTACCAGTGATTCTCCAGGGAGTTTCCAGAAGCCTTCGACCTTGGACCAAGGTAGCACCATTGATCCCCCTTGTTGTGAAGCTTCAGCCTCTTGGGCTGCACAGCTACTGGCGGGGAACCAGCAGACGGCCATTGTGGACACCAGCTTGCAGTCATGTAAGCCAATCTCATAAATCCCCTTTTGATAATCATATATATATATATTTTTTTTTCCCACATGTAAAACCCAGCCCAAATGCAGGGGCTTAAATGACACTCTTGTTTCTGCACTTCTGGATTAACTTAGTTCAGATGGCTCGTTCTCCCTGGGGTCTCTGTTGCCTTTCTGGTCACATGGGTACAGGCATTTGAATGTCTGACTGGGACTTACCTTCCATAAGGGCTGGCTCACAGGATTGGCATATGATGTTAGTTGTCCACCGGGAGCTCAGATGGGTCTACGCCCGGCATGTTACCATGGGGCCACTCCTTGTGTCTCGGGCTGGTGACTGAGGTCTGGGAGACAGCATGCCAAGAGCAATCCAAAGAACAAGCAGTGGCTATGTGACTTTCTATGACCTAGCCTTGAAAGTCTCATAATGGCCAGACGTGGTGGTGTGTGCCTATGATCCCAGTAACTTGGTAGGCTGAGGCAGGAGGATGGGAAGTTGGAGGCCAGCTTAGACCCACTCTCAAAATAAAAAACAAAAAGGGTTAGGAATGTACCTCCGTGGTTGAGCATCCTGGGGTCAACTCCCAGTACCAAAAAAAAAAGAGTCACATAATGTCACTCCCACCATTCCTTATTAGTCTGATCTGCTTGATCCAATAGGAGGAGAGAGAGACCCCAGCTCTCAAAAAATTCCAGCACCACAACTTTAGCTGGGGGCCCAGTGGTATATACCTCCAAGCCTAGTGGCTTGGGAAGTTAAGGCAGTAGGATCACCAATTTCGAAGCCAGCCTCAGAAACTTACTGAGACCCTGTCTCAAAACAGAAAATAAAAAAGGCTGGGAAATGGCTCAGTGGTTAAGCACTTCTGGGTTCAATCCCTGGTACCAAACAAACAAATAACAACAACAAAAAACAACCACACATATGTAAATTGAAGAATTAAGTTTCACCAAATACCCCCAAGGCTCAATTACAACCCCTAGCAACAAACCCAAATAGCCTATTTCTTGTGCATCTTCCCAGAGAGTATACACACACACAGACTCATGCATGTGCGCCCATGAGGTTATACAAACACAAGAATCCCTACTATATGCTGTGGTTATCCAAATACTATTACAATGCAGCAACCAAGTGGATTCAGATCAGCTCTTAGATGAACTATTCACACTCCAACTCTTGCTATTTGCTACCTGAAATGAAGTAAATGGTGTAGCATCTCTTGCTTTCTGTACCCTCACTATCTGAATTCAGAAACCAAATTGAGTTGGATAATAAGAGATGCGTTTTCGAACACACGCGCACACACACACACACACACACACACACACACACACAGGAGTATATGAGACACATCATTCTGTACTTGCGTATTTCATTTAATAATTTATTTCAAAGACCAGCCTGGGTCAGCACATAGAGATAGGCATGACAGAGGAGGAACACTCAGCCTTCCAGGTTCTAATATACCACAATTGTTCAGTCAAATCACCTCCTATTGGCCATCCGAGCCCCTCCCCAATCTTCTGCTGATCATAATCCACATTGTAGAGAACAGCCTTCTCCAGAAGTCTTTATGCACTTGTGTGTAAGAGGATTTGTGTCATAAAGTCCTAGGAGCAGAATGCTGCCTCAAATGCTGCTCAAAGGGAGGGTCCCGAGATCATCTATCCTATATCTTACCAGAGCAGGTCGCTAGCATTACAGGCAGGCCTCCTGATTTGTAGCAACTGCTACATCTATTTCTCTCAGACCCCAGAGCAGTTGATGGGCTTATTCAGGCAGCTCCCATTCCTCTTACAGAGAAGGGAGAGCTTGGTTCTTGCAGCATGTCCCAGCTTTGCAGAACTATCTGTAGAAGCTTCCAGATATGCAAAGGTCAAGGAGAAGAGGTATCAAGAGTCCTAGCTAACCTTCCTGTGCTTTTCAGATATCACGGGCTAGACCATAATTGCTGCGCTCTTCTTCTGTGCACAATAACTTCTCTGTGCCTCAACTACTGATCAAGTGGGAAGAATTAATAGTAGATACCACTGAGGCTTTTGGTGGGGGTTCATTGGATCATAGTTCGCAAAGTGCTTAGAACAGTGTTGTGCTTAAAGCACGATATTAAATAGTAGGGTTCCCCCCCACCTCGCCATTTAATCTTTACAATTCTCTTAGAGAGACAGGGACTATTATTGTCTTGCTTTTATAGACACGGAAACAGAAGCTCAGAGAGATAAAGTGACCTTTCCCAGGTCACATGGTTGCAGCAGTGGAATTCAAAGTAGGTCAGTCCAACTCCGGCTTAGTCCTGCTCTGCTATGCGGCTGATCCAGATCATATTTGGTAGGCAGGATGGGGACCTCAGCAGGGCTGCCAAAGCTCCCTGCTGACTGTAGGTGCTGGGTAGTTTGGCCAGTCTGTCACCATGCCCCTCATTCCAGCCTGTCCTAGAAAACAGGAAGCCCACCAGCCAGTAGCCTCTTCCCCAGGCCAGGGGAAGAAAAAGGAGTGATACTATATGCTGGGAAAGAAAAGGGTGGTGGCGAAGGGAATAAGGTCATCTTCACCCTGCTCATCGTAGTGACCTTTCATGGAGCCCTTATGTGGAAGATTCCATGCTGGGTTTTTTTTTTCATGTCAAATAGCTTAAGATTCTATGGCTGGAGGTAAAGGGAACTCTACCCAGTAAAAAAAATATTCATGAAATATCCCACTCCTGGGAAGTCCAGGAATGGATTTAGCTTTAAGAAATGCTTGATATGCCAGGTGTGGTGGTGCACATCTAAAATACCAGAGACTAGGGAGGCTGAGGCAGGAGGATCGCTAGGTCAAGTCCAGCTTCAGCACTTACAGAGGCCCTAAGCAACTTAGCCAGAACCTGGCTAATAAGGGCTGGGGATGTGGCTCAATGGTAAATTGTTCCTGGATTCAATAGTCAGTACCAAAAGAAAAAGAAAAAAAAAGAGCCTCATGATGTCTACACTGTCATCTTAGCTTTATTTCCTTCTAAGAAGTGACTTCAGGGGCTGGGATGTGGCTCAAGCGGTAGCGCTCTCGCCTGGCATACGTGCGGCCCGGGTTCAATCCTCAGCACCATATACAAAGATGTTGTGTCCGCCGAAAACTAAAAAAATAAATTTAAAAAAAAAGAAAAAAGAAGTGACTTCACACACTAACAGGTGACCTTTCTACAAACTCCTATTCTCCCAGTCCAGGGAGAAGACATCATTGCCTGAGGCACCCCTGGTTGGTCTCCTTAAGGCTTGAGCCCCAACCAGGGACCCATTGCTGTTGCCAAAAGATGGATGTCGTGATTGGCTGGGCATGGCCAGTACCCATCTGTGGCCAGGAAGAGATCAAGACCATGTGACAAAAAGTCTCTGTTTCTCTTTCTCTCTCTCCTCTCTCTCTCTCTCTCTCTCTCTCTCTTTTTTTTTTTTTTTTGGTACCAGGAATTGAACCCAGGGGCACTTAACCATTGAGCACATCCTCAGCCCTTTTTATTTTTTATTTTGAGACAGGGTCTTGCTAAATTGCTGAGGCTGACTTTGAACTCTCTATCCTCCTGCTTCAGCCTCCCCAGCAGCTGGGATTACAGGCATGCACCATTGTGCCCAGGCAGGGCTATGTGATAAAAAGTCTCAAAGAGTGAGTAGAAGGAGATGGTCCCTCAAGAAAGGAATGTCACCAATAGCCAAGCCTGGCTTCTTCTCTCCAGTTTGACCAAGGTGCATGAAATTTAGTTTTCCACGACTTGCACTTTTCTTATATGGGCAGGCAGGAGAATTCAAAGCCAGCCAGGATCCAGGCAGAGTCCCTGGGCTAGATTACTGGTAATAGGGATGCTTACTGTGCATGGTGACTCTTCCCTGTAATTCCAGCATCTCAGCAGGCAGAACAGGAGGATCACAAACTGGAGGCCAACCCCAGCAATCCAATGAGAACCTGTCTCAAAATAAAATAAAAGGATCTGAGATAGAACTCAGTGGTAGAAAACTGGTCTTGCATTCATGAGGCTCTGGGTTCAATCCTAGTACCGAAGAAAGAAAGAAAGAGAGAGAGAGAGAGAGAGAGAGAGAGAAAGAAAGAGGGAGGGAGGGAGGGAGGGAGGGAGGAAGGAAGGAAGGAAGGAAGGAAGGAAGGAAGGAAGGAAAGAAAGAAAAGGAGGAGGAGAAGAAAAAGAGCCAGTAAAAGTGATACATACCTATAACCCCAGTGACTCAGGAGGCAGGAGGATTGCAAATTCAAGGCCAGCCTCAGCAATTTTGGTGAGGCCCTAAGCAGTTTAGCAAAACCCCATCTGAAAACAAAAAAATAAGGGCTGGGGCTTTTGCTCAGTGGTAGAGCGATTGCCTAGCATGCACGAGGCACTGGGTTCAATCCTCAGCACCACATACAAATAAATAAATAAAATAAAAGTATTGTATACTTCCACAACTAAAAATATTTTTTAAATAAAATTTAAAAAATAAGAAGGTTTGGGTATGTGATTCAGTGGTTAAATGCCCCTGGGTTCAATCCCTGGTACCATAAAATAATAATAATAATAATAATAATAATAATAATAATAATAATAATAATAATAATAAAAAAGAAGGAGGAAGAAAGAATGTCCCACACACATGTTGGGCATAGTGGTACATGCCTATAATCCCAGCAGTTCAGGAGGCTGAGGCAGGAGGATCATGAGTCAAAGCCAGCCTCAGTAACTTAGCAAGATGCTGTCTTAAAATAAAAATTTAAAAGGGCTGTGGTTGTGGCTCAGTGGTCAAGTGCCCCTGGTTCACCCCCTAGCACCAAAAAAAAAAAAAAAAAAAAAAAAAAACCCAAAACAAAAATGCTCCACACACACAATATGAAAAGAGTCAATGAAAGAATAGTGACTGTGCAAGAAAGTTGCACCCTTAAAAATTGCTTATACTTACCCACAGTAGTTTTCTGTCCTTATTGGCCCTACCGAGCTCAAGGACACACATGAGGAAGCAAGGACTCCAGGAGAAATTGCTGAGTGGGCCAGAAAATTGCAGGTCTCCCCCAAGTATAGCCAGGCCTGCCTTCACTGGCCTCCAGTAAGTTCCAGCAAGGAGAGGGCCAAGCCCTCGGTGGGCAGGAGCTCACCAATACTTGCTCTCAAGGGCTCTATCGTGCCCCTTGGCCTGCAACCCCAGCCTGTTTCTCCTCTGAGGACGTGAGTCAGGCCTTGCCCTGGGCTACATTGCTGCTGTCTGTTGTTCCCACATGCAGGAAGCAGACCTGTCAAAGCTGGCTTGTCAAGCGGTGGCCCAGCCGCCCTGCTCCCTGATGGGAATCCCTTGAACTGCCCACACCAGCCCTACCACAGCCAGTTCCTCTGACCAGCCAGGACCTCTCCCTGGGTTTGGTACCTCCTGCTGTTCCCTTTGCTTGCCTGGGAAGCTCATCCTTCACCCTCTCCCCTGCTCACCCCTTAGCCATGCCGTTCAGCTAGCAGGTCTCTCCCATTCCAGAAGCTTCTGTGTCACGCCTGCTGCCCTCACCTACCTGGTCCAGAAGCCCCTTCTCTATACTTATATCTCCTACAGCACGAATCACATTCTAATGAAATTCTTTCTATTGGCATGTTTTCTTCACCAAACCCTCTGGGGATAAGACTTCATCTCTGGGCTGGGGGGCGCTTAGCTCAGTGACATGTACAAGGTCCTGGGTTCCAACCCCAGTACTACAAAAAGAAAGAGAAGAAAAGGTAGAAGAGCAAGAGGGAGAAGAAGAAGGGCTTCGTCTTGGACAGTCAACGCTCTATAATCACGTCAAATTGGCAAATGAATGAATGACACCTCAGGACCTGTGACATCCGTTTTGAAGGTCTAAGCAGAAAGCAGGGTTACCTGGGGTGTACCTTGGGGATGTAGGCAGGGCAGGAAGGAAGTCAGGATCTTTGAGGTTTTCTGGGCAAATCCCTCTGATTTCAGGCAACCAGGGAATGCTGAAAGGAGCCCAGATCACTGCCAGAATCTTTCTCTCCTGAAGAAAATAAAGTAGAATTTAGTGCTTAGTAAATCATGCAGAAAATCATAGACTTTGTGTGGAATATTGGAGTCACGGAAGATTATGTCAGAAGAGGTTTTGCTTATATAACTGATGTCTCAGGGAGGGGAAAACTTTACCTCTATCCTTATATGCTTAGTGTTTTGGGGCCTACAAATTAAACTTACAAAAGAGTGATTAGTAAGAGAAAAGACAAATTTAATCATGTACCCACAGAAATTCATAGAAAAATGTGACTCAACAGGGTGGTTATGGGCAATGGATATAACTCAGTGGTAAAGTGCTTGCCTAGCACACATGAGAGCCTGGGACCCATCCCTGCACTGCAAAAAAAAAAAAAAAAAAAAAAAGGATTAGCATATAATATAATCCTAGCTACTCTGGAGACTGAGGCAGGAATATCACCAATTCAAGGTCAGCCAGGGCAATTTAGCGAGACACTGTCCCAAAATAAAGTAAAAAAGAACTGGGGATGTACCTCAGTAATAGAATGCTTGCCTCACCAGCATGAGGTCCTGAGTTTGATACCAAATACTGAATAAAAAACACAATTTGGGGTTTACATACCATTTTAATAGAGGCAGGGGTGGCGGACAAGAGCACTCACTGGAAAACAAAGGACTTTGGGGGAAGATAAATGGACCCTTAGGAGAATAATGAGAAGATAATTTTGTGACAGTGCCTGTTTAGGTGTGGCGATTTCTAATCTCCAGTGATCAGAGTAAATCTTCCTGGTAGCTCCTGGGGAAAAAATTTGTGGCAATTAAGCCCTTTGGGGAGGCTCTGCCTTTAGACCGTAAAAGATTTCAGGAACTTGAAATCCTTCTGCTCAGAAATTTTTAATGCCAAGGCAGTTCACTGAAAAATAAAGAATCAGATAATTGACTATAACTTCAGTTCAAGCTCAAACCATTTTTGTCAGGTCTTTGTCTTTTTTCTACGTGGTAAGTAATCAATCAGTCTGTTGTCCTGTTTGCCCCTTCAGTCCTGTGCTGTCTTTCCCTGTGATGACTTCATTCTCTGGCTACCTCCTCCCACATGGAGGGCACACAGCCTCCAGCACCTCCAGATACATATCAAGCCAGTTGCTGACAATTTTACTTTTCCCAAGAATTTCAGCGAAATATTTTGGATTAGGTCCCATTGGATCCAGCAGGGAAGAGATCTGCCAGTTGGCCTGGCCTGGCACACTTGCCTGTCCTGGAGTCTGATGGGCAGAAAGTCAAGGTCAGAGCCAGGTGCAGTAGGGCACACCCATAATCCCAGCTACCCAGGAGCCTAAGGCAGGAGGATCGCCAGTTCGAGACTAGCCCCGGTAACCTAGTGAAACCCTGTCTCAAAAAGGGCTGGGGACATAGTGCAGGGGTAGAAAGTCCCTGGGCCCAACCTTCAGGGCAGGTAAGGGGGATAAGCAGTCAAGGTCTGCTTCCCCCAAACCACATAAAAGGAGAGTGGAGAAGAGATTTCCTGAAGGATAAACTGAGGGTGCTGCTGACAGAAGGAGCAGAGTGGGTGCTGGGCCAGGAAGAGCCACAGATGTCCTCTCTGGAGAATTCCACAGTGTGAAAAAAAAGCTGAATCACAGAGTCATGGAATCAGAGTCTAGATGGTAGGAGCTGAAAGACTCCCTAAAAGTTGGCTCATCCAACCCTTTACGGGACAGCTGCTGTCCTGGGAGTCCCATCCTCTCCCTGGCTGATGCCAGAGTCCCCAGCAGCCTGGGAAGTCTGCGAAAGGGTCCCTTGGTGTTCCCCCTCCCTCTCCACTGCTCTTCTGAGGGAAGATTCTGGGTCACAGCTGCCCACCAGGCGCCTTGTTTACGCTCCTCCCCAGGGAGCTCTGGGCTCTGGCCATCTGCCAGGCTGGCAGACAGCCACGCCAGCCCCGGACTGCACACTCTCTCCCTGACACCAGCCGGTGGTAACGACATCCGGGACTCCGCGGGAGCTCAGCTCAGGCTAAGGAGCATGAAGGGATGATCCACTCTGAGGCCAAGGCCCAGAGCCCTCCTCTGGACTGAGATGTTCAGTCTCCTCCTTGACACCCTCCGCCAGCGCTGGGAGCAAGGGCCACGCCTCTCCCAGCGCACGGGAACAGCCTGTTCAGACAGACCTGCTCAGACATTCCTGAAGCCTACGGCCATCACGTTTCTCCCAACTGAGAGCAGAGAGCAAGGGGAAAGGAAGGATTAACCTAAATGAAGCCCAGGGAGCAGAAAGGCCAGGCCTTCCCCTCCCTGACCCCTACTTGGCGTGAATCAACAGAGGTTCAGAGGCTCTGCAGAGGCTGAGCAGGTCTCAGGGACAGTCCCCAGTGGCTCCAGACAGCCCCTCATCCTTTCATTCTTCCGTCTGGCAGAAAAGGGAGCTTTAAAAACACCTAATCCAGAGATTGCATAAAGTTGGTTCACAGTCTAGAACATACTGGGTTTGGCCCTCCCACTATTTAGGGAAATTTTGAGCCAATCTAAAAATTCACATATGTGACTTCTCTAGCAGGCTTTTAAGTTCTGTTAACACTGGGCCTGTGAGGCCAAATGGTACCAGTCTGCCCATGTTGAGTGTCACTCCAAAGACAGAGTAGCTAGGCATCCCACATGTGCCCCTACAAACAGGAACTGGGCTTTTTTAAATTTTTTTTTTTTTTATTATGAGACAGGGTCTTGCTATGTTGCTGAGGCTGCCCTCCAACTTTTGATCCTCCTTCCTCAGCCTCCCAAGTTGCTGGGATCACAGCCATATGCCACTGCACGCGGCTCCCCTTTTGTTTTCCACTGGAGTCAAGTGCCAAATGGCATTTTTTTTCCCTTGTTGCATTTTTAGTTTTATTTCTTTATATAGTTTGCTATGATTCCACCCGAAATAGGAAAATGAAATACTAGGAGGGTTGCATGTTGCAAGGAAATTGAAAGAGAACCTACCTTTTTGCAGAGGAAATGAATATTACCAGGTGTTTCTACTGTCAGCCGGCCTGTGAGGTTTGGGTTTATAATTCCAATCTAACAAAGGTTTGCAGAAGGACTCATCTGGGCCCAGAAACCTACAGTCCAATATCTTGGCCAAGGTTGCAGCAAGTGTGGGGAACGGCTTCTATGCCTGAACTTCTTGAATATCCAGGGGACTCTATGTTCTCTCCATGCTTGCATGCTCTTAGCAGGGAATGAGGACATCGTTCGAGAAGCAGCGTCACCCTCATCCCTGAACTTCTCAAAGAAGGATCCTTTGTGGAGACTTGGAAGCCTTGCTGGGTAGTGGGGGAGAAGGGGCCAGGGACAATCTCTGAAAGGCTGTCTGGCAGCTGCGAGCTGACTTCTCTGCAGCCCCAAGCTCTGTGCAGTGGTCCCTAGGAAGCAGGCATCTTCCCACCAGAGGGAAAATTTTTCTGTTGAATCTTCCTGTTTGAAGAAGGAGCTGCTGGAGAGGTAGGAAGTTCCTGTTTGGAAACCATCCAGCAAGGCACAAATCCCCTGATGGAGATGAAATAGCAGAATAGGAGGTAGAGGGTCTGAGTTGGGCTGAAGTTATTTTTTGCAGGTTCTCTGATGAATATTGAGGTTTGGGGAAAAACCTAAATTCACAGTTATGTGTCCGAAGAGATCATTTATGACTTTTCTCTCTGATTCAACGGGATGGGTAGACTGATTCAGCGGTAGGACTGTGCCAAGGTAGGAGGGCACTGTGCACGGGCTGAGGTGGACTCTGTTCCATTTACCAGCCATCAGCCAAGCCACTGCTGACCCTCTCTCGGCTTCCGGTTCTGCATCCCTGAGACAAGCATGACACTGCCTACTTTGTAGTTTTGTTGAAGTTTAAGTGAATTACAACATTTGGAACTATTATTATTGCTGATAAATTCCTTTCAACTCTGGGATTCTATTTTTGAATGTGTGCATAAATGGCAAATTTTACAAAGTCTGCATTTTCAGAATTATGCATTTTAGCAAATGCTGTGATCCATTGTCAGGACTCTAATGGTGGATCCCAATCTGTTGTGGGGCAAAGAGGGGGAAACGACATAGCTACACTTTGAACCTCTTTTTTTTTTCTTTTTTTTTTTTTTTTTGGTGGTGGGGGTGGTACCAGGGATTGAACTCAGGGGCACTCAACCATTGAGCCACATCCCCAGCCCTATTTTGTGTTTTATGTAGAGACAGGTTCTCACTGAGTTGCTTACCACTTCGCCGTTGCTGAGGCCGGCTTTGAAATTGGGATCCTCCTATCTCAGCCTCCTGAGCCTTTGGGATTACAGGCTTGTTCCATCACTCTCTGCTACTTTGAACCTTATTAATATGACTTTGAACAAGTTCAACTTCCCCGCCACCCCAGTACTGGGGATTAATCCAGGGCCTTGCATGTATTTAGTTCTACCACTGAGCTACATACCCTGCTCTTTTAATTTTTATTTTTCAGACAAGGTCTCACTAAATTGCCCTGGCTGAGACCTCAAACTCATGATCTTCCTGCCTCAGCCTCCTGATTAGCTGGTTTTAGTTTGTTTGCAGTACTGAAGATGGATTCCAGGACCTTGAGCTTGCTGCACATGTGGCCTACCACGGAGACATATCCCAAGCCTTTTTATTTTTTTGCTGTTTAAAACAAGCCCTTGCTAAATTGCTGAGGGTCTTGCTAAGTTGCTGAGGCTGGCCTCAAATCTGTGATCCTCCTTCCTCAGCCTTCTGAATAGTTGAGATTATAGGTGTACATCACTGTACCTGGCTCAAGTAAAACTACTACTTTCTTTTCCTCTTCCTCCTCCTCCTCAGATCCTTCTCCTCCTCCTCCTCCTCCTCCTCCTCTTCTCCTCCTCCTCCTCCTTTTTTTTGGTACTAGGGATTGAACCCAGGCATCCTTTACCACTGAGCTACATCCTCAGCCCTTTGTACTTTAATTTTTTAAAAGTCAGGGTCTTGCTTAATTGCTTCCAGCCTTGCTTTATCAATTTAGCTGAAGCTGACTTCCAACTTGCTGTCCTCCTATCTTAGCCTCCTGAATGTCTGGGATTACAGGTGTGAGCCACCAAGCCCAGGCTCAAATTAAATTACTTACGGCCTTAGTTTTCACACCTATAAAATGGGAGTCATAACTGTTACTATGTCTAGAGATGCTTTAAGAGAATATAATTCATTTAAAGATTCCATATAGTAAGCACTCAAAAAAATATACTTTTTTTTTTTTTTTTTTTTGGTGCTGGGGATTGCACCCAGGACTTTGTGCATGTGAGGCAAGCACTCTACCAACTGAGCTATAACCCCAACCCCATCAAAAAAATTATACTTGTCAGTTGGGTATGGTGGCACACACTTGTAGTTAGTTTCAGCTGTTTAGGAAGCTGAGACAGGAAGGCCAGCCTTAGCAATTTAGTGAGGCCCTAAGCAACTTAGTGAAACTCTGTCTCAAAAATAAGTAAATAAATAAAAATAAAAGGCCTGGGGGTGTAGCTCAGTGGTAAAGTGCTTCTGGGTTCAATCTCCATATAAATAAATAAATAAATAAATAAATAAATAAATAAATAAATAAATAAATAAATAAATAAATAAACAGTGCTTGCCACCTCATTCTAGGTTCTTCCTATAGATCCTAAAATGACAAAATGAGTGTCTACTGCACATCCTAAGCTCAGTTATCACCCTGTATGTTTCTGCGGTTTATGTTTTACATATTTGCCCTTTTCTCTTGAACTCTAAAGCCCATGGGGACAAGAAATGACAGCCACCACATGCATTGAAAAGATCAGGAACTCGGGAGCCCTTGGTTCTATTCTAGCCTCAACTATGACACTAAGGAGTAGTCGTATCTTTACCTTGGATTTCAAGGTTTCGTTTGGATGAGAATACAGCTAAGAATTATTTGGTGGTATAGGATGTGGTGGCACACACCTGTAATCCCACAGATTTGAGGGGCTAAGGCGAGAAGAATGCATGTTTGAGGCTAGCCTGGGCCACTTAGCAAGAATCTCAGCGGGGTGGTGGCTCAGTGGCAAAGGGCTTGCTTCACACATGTGAGGTACTGGGTTCAATCCTCAGCACTACATAAAAATAAGTAAACAAAATAAAGATATTGTGTCCATCCATAACTAAAATTTTTTTTAAAGTGATCAGACACCTTTTTTTTTTTTTTTTTAGAGAGAGTGAGAGAGGAGAGAAAGAGACAGAGAGAGAGACAGAATTTTTAATATTTATTTTTTTTTTAGTTCTCGGCGGACACAACATCTTTGTTGGTATGTGGTGCTGAGGATCGAACCCGGGCCGAGCGCATGCCAGGCGAGCGCGATACCGCTTGAGCCACATCCCCAGCCCCCATAACTAAAATTTTTAAAAATATATTTTTTAAAAAAAGAATATCTGGGGCTGGGGATGTGGCTCAAGCGGTAGCGCGCTCGCCTGGCATGCGCTCGGCCCGGGTTCGATCCTCAGCACCACATACCAACAAAGATGTTGTGTCCGCCGAGAACTAAAAAATAAATATTAAAAAATTCTCTCTGTCTCTTTCTCTCTCTCTCTCTCTCTCTCTCTCTCTCCTCTCTCACTCTCTCTTAAAAAAAAAAAGAATATCAGCAATTTAGTGAGACCCTGCTTTCAAATTAAAAAATAAAAAGATCTGTAAAGTGCCCCCCGGGTTCAAACCCCAGTACCTAGAAAAAATCAATCCTGTAGCAAAATAGGAAAAAGGCTGGGGATTTAGCTCAGTTGTAGAGGCCCTAGGACTCCTCATTATCCTACCCTCAAAAAAAAAAAAAAAAAAAGTAAAGGTAGCTTATATTTTCATCTCATTTTACACATGAAAAAATGAGGCTCATAGAGGAAAAAGGTGACTCTAGATCACACAAGGGGTAAGAGATGGAGCTGGTTTTGCCCTCAGAGTTCAAGTACTTTACCACTAAAATCAACAGAGTGATTTCCAAGAACCTGGCATCACCAGTGGCCAAGCGTCATAAATCTAGGAAACTCAATTCAACTCCAGTTCATTGCTTTTTCCACTTTCCATTTCTCTGCCTTACCCACCTTATACCCATCTTCTTCCCACCAATACCAGGGATTCTCCTGGATAACTGGTATACCAGGTTCTAGCAAAGTTGGTACCAGTAGAAAAGCCTTCATTTATTTACACTTCTTTTCTGGGTCATGGAGTTATGAACTCCTCCTTGGTCGGCACAGCTAAATGCTTCTTTCTTAAGGGTTGGGATGTAGAGTACTTACTTAACATGCATGAGGCCCTGGGTTTTATTGTCAATACCACCAGAACAAGAACAACAAAAAATCAATCTCTGTCTGTCTCTCTTTCTTCATATATATATATATATGAGACTGCTGGCTTCTTAATAGTTACTGGATATAATATATAATATATCTGAAGTATCCCAGATGTACAGTTGTATGGTGATTTGCAAAAACAAGAGTGGGCCTAACTCTTCAGTGACTCCAGAACACCATTTATTCCACAAATATTTATTTATTTGGTGCCAGGGATTCTTAACCACTGAGTCACATTGCCAGCCCTTTTTATTTTTTTATTTTTTTTGAGACAGGGTCTTGCTAAGTTGTTCAGGGTTTTGCTAAATTGCTGAAGTTGGCCTCAAACTTGTGATCCTCCTGTCTCAGCCTCCCAGGTGTGTGCCCCTGGGCCAGGCTCCTCCATTATTTTTGTGTTGCTGCCAGGGAACAGACTTCAGGGCCGGGGGAACTTGTCCTAGTCCCGGAGCTTGCAAGTGGCTTGCTGGGCACCCTGCCACCGCGAGTCTGCGGATTTCTTCGCCTTGTGTGGGCTGCACTGTGAAACGCGTGGGCCGGACTGGTAACTCCTGAAGATGCTTCCTCCAGAGTGGTGCATGTAAACCCTGAACAAAGGCGATGTGCAGGCGACTGACGCCTCGGAGCAGGTGCTCGGCTCAGTTCTCCTCACACAGGAATAAAATACTAATTAGGACCCCAGCGCTGCAGGGCTTCGCTCACCGATGCTTTGTCTGAAACTGTCTGCTCTGGGTTTCAGACAAAGCATTGTGGTTTGGCAGCTGCAGGAACAGGTCGGTAGTTAAGAAACCTAAGGCAAGCGGCTCGGCCGGAAATCCCTGCCCTGGTGAAACAAAGGACAGCACCTCAGGCATCTGGCAAGGGCCAGGGCCAGGAGCCTCCTTCTAGAGGTGGACAGCTCAAGGGAACTTCCTCTTCCCTCGGGGCTCTCCTGTGGAGTGGCCCCTGGTCCAGGCCACAGAGGGCCATCGCCAACTTCCTTGCTTCTGCTCTTCTTAGCTCTTGGTTTCTCCCTCTATTAGACCACTCCTAGGGGGGGAAAATAAAGAAAGAAAAGAAAAACAACAACTTGGCAATAATTCAACTCCCCCCACCCCCTGCAATGGTAGGGATCAAACTGAGAACCTCCTGTATGCTATGTAAGTGGACCTCTGACTGCACCCTCAGTGCAATTGATGATGACCACTGTGATGCCCTGCTAAGAGGCCTCATAAACTCATCTCATCTAGCTTGCTTATTTATTTATTTATTTAGGGTACCAGAGATTGAACTCAGGGCACTTGACCACTGAGCCACATCCCCAGCCCTGTTTTGTATTTTACTTGGAGACAGGGTCTCACTGAGTTGCTTAGTGCCTTGCTTTTGCTGAGGCTGGCTCTGAACTCGGGATCCGCCTGCCTCATCCTCTCTAGCCGCTGGGGTTACAGGCGTGTGCCATGGCACCTGGCTCTAGTTGATTTTTGATGGTGGTAAAAGTATATTCAGTGTGAAGAGTTGGGGAGGTGGTAGTGGTAGAGTGTTTGCCTAGTGTGCACAAGGCCTTGAGTTTGAGACTCAGCACTGCAGAATAAATAAATATGTTTTAAAAATATTTATTTTTTATTTATTTATCTTTTTAGGTGGACACAATATCTTTATTTTTTATTTTTATATGGTGTTGAGGATTGAACCCAGTGCCGCGCGCATGCCAAGCGAGTGCACTACTGCTTGAGCCACATCCCCAGCCAGCGGAATAAATAAATAAAGTGGCTGGAAGTATATTTAGTGTCGAGCTTACCATTGTGAGATAGATATAGATATAGATATAGATATATATCGATATATATCTATATCTATCTATCTATCTATCTATCTATATATATATATTTGTTTGTCCTGGGGCTCAGACCCAGGGCCTCACACATGCTAGGAAAACTCTCCACCACTGAGCTACAACCTTAGCTAATTATTATTATTGTTATTATTATTTATGTGGTGCTGAGGGTTGATCCACAGGCATGCTACTGCTGAGCTACACCCCCAGCCCTTATTATTATTATTTTTTAAAAATATTTATTTATTTTTTTAGTTCTCGGCGGACACAACATCTTTGTTGGTATGTGGTGCTGAGGATCGAACCCGGGCTGCACGCAGCCAGGCGAGCGCACTACCGCTTGAGCCACATCCCCAACCCAGCCCTTATTATTTTTAAAGTTCATTCCCTTGATGATTTTTTTTAACTTGTCAGTGATCCTTTTTTTACTTAATTTTATGTGGTGCTGAGAATCGAACCCAGTGCCTCACCCATGCTAGGCAAGCGCTCTACCACTAACTACAACACCAGCACCTCTGCCCCCAGTCCTTTTTATTTTATATTTTGAGACAGGGTCTCACTAAGTTTTTGAAGATCTTTCTAAGTTGCCTAGTGTCGTATCCCAGCTGGCTAGGCAAAATAACCAGCGGGGGGTGGTGGGGGGTGGGGGGGTGGGGTGATGAACAACTTGTGTACATTGATACAGCAGGAGTGGGAGCCATTTATTGTAGGACAACAGAGGTATTTATACATTCCACACAGCTTATCTAATTAACATAAACTAGATACAGCAGTCAACCAATAAGGAATCTCCACACTTAATGGCTCGCTGGCCTTACTTCACAAACCACTTCCTCTGGCATTTTGCCAGGCGCCATCTTGACTTCTTTACAGACCCTAACATTTCTCTGGCAAAATGCCTGGCGCCATTCTGACTTGTTTACAGACCTTAACAGCCTATGCTGGCCTCAAACTTGGGATTCTCCTGCCTCAGCCTCCCAGATTGCTGGGATTACAAGCCTGCACCACTGCGGCCGGCTCCTGGTTTGAATTCCTTAGGTGCAACTGTAGCAAGGACTGACACTCTTCACTTTTGCCTGTACAAGGCCAATGGGCAGCTTAAGGCAGGATTAAAGACTTGGCATCTCTGCTCCATTTGGCATCCATCTCCTCGGCTCTGAGTCACCTTGGATTCCAGGAACCAGATCTAATCCACACATATCTTAGGTAACAGGGACTTTCTTATGGACCTGACCAATCCTGAAATAATCATGGACCAACCACACCTGGTCAAGCTCACCTGCTTTGGCAGCTGTGAAAAGCCTCCAACCCTGCAAGCACCCAAGTCTTGCCCTTTTTCCACTTTCTATAAGACCTCAAAGTCATGGTCAGTCCCTCCAAGACAGGATCAAGGGCATGGGTTCCCTGTCTTCCCTATGTAGCTGCACTGATTAAAGTTCCTCTCACACTTTTCACCATTATCTTTTCTGTTTTTTCCCCCCTTTTTGTACCAGGGATTGAACCCAGGAGTGCTTAACTACTGACCCACATCCCCAGCCTTTTTATATATTTTATTTTGAGACAGGGTCTCAAAATAAAATATATAAAAAGTTGAATTGTTTAGGGCCTTGATAAGTGGCTGAGGCTGGCTTTGAACTTGCACTCCTCCTGATTTTCTGTTTGGTTTTTGGGCGAGTGGCTGACCTGGTTTTTTTTTTTTTTTTTTTTTTTTTTTTTTTTATTGGTTGTTCACAACATTACAAAGCTCTTGACATATCATATTTCATACATTAGATTGAAGTGGGTTATGAACTCCCAATTTTACCCCAAATGCAGATTGCAGAATCATGTCGGTAACACATCCACAATTTTACATAATGCCCTACTAGTAATTGTTGTATTCTGCTACCTTTCCTATCCCCTACTATCCCCCCTCCCCTCCCCTCACATCTTCTCTCTCTACCCCATCTACTGTAATTTATTACTCTCATTGTTTATTTTCCCATTCCCCTCACAACCTCTTATATGTAATTTTGTATAGCAATGAGGGTCTCCCTTCATTTCCATGCAATTTCCCTTTTCTCTCCCTTTCCCTCCCATCTCATGTCTCTGTTTAATGTTGATCTTTTCTTCCTGCTCTTCCTCCCTGCTCTGTTCATAGTTGCTCTCATTATATCAAAGAAGACATTTGGTATTTGTTTTTTAGGGATTGGCTAGCTTCACTAAGCATAATCTGCTCTAGTGCCATCCATTTCCCTGCAAATTCCATGATTTTGTCATTTTTTAGTGCTGCGTAATATTCCATGGTGTATAAATGCCACATTTTTTTTATCCATTCATCTATTGAAGGGCATCTGGGTTGGTTCCACAGTCTAGCTATTGTGAATTGTGCTGCTATGAACATCGATGTGGCAGTATCCCTGTAGCATGCTCTTTTAAGGTCTTCAGGGAATAGTCCGAGAAGGGCAATAGCTGGGACAAATGGTGGTTCCATTCCCAGCTTTCCCAGGAATCTCCATACTGCTTTCCAAATTGGCCGCATCAATTTGCAGTCCCACCAACAATGTACAAGTGTACCCTTTTCTCCACATCCTCGCCAGCACTTGTCGTTTGACTTCGCAATAGTGACAAAACCGGCATGGTACTGGTACCAAAACAGGCGGGTGGACCAATGGTATAGAATAGAGGACACAGAGACTAATCCACAAACTTACAACTATCTTATATTTGATAAAGGGGTTAAAAGCATGCAATGGAGGAAGGATAGCATCTTCAACAAACGGTGTTGGGAAAACTGGAAATCCATATGCAACAAAATGAATCTGAATCCCTTTCTCTCGTCATGCACAAAAGTTAACTCAAAATGGATCAAGGAGCTTGATATCAAATCAGTGACTCTTCCTCTGATAGAAGAAAAAGTTGGCTCCGATCTACATATTGTGGGGTTGGGCTCCAAATTCCTTAATAGGACACCCATAGCACAAGAGTTAATAACAAGAATCAACAAATGGGACTTACTTAAACTAAAAAGTTTTTTCTCAGCAAGAGAAACAATAAGAGAGGTAAATAGGGAGCCTACATCCTGGGAACAAATTTTTACTCCTCACACGTCAGATAGAGCCCTAATATCCAGAGTATACAAAGAACTCAAAAAATTAGACAATAAGATAACAAATAACCCAATCAACAAATGGGCCAAGGACCTGAACAGACACTTCTCAGAGGAGGATATACAATCAATCAACAAGTACATGAAAAAATGCTCACCATCTCTAGCAGTCAGAGAAATGCAAATCAAAACCACCCTAAGATACCATCTCACTCCAGTAAGATTGGCAGCCACTATGACCTGGTTTGTTGGATCCCCAGAATCAGGCCTGTACCCTAGGACATACCTCGAGGTGGAATTTGGTCCATAATTCATCTAATCTTATTAGGTAAGAAGGAAGGCAAAAATATTTACATTTCATGTATGAAACAACAAAATCTCAAAGAATTCATTTGCCCAGGGTCAGTAGATTAAAAGGTATGCAGTTGGTGGGAGGATGTCACTTAGTGGTAGAGTACATGCTCAGCATGTGAGAGGCCCTGGCTTCCATCCCTAGCACACACCCAAAAAATGTAAATAAATAAATAAATAAATAAAAACCTCTCTTGTTTATATCTGTCTGTGCCCCTAGATTATGACCTCAAGGTCCCTGACTGCCTCTCCCCTAGTTTCCATCCCAGTGACCAAGAGCACCATCCTGAAGCCCAGGCCACTAACAGTGCTGTTAGACACTGAAGGTCGCTGTAGATGTGGCTGCCCCTGTCTTCCCAGAGCCCACAGTCTAGTGGGGAGAGGAAAGACATGAAGCAACTGGGTATACAACAAGTCACTCAGTGACAGCTGTGACAGGTGCCAGGTCTTCCCATGCTCCACCACAGCCCATCACCAAGCCTCAAAGCTGCCATGGCCCTCCAGGTTCCAAGGCTACCTCCATCCACAGCCTTGCCAGAGTGAGGTAGGATGAGGGAATAAAGACGGGTGAAAAGAGAGCTAGCTGAGCGCATTGGGACATGCCTATAATCCCAGCCACTCAGGAGGCTGGCACAGGAGGATTACAAATTAGAGGCCAGTCTGGGCAATTTAGTGACAGCCTTCTCAAAATAAAAAACATAAAAAGGGCTAGGGGTGTAGTTTAGTGGTAGAGCACCCCTGGGTTCCATCCCCAGTTCCACAAAATAAAACAACAATAAAAACAGATGAAAGACCAGGTGCTGTGGTGGATGCTTGTAATCTCAGCAGTTTGGGAGGCTGAAGCAGGAGGACCACACGTTCAAGGTCAGTCTCAGCAATATAAGGAGGCCTTAAGCAACTTAGGCAACTCAAAATAAAATATAAAAGGGGCTGGGGATGTGGCTCAATGGTTAAGTGCCCCTGGGTTCAATCCCCAGTACCAAAAATAAAAAAGGGAGAAGAAAATATAACTTTTCATTTTGTGTGTGTGTGTGTGTGTGTGTGTGTGTGCGCGCGCACGCACGCATGGTACTGGGGACTGAACCCAGAATTTGCCAGACAACTGCTCTACCACTGAACTACATCCCTAGCCCTAACATGTGTTTTGAGAATAAATTGAGCAAAGGGAGATACAAAACCAACAAGGTAGGGTACTTTTCTGATGTTATCTACTGATGCTATCCCGGGGGTAGGGGATATCATCCTGAAGATCCTGAGAACAACCAGACCATCATAATCTGTTCTGTGATCACCAGACTGATGTCCGCACATACCTTCCATACACACCACTCACCAGGTCTCTTTCAAAACAAGAGACTGAGCCGGGGCGCAGTGGGCGCATGCCTGTAATTCCAGTGACTCTGGAGGCTGGGACAGAGGATCATCTGGAACTCAAAGACAGCCTCAGCAATTTAGAGAGACCCTGAACAATTTAGCGAAAACATCTCTCAAAATAAAAAGGGATTTTTAGTTTTTATTTTATGGGGATGGGGCTCATTCAATCCTCAGCGCCAAAAAATAAAATAGAGACACCTGAAGAATGTCTCCCCTCTCAATGGCTCGCACACTCCCTTGAGTGTGTATTCCTTTCTTTCCTAAAGAAATGTCCAGCCGGTTCAGAAATTCTCTTCCATGGCATTTGTCAAGGACCCTGTCTATAGAGATCACCTTCTCCAGGACCTCCTCACACAACCCCAGGGACAGGACAGGACAGTGGGTCCCTCCAGATTCTGTACCTTCCTCACCATTTCTCACCAAGCAACCAAAGGGGCTCCTTCTCCTCCTCCTTCTTCTCCAGGGGATTGAACCCCAGGGCACTCTACCAAAGGGCTACATCCCCGGTCCTTTTTATTTTTATGTTGAGGCAGTCTTGCTAAATCGCCCAGGCTGGCCTTGAACTTGGGATCCTTCTGCCTCAGCCTCCTAGAGCAGCTAGGATTACAGGCGTGAATCACCATACCTGGTCCAGAAGGGCCTTTTAAAAGTTGAAGTCCAGGCCAGGCATGCGTGGTGCTGTAATCCCAGTAGCTCCGAAAGCTGAAGCAGGAGGACTGTGAGTTCAAAGAAGCCAGCCTCAGCAATTTAGCAAGGCCTAAGTAACTCAGTGAAACCCTGTCTCTAAATAAAATATAAGAAAGGGCTGAATGGGGCTGGGGATGTGGCTCAAGCGGTAGCGTGCTCGCCTGGCATGCGTGCGGCCCCGGGTTCGATCCTCAGCACCACATACCAACAAAGATGTTGTGTCCACTGAAAACTAAAAAATAAATATTAAAAATTCTTAAAAAAAAAAAAAAAAAGAAAAGAAAGGGCTGAGGATGTGGCTCAGCGATTGAGTGCTCCTGGGTTCAATCCCTGGTACAAAAAAAAAAAAAAGCGGGGCTGGGGAAATAGCTCTGAGGTAAAGCGCTTGCCTAGCATGTGTGAGGCACTGGGTTCAATTCTCAGCACCACATATAAATAAAGGTCCATTGACAACTAAAAAAATATTAAAAAAAAAAAAGTAAGTCCAGTTCTGACACTAAATTGCAATGATTAAAATTTCTCATTGTTGCTGGGCATGGTGGCACACGCCTGTAATCCCAGTGGTTTGGGAGGCTGAGGTAGGAGAATCACAAGTTCAAAGCCAGCCTCAGCAATTTATGGAGGCCCTAAGCAACTCAGTGAGACCCTGTCTCTAAATAAAATACAAAATAGGGCTGGGGATGTGGCTTAGTGGTTGACTGCCCCTGAGTTCAATCCCTGGTACCGAAAAAAAAAAAAAAAAAAGGCTGGGACTTGGGTGTTTCTGTTAAAATTCACATTTATGATGCCCCTTCATTTCCCTTATCATTCCCTTATCATAAGTCACCAACATGACCTATTGACAGGTGAGTTGCTAAGGGAAACAAAGGTGGCTGAGGGATGCCCTTACTTACTTTTGAGATTGAGGACAAAGGGGCAGCATGGGATAGTGAGTCCAGGGCAAGGATGTCCAGTAGAAACTTCTGGAGTAACAGAACCATTCTATAATCCGCACTCTTCAAACATGGTGACCATTAGCCACATGTGGCTATTAAACACTTGAAATGTGGCAAATAACTGGGTGTGGTGGCATATGCCTGTCATCGTAGGCATTTGTGAGGCTGAAGCAGGAGGATCAAAAGTTAGAAACCAACTGAGGCAATTTAGATTCTGTCTCAGAATAAAAACTAAAAAGGGCTGGGGTGCAGCTCAGTGGTAGAGTCCCCTGGGTTCCATCCCCAGGACCACAAGGAAAAATAAAGAGATTCAGAGAAAGATGGCGATGTTTGCTCTGGGGTGGCTGCCCTATGGCTTGCTAATGGCTACCCAGAGCACAGTCTTTGGAAGGTAAAGGTACTGGGGATGAAGCCCAGGGGTTCTCCACCACTGAACTACACCCCTAGTGCTTGTATTTTTTGTTTTGAGATGTGGTCTCACTAAGTGGTCCAGGCTGGTCTCCAGTTGGTGATCTTTCTACCTCGGCCTCCTGAGTTGCTGGGATTGGTATAGTGTGCATCACCATGCCTGGCTGAAGCAGTCTTGAGAAGGGTTGTGCAAGCTGAGCATGGTAGTGCATGACCTGTAATCCCAGAAGCTGAGGAGGCTGAGACAGGAGGATCACAAGTTTGAGACAAGCCTCAGCAATTTAGTGAGGCCCTAAGCAACTTAGTAAGACCTAGTCTTAAAATATTAAGACTAAAAAGGCCTGGGTTTGTGGCTCCATGGTAAAGTGCCCCTGGGTTCAATCCCCGGTATAATTTCCATGCTGCCTGGGAAGAAGAAGGCAGTGACTGGTCAGTAATGTCACTGTGGCATGCACAGTGGATCCATTGCCAAAAGCTCAGTCCTTGTCCCTGATGCCAGCCCTATAACAAGGAAGTGGTTTTGAGAAAAAAGAAAAAGAAGATTGATTGCTTTGCTAGCAAAGACAAAACACAGGGAACTCTTGTCCCTCAGGCTGTGATTCGGCCCATCCCAAGAACAGGGGGTTTTTAAAGAGGTGACTCAAAGGTGACATTCTACGGTTCTCTGCCTGGAATTGTAAGCCACTTGTTAATTTGGAAGATAGTCAATTCTGAGATCTTCTGGTGCCATCCCCAAAGCCTAGATGAATTCATTCCTATGGTGGGTGTGTGCTCAGGGACAGATAAATCTACCTAAAAATGGGGTGGAAAGTTGACCTTGTTTCCCTGGAGATTAGGGAGGGGGAGAGATTAGGAAGGAGCAGGGAGAGAGGAAGAGAAAGAAACAGGCCCATTTAAAAAAATAAATTGCTGGGGCAGAGAAGCCAGGGCTATATTCAAAAGATAAAGTGGACCCTTGTTACAAACCCCCACCCTGGGCACAGAGTGGGTGGTGTCCGTACCTGGGCCATGAATTTACAATTAAGAAATCTAGAGAAACTATAACTAAATTTTCCCACGTGGCCCTGGAACGCGTACTTTGTTTTTCAATCCCTTGTTTTTGAGGTGCTGGGGATCAAGCCCAGGGCTTCACTCATGCTAGACAAGTGTCCTCCCAGAGCCACACCCCCAGCCTCCCTGACACCTATCCTGAGAGACAAAGCCCAGCCCCGCAACAGCTCTGCTTTTAGGACACAAGATTCCCACCAGCATTGGGTGCCTGCTTTTGTTAAGCAGGGGCCAAGTATGCAAACCAGAGCAAACCCGCACTTCACTCATCTCTGGGGTTCTCTAGAGCTCTGTCTCACCCAGAAGACTCCAGGCTGCTCTGATTTTCCTGACGTGCCAACAGCTCCCAGGGAGCTTCAGAAAAGCAGAGAACAATCTGTCATTAACAGAAGACAGGGGAAAGGGGGGTGCTCCAGGAAGCAGAAGCCACTTGTCAGGGCTTCTGATCTTCTTGTCAGGAGGTGGCATGCGCAGGGAGAAGGCAGATCTCTGGGTGCACACATCTTGCTGGGTGTGTCTGTCTAAGTTCATTTATGGAGTTTCATTGTCCACTTTATGCTGTGAATGTAGCCCTTGCTGCTCTGCCACTGCAGTTGATTTTTAAAATGAACATGTTTCTTTCTCTTCCTGTCTCCCTGCTCCTACCTAACCTTTCTTCCCCATTTTAGGCAGTCCCTGAGCACACACACACAACATAGGAATGAAGTCATCCAGATTTGGGGGATGGCACCAGAAGACTATCTCCCAAATTAACAAATGAATTCTCCCAAATTAACAAATGAATGACGACTCCAGACCTAGAACACGTGAAATGTCACCTTTGAGTCACCTCTTTAAAAGTCCCTCTGTTCTGCTGATGGGCAGAATCACAGTCTTTGGGATAGGAGTCCCCTATGTTTCTTCTTTGCAAAGCAATAAACCTTCTTTTTCATTTTTCTCAAAATCATGTCTTCATTACTAGATTGGCATTGGGGACAAGGACCGAGCTTTTAGTAACATTATGTGCAAGCAAGAGATACATTACAAACATTTATCTAATTTCATCTGTAATGTGTTTGGAGTTCTGATCTGTTTTGTAGAGATTAAACCACAGCTCAAAGAGAAGTGAGTCACTCATGATTGCATATAACCTGCTGGAATTCAAACCCAGGATTTTCTGATTCCAATGCCCATGTTCTTATCACTGCTGTTCCTCTTTCCAGCCTCCTCTTGTGACTGCAAACCCAGAGGGTCAAATCCATCTAGAATATCAAAGTTGAATGGGCTCTTAGAAATAATCCAGTTTAGGCTGGGCATGTACCTCAGAGTTGCAACACGTGCCTGGTACGTGTAAGGCCCTGGGTTTGATCCCAGTATTGAGAAAAAAAATAAAATTTTGAGGAAAAAAAAAAAAGAAAGATCCAGTTCAGGCACTTAGCTTAGATACTAACCTATATGCTAGTTTTGATCCATTAGTCGGACATTATGAGAACACAGTGTTGAAAAGGATTCTGAGGCCTTTTTCTGTAACTCCCAGGCCTGGCCTGCCGCCATGGGGGTGTAAGGTAGAATGGCAGGTCTGCTCTCGGGTTTTCCAGAATTGGTCCAAACCTCTCACTTTACAGATGAAGAAACCAAGGCCCCCAAACTTTTCTTAATTTTTAAAAAAATATTATTTAGTTGTTGATAGATCTTTATTTTATGTGGTGTTGAGAATCAAATCCAGTGCTTCACACATGCTAGGCAAACGCTCTACCACTGAGCTACAACTCCAGCCCCACGTATCTTAATTTTAATTAAGTCACAGGGTTGGTTGTAGGCAGAACCTGGCCAATCAATTTCCAATGTGTGCATCACGCTTGGCCTTCCTGGCTATTTGAACAATGTCTGCACCCAGCAGATCTGTCTAGACTAAGAACATTTCATGTGTTTAAGACCCTGTTGGGAGCTGGGCGCTATGGTGCATGCTTGATACCTCTGCAAGTTGGGAGGCTGAGGCAAGAGAATTGCAAGTTGGAGGCCAGCCTGGTAACTGAGTGAGATCCTCTCTCAAAATAAATTATTATAATACTATAAAAGCAGTTTAGTGGTAAAGTGTCCCTGGGTTTAATCCCTAGTATGGAGAAAAACATATATATACCCACATGGGGTGAGTGACCATTGTGTTGGGGAGTATGAGATCATAAGTCTGGAGGGTATTGATGGTAAAATTACGGAGAAATATCAGTCTCAACTCTTCTGTTTCCTTTCCATGTCTGAGTTTGTTGTTATGGTGCTAGGAGCTCAACACAGGGCCTCATACATGCTAGTCAAGCACTCTACCACTGAGCAACATCCCCAGCTCTCTTTATTTTATTTTGAGACAGGGTTTCCCTAAATTGCATAGGTTGGCCTTGGACTTGTAATCCTCCTGCCTCAGCCTCCCCAGTAGCTGGGATTCCAGGCATGGGCCAGTGTACCCAGCTTGTCCAGAGTCTTTCAAATAAAAAAATAAAGCTCTAAAAAGGGTATTTCAGGAGCTGGGATTGTGGCTCAGTGGTAAAGCACTTGCCTAGCATGTGTGAAGCACTGGGCTCAGAGTCTTAGCACCACATATAAATAAATCCAATAAAGGTCCATTAACAATTAATAAAATATTTTTAAAAGGGTCTTTTAGATATATTTCATTCACCTTGAAGTGTCTTCTGTGAAAACATTCTCTTCCTGATTGACAAAGGAAGACCTTAGGCTCTGGGTGGGTCTGACAGTGGGATGCAAATTTTCTCTTTTTCCTTTGAGTAGTTCTAGCAGGAAACTACTTTCAAATCTTATAATAGACAATACTTATTAAATGCCAAGCACATTACTATGTGATTTACATATATTTCCTTACTTAATCTTTACAGTAATCCTATAAAGAAGGTTCTATTATTATGTTGTTTTTACAGGTGGAGAAAGGGAGGCTCAGAGAAGTTAAATGATTTGTCCAAAGTCACACAGCAAGCAAATAGTAGGACCTGATATCCTTGAGTCTGAAGCCAGTGTCTAGACTAATGAGCTACTACTATCAGTTAAGACTCACGTTTACTTCTCACTCCAAGTTCATCCATTCAACCACTCTCCAAACTCCCAGGTTTCTCACTTTAAAAGGGAATAATAGCTTGGCATGCTGCCCTGACCTGTATCCCAGAGATACAAGGCCTAAGGCAGGTGAATCCATATTCAAAGCCAGTTTGGGCAATTTGGCAAGATCCTGTCCCCAAATAAAACCAAGAGCATTGGGGGTGTAGCTCATCAGTAATAATAGTCACCTTTGGGGGTTATTTTTAGGACTAAATGAGCTAATTTACTTGTAAATCTGTGACCAAAATGGAAGTCTTTGGCTACAGAAGTTCTAGTTCAGGACTTTCAAGGAGGAGCTCATGATCTGATTGCCATAATCACTGGTAATAACCTTTAGTGACAATCTGAGGAAGTGTGAGGCCCAGGGCTTGTTACAAAGTGTCAAGAGGTGAGCCTGGTGCAGTGGTGCACACCTGTACTCCCAGCAGTTCAGGAGGATTGCGAGTTCGACATCAGCCTCAGCAACTCAGCCAGACCCTGTCTCCAAATAAAATGTAAAAAAAAAGGCTGGGGATGTGGCTCAGTGGTTAAGCACCCTGGGTTCAATCCCTGGTACCAGAAAAAAAAAAAATTAATTAATTTAAAAAAGTGAAAAATCCTGGGCTCAGATCAGAGCCTTGCCCGTGCATGACCGATGAGGTGCCAAGACCTCTATACCAGGAATAAAGAGGGCCCTGCTCCAGTCTTGGCTGGTTCTCAAAAGGGCTCAATTGCCTTAGGCAAATCCCTTCTCCTCTGTGAACTGAGGGGACAGGACCAGAGCACACGTGAACACCCAGCACACCCAGCCTTCAGTCTTCCCTCTGCCCAGCAGCAGGCCACCCCACCTGCAGGATACACACTGCGTCAAGGCTTCGGTGTCCTGGCCTCGTGATTCCCAGTGCATGCAGTGCTCAGTTCCCCAGTGGGTGGAAAGCGCAGGGGTGGCCTTATTATGAATGAATGTCAAGCCATAACCGCAGGGTTGAGGTTTCAGACAGAAGTCACTATGGTGACCAAAGCGGAACGAAAGAGTGCAGCCTCCCAGCGCCCTCTGAGTTCTCTGCCTTTCATTCCAGAACTCTGCCTGCTCTCCACACCCTGAGCTCCGCTGTTAAGTGCTTCAAGGTCGAGGGAACAAAGAAAGGACAAGTAAGTTCTCTTTTCTGTTCCCTTCTTCATCAGCATCCCTAGACCAGGCTGGAGCGGCTGAGTCTGGGAAGAATAAGGATTTACACAGAAGAACCAAATACTGCAGAAAGGGGGGCGGGGGTTGCCTCCCAAGGTTCTGGGGGGCTGCAGCAGGGCCACCTCCATTGCTGTGCCAAGATCCAGGACTTGCCCTGCTGGATGGAGATGCACCTGAGGAATGATTTAGAGTCCTTGAACTACTACTATCTGGGGACTTGCTTCTCACCTTTACCCACTAACATAACACAGCAGAAAATGGTGTGCTGTCATCCAAAGAACACATATGAAACTGGGGATGGTGGCCCACACCTGTGATCCCAGCTGCTCAGGAGGCTGAGAGAGGAGGACCACAAGTTCCAGGCTGGCCTGGGAAATTGAGCAAGATCCAGTCTCAAAATAAAATTAAAAAATAAAAAAAGGGCAGGTGTGGCAGTTTATAGTCTCTGTGCTCAGCTATTTGGGAGCCTGAGGCAGGAGGACTGCAAGTTTGAGGCCAGCCTCAGCAATTGAGCGAGACTTCTTGTCAAAATAAAAAATAAAAAGGGCTGGAGATGTAGATCAGTGGTAGAGCACCTCCCTAGCATGCATGAAGCCCTGTGTATGCCAAGAAATAACAAAAATCAGCAAACAAATCCCACCCCAAACTGAACAGAAACGGCAGGCTGTGGAGCCCGCTTCTCAGTTGAAGACTTTTGTCCCTTCCACCCATTACATCCCGGGGCAGCCCAGTCACCCATTGTGGCTCTGCATTCACCGTCCAATTACAAGGTGACCCAACCCTGCTTTATTCTCTTTGTATATATTTATTTCCTTAGGTAAGAATTTAAACAAGGGCTGGGGATGTGGCTCAAGGGGTAGCGCGCTCGCCTGGCATGCGTGCGGTCCGGGTTCGATCCTCAGCACCACATACCAACAAAGATGTTGTGTCCGCTGAGAACTAAAAAATAAATATTAAAAAATTCTCTCTCTCTCTTTCCTCTCTCACTTTCTCTTTGAAAAAAAAAAGAATTTAAACAATACGCCCTCCCCCAAGAAATCCATGTTCTTGTTGAAAAACTAGGCAATTAGAATACTTGGAACTTGGGGCTGGGGATGTGGCTCAAGCGGTAGCGTGCTCGCCTGGCATGCGTGCGGCCCGGGTTCGATCCTCAGCACCACATACCAACAAAGATATTGTGTCCGCCGAGAACTAAAAAAAAATAAATATTAAAAAATCTCTCTCTCACTCTCTCTTAAAAAAAAAAAAAAAGAATACTTGGAACTTGTAACTGGGCATAGTGATCCCACCACCTAGAAATTACCATTCATTTGTTTAAAAAAAACTCTATAAGTTTTTTTTTTTTTTTTAACCAGGGATTGAACACAGGGGCATGCAACCACTGAGCATCCCCAGTCCTAGGGTCTCACTGATTTGCTTAGCTACCTCACTGTTGCTGAGGCTGACTTTGAACTCATGATCCTCCTGCCCCAGCCTCCCGAGAAGCTGGGATTACAGGTGTGCGACACCATGCTCAGTCTACAATTTTCTTTTTCACATATATGACACTCAGGGTGGGTGAGACCTAGGACCTTGCACAGGCTAGGCAAGTGCTGTAGACCGACTCCATCCACACTCCTCTTTGTTTTATTATTTTTATTATTTATTTACTGTGGTTCTGGGAATTGAACCCAGGGGTACTCTACCACTGAGTTATATTCCCAGTTCTTTTTATCTTTTATTTGGAGACATAATCTTGCTAAATTGCTGAGGCTGGCCTTGAACACATGATCCTCCTGCTTTATGAGTAGCTGGGATTATGGGCCTGTGCTGCACCTGTCTTCTGCTGTTTTTTTTTTTTTTTTTTTTTTTTGTTTTTTGGGTTTTTTTTTTTTTTTTTTTTTTTTGCTACTGGGGATTGAACCCAGAGGCACTTGATCACTGACCTACATCCCCAGCCCATTTTTATATTTTATGTAGAGACAGGGTCTCGATAAGTTGCTGAGGCTGGGGTTGAAATAACCATCCTTCTGTTCCAGTCTGCTGAGTTGTTGGGATTACAAGCATGTGCCACCCTGCCTCTGCTGCTGTTTTGAAAACAAATACAAGTAAAACAGAGAATAAGGATTTGGAATAGGGCTGGGGTTGTATCTCAATGGCAGAGCGCTTGCCCCGCACACGTGAGGCTCTGGGTTCAATCCTTAGCACCATATAAAAATAAAGACATTGTGACAATCTACAATTGAAAAAATTATATATATATATATATATATATATATATATATATATATATATATATATATATATAAAGAATTTGGAATAAAAATGAACCAAAGTAACTTAGAGCTAAATATTCAAGCCATTTTAGTGTAGTGTTTGTCCTTGGACAAGCAAGTATACAATCAGAGGAACAGCTGGGCATGAACCCTGACGTAGCTGCTAGGGAAGGAAAGGCTGTGAAGTACGTGGTATTATATAAATAAAGTGCCTTTCCTGTGTCCCTGTTTCTGGCTTGAGATTTATTTATTTATTTATTTTGGTATTTTGAACTCAGGGGTGCTTTACCACTGAGTCACATCCCCAGCCCTTTTTATTTTGAGACAGGGTCTCACTGATTTGCTGAGGCTGGTCTCAAATTTGCAATCCTCTTGTATCAGCCTCCTTAGTAACTGGTATCATTGGTGTGCACCACTGCACCTGGCAGTATATCAGTGTTCATGTAATGGGGTATACTTCAGTGGTAGAGCATTACTGAACACTGGGTTCAATCTCTGACATTAGAAACTTTAACTAAAAAAAAAAAAAAAAAAACAAGAAGAAATATTCTGCTGGGCAAGATAGCACATGCCTATAATCCCAGCTGTTCAGGAGGCTGAGGCAGAAGGATTGCAGGTTCAAGGCCAACCCTAGGCAATTTGGAGAAACTCTATCTCAAAATAAAAAGTAAAAAGTGCTGGGGACATAGCTCAGTGGTAGAGAGCCTATGGGTTCAATCCTGAGACTGGAAAACAAACAAACAACAACAACAACAAATATTATTAGTTTTTTTTTTTTTCAGGCATTGCTACAATCAAAGGTGTTTAGAATCTAAGGTCAAGTTTATACTGTGGGCTTGGAACTAGAAAATTTGACAAACGCACATCCATAAATCATTAATCCAAGAATCCTGTCTGAGGCTTGGCTAAAGAAATTTAAAAAAAAAATCAAAAATCAAAGTTGCCTTGGGGCTGGGGATGTGGCTCAAGCGGTAGCATGCTCACCTGGCATGCGTGCAGCGCGGGTTCGATCCTCAGCACCACAAAGAAAGATGTTGTGTCTGCTGAAAACTGAAAAATAAATATCAAAAAATCTCTCTCTCTCTCTCTTTCTCTTAAAAAAAAAAAAAAAAGCAAAGTTGCCAAGAGTACATTCTATGAAGACTGACAGGCCTAGCTCCCATCCTAATCCCTGTCTATACCTTTGGAAGTTTCCTTTGACCTCTCTGAGGTTCCCTTTACTTGCTGGTTTATTGAGGGATTGGTGTTCGTCTCTGCAAAACACATAGCACGAAGCCTGGCTGAATCTTATGGTTTACCCAAGACTGTTCCACTTTTTGTTGTTTTTGGGTTTTGGTGTGAGATAGGACTCAGAGCCTGGTGCATGCTAGGCAAGCACTCTACCACTGAGCCATATCCCAGTCCCCCAAATTGTCCCACTTCTAATACTGAATGTCCTGCAACTCAGACCCTCAGTCCCAGCAAACCCAGATCAACCGAAAATCATTCCTTCTAAAGTATTTCCTTTGGGGTCAATATTGAAGGAATTATGTTGGCATGACAATTATTATTATTATTTTTTGGTACTGGGATGTGAACCCAGAGGTGCTTAACCACTGAACTACATCCCCAGCCCTTTTAATTTTTCATTTTGAGACAGGGTCTTGCTAAGTTGCCTACAGCTTCTCTAAATTGCTGACAATCATCTTGACCTTATGATCCTCTGTCTCAGCCTACAGAGTCACTGGGATTATGGGCATGCTCCACCGCACCCAGCTGTTGACATGATGATTATCAAGAATATATAAAGAGGGAGCATCCAGGTACCAAGTGCATACCTGTAATCCCAGGGACTTGAGAGACTGAGGTAGGAGGATTGCAAGTTTGGGTCCAGTCATGGCAATTTAGCAAGACCTTATCTCAAAAACAAACAGACAGGCAAACAAACAAATAAATAAGGGATGTAGCTCAGGGGTAGAGTGTCCCTTGGTTCAATCCCTAATATTGGGGGAACATTTTATATGGGGAACAGTGTGAAAACAACACCCCAAGATTGCTGAGGAAGATGTCTCAGCATGGTGCTTACATTTTAGGTGCTTGATTTCTTCAAGTTCACCTCCTTGCTGTCTCTTTCAGGTACCTAGTAGGTACTCAATGAATGGTTGGATTCATGGTGGCTCATGCTATGAGGAGTGTCCTCAGTATTAGGATTTTACCCTTGTAGTGTGATGACTTTTTTTTTTTTTTTGGTACCAGGGATTGAACCCAGGGGCCCTTAACCACTGAGCCCCAGCCCCCGCCCTTTTTATATTTAACATAGAAGGTCTCACTAAGTTGCTTAGGGCCTTGCTAAATTGCTGACTGGCTTTGAATTTGAGATCCTCCTGTCTCAGTCTCCAGAGCTGCTGGGATTATAAGCGTGTGCCACCTCGATGGGCAGTAATGGCTTCTTGTACCTGCCAGACGGAGGTGAGGATCTGCCTAGGAGGGGGCAGGGGTAGACATTCATGCAGAGCAGGAATTTTTAAAAGTCCACAGAAGAGCATGCAACCCTGGGTGAGATTCAGGGGGACCCCCTTGAAATATTTTCCCTTTTAATTTGCTTAAACATTTAAGTTGTGTGGGGATTGAACTCCACCCACTCTACTGCTGAGCTACACTCCAGCGATGGGTAGAACACAGCAGAAGAGATGGGATGCCTCTTCTGAGACTCAGCTCTAGAAGAAGGTGGCTTCTTTCTAGCTCTCTCTGGCTCTTCCGCTCTTGCTGTAATGACGTGAGCTGGCCTATGAGGCAGCTCTATGTGGCAATGAGCTGAGGGAAGCTCCTGGCCAGTGGCCACTGGGATCTGAACCCTGTCAGTAATCATGTGAGTGAGCTTAGAAGTGGACGGTATGAGTCAGAGTTCTCAAGAGAAACAGAACTGAAAGAGATTTAACGTGAGGAATTGGCTCCTTTAAATATGGAGGCTGAGAAGAAGAAGAAAAGTGTGGTGGTATTCTAGACTCAGTCCAAAGGCCTGAGAAGCAAAGGAGCTGCTGGTGTAAATCCCAGTCCCAGAGCAGACATGTCCTAATTCAAGCAGGTAGACAAGAAGCAAATGCGGTGAATTCTTTCTTCATTTGCATTTTGTTCTGTTCAGGCCTCCAAAGGATTGGATGATGCCCCACCACATGGGGAGGACCATCCCCAAAGGAGTTGTAATTCACTTGGGTGCACCAATTCCCAAACTAATCTCATCTAGAAACACCCTCACAGATGCATCAGAAATAATGTGCAATCTGGGTTCCCTGTGGCTCAAAATGACACATCAAATCACCTGGACCTTTCTCTAGTTAAGCTTTTAGCTGGGACCGCATCTAGATGGCAGCCCTGTGAGAGATTCTGAAACAGAGGACCCAGGTAGGCTATGCTGATTTTCTGACTCATAAACACTGTCATAAAACAAATGCATGTTGTTTAAGAAAGGAAGACACTAGAGTAATAGATAACTAATACACCTAACTAATACAACTTACTTTACACATGCTTATGAGAAAAGTATACATAAGCATGCTTCTTGATGTATTTTTTTAAAAAATATTTTTTAGTTGCCAATGGACTATTTCATTAATAAATTAATTAATTTATATGTGTTGCTGAAAATCGTACCCAGTGCCTCACACATACTAGGCAACTATTCTACCACTGAGCCATAACCTCAGACCCTGATGTACTTTTTAAACTTTAATTTTTTTTTCTGTTCTTGGGACCAAACACAGGGCTTCCTACATACTAGGTAAGCACTCTACCACTGAGCAACACTCCCCATCCCTTGATTTTTTATTTTATTTTATTTTTTTATATTGGGGATTGAACCCAAGTGTTTTTTTTTTTTTTTTTTTTTATCAATGAAGTACATCCTCAGTCCTTTTTATTTTTTATTTGTATTTTTTGAGATACTGGGGATTGATCCCAGGAATACTTTAACACTAAGCTGAGACATCAGTCTTTTTAAATTTTTACTTTGAGGCAGGCTCTCACTAAATTGCCCAGGCTGGTCTTGAATTTGCAATCTTCTTGTCTCAATCTCTGGAGTTGCTGGAATTACAGGTGTGTGCCACCCTGCCTGGCTTCCTTGATGCATATTTAAAAGCTGGGCATACCTGTGTAACCAGTACCCAGACCAAGAAACAGAAATTATCAGAATCCAGCAAACTCCACTCATATTCCTGTTAGTCACTAGCTACTCTGCTCCTACTTACCCCCTGCAGAGAATAACCCTATATCTTGATTTCTGATAGCATCAATTTGAAGACAGGTACATTTATGCAAGCCTGTAATCTCAGTTGCTCTGGAAGTTGGGGCAGGAGGAATGCAAGTTTGAGGCCAGCCTGAGTGAATCTGCAAGAAAATAAACCCCAAAGGCCTAGAGATGAAATTGGTCAGTGGCAGAGTACTTGCCTAGTATGCACAAGGTCCTGGGTTCAACTCCCAGTACTATAAAAATACGCTAAGGGGCTGGCGTATATATATACTCAGTTGGTAGAATGCTTACCTCACATGCACAAAGTCCTGGGTTCAATCCCCAGCACCACAAACAAAACAAAACAAAAACCAAAAACCCCAAGCCCAGCATCATTTGTTTTGCTTGTTTTTATGGGATCCCACCATATGTACAAAATAACTTTCAGGCTGTTTCTCATAGAGATCCCCTGATACATTGAGAACTATTGAGACATAGTGACAGAGTCAATGATTGACACATTTGTCAGTAGTCATCTATCTCCATCTCAGTCTTGGAGCAGAAGAACTTATTATAGAAGAGAAATATTGGTTAGCTACATGGAAATAGACACAGAATTTGAGGAACAACTCATTTAGTCGCTATGGTTTGGCAGTTATGTCCTATGAGAAAATCCATTCCCTTTGTCCTGAATGAGTCTTTACTCCCCATGTTTTCTTCTTGCTATAATTGGACTTCCCACAAAATCCAGGCCCACAAAAATAACCACTAAGCCATATTTAAATATATTTATCCTTCTTCATGTATCAACATCCTAGTGTTTCAGTTTTTGCTTAATGATAACAAGTTTGATTACTGGGGGGTCAATACCCTTCATGTACAATAAGACTAAGTTTCTATACCTTGTTGCTAACAGATATTGAGCTACTTTTACTATGATTGAGGGTATATGTTATGCCCTTTTTACTTTATATAATTAAAAAACAAACCCTATTGGTAAATAGTTATTATTAAGATACAAGTGAGATTACATAATATGTACAAAATAGCTTATAAATGAGCAAATACAGGCTAAGCAACTTGCCTAAGATCATTCTTAGTTCAAATAGCGAGTCATAAGTCTGACTGGGGAGTCAGACACAGGTTTGTTCACATCTACTCGAGTTTTTAGTCACTAAATTATAGTACCCTGCAGAGCTTGAAATCAAAGTCTGTGACAGAGAGGATCTGCTGAAGCAACCAGCTGGATTGTTTATCCCTGCCAATCATCCATTCAACCATCCATCCATCTAGTCAACCATCTGTCCAATCCTCCAACTATCCACCCAGCTCACTATCTAGCTAGCCACACATACCATGTGGATATCCATGACATAAACATCAAGGGTCTCATCTAAGCCAGTTCTATGCCAGAAGGACAGTGACTGCAGAAGTGACTAGGAGACAACAGCAAATGTAAAAGCCACATTCCCCACTAGATCTGGAGTTCCCTGAGGGCAGAATTCCTTACTTTTGTATACTTTTTTTTTTTTTTAAGGAGAGGGGGAGAGAGAGAGAGAGAGAGAGAGAGAGAGAGAGAGAGAGAGAATTTATTTATTTATTTTTTATTTTAGTTCTTGGCGGACACAACATCTGTTTGTATGTGGTGCTGAGGATCGAACCCAGGCCGCACGCATGCCAGGTGAGCGCGCTACTGCTTGAGCCACATCCCCAGCCCCTACTTTTGTATACTTGACATATGATTTAGGCCTTGTTTTCCTTCCCAACCTCATCTCACCCACTCATCTTGGTGTTCATTCCTCTTCAACCACACTGGAACAGCCAAGCTCTCTTTTGCCTCAGAACTTTAAGCAATTGCTGTTATTTTTGACCCCAATGTACACCTGGCAATGCTCACAATCCATCATCTTCTTGTTTATTCATTTAAAAGTTTTTTTAGTTGTAGTTGGACACAATGCCTTTATTTTATTTATTTTTATGTGGTGCTGAGGATTGAACCCAGCGCCTTGCACATGCTAGGCGGGTGCTCTACTGCTGAGCCACAACCCCAGCTCCTTATTTATTCATTTTTTGGATTATTTCTTAGCTTTACTACTAGGAAAAATAAAAAGGTTCAGAAAGGCAGTTACTAAATCTTTTGTAACCTTTATGGCATGCCTTCTACCTGCCTATCCCAGTAACTGATGCACAGTTGGCCTTCAATATTTATTTGCTGAATGAATAAATGAATAAATGGATGAAGGATGGATGACCAGATATTCCCAGAATTAGAAGGCCTGAGGACTAGTGGAGAATAGATCTTGAAAGGTAGGGTGAGAACAGAGAGGGCCCTGAAAGTAAAGCAGAAGATGGTACACTTGAGGTCAACATAGCAGGCCAACAGAGACTTGAGTTGCAGAATGAAAATGACAGTTTAGGAAGTGACTTACTATGTCACAATATAAATGTGAAATGTAAATTATTCACATCAGTATCTTGCAATGAATTGCTATAAGAGGCAATAAGGTCCTAGGACCCAAGTTAGATTTTTTTTTTCTCCCTGTGGGAGATTACACAATTTGGAAACTCAGGGTCTCAGAATTTCACAGCCTATATGTATGGTTAACTCATTGTGGTGAACTCTAGACAGGGTGTCATGAAAGAAAGCATCTTGCCTGCAAGAGATAACAGACCCGGCCTTCCGCCCCTAACTTCCCTGGGAAAAGCAGGGCTTCACCCATGCTAGACAAGTGCAAACTCCTTAACCTAAGACTCCGCTTCCTAATCCCTGCTACAGAATGAACACTAAGTACATTTATTTCCTTCTGTTAGATTCTGAAACTTTCCTGTTTGACATCTCTTACTGGATTTTTCCCAAGAGCCACCTGATGTGAAATAAATAGGACACATAACGATATTTGCTTATTGCCATTTTTGGGCTTTTTAATGCAAAACTGGAATCCTGACTGTGCAGTTTAGCAGGTGAGTGATCTTAGCAGCCTCTTTGTAGCTCAATTTTTAATAAAACAAGTGTAATAATAGTACCTGTAAGTATTAAATGAGAGGTATATTACAGTATACTAGTACCTAGTGCACGATACTCAAAAATGTTAGCTGCAATTATTTTTTATAATTCCATTTTTATTTCCCTCAACATCGGAAACTTTTCTTCCCTCTGTCCTGTAAGCATACTCACTGCCTACAATCTCTGTTCTTCCATAGAAAAGGACTGACTGAGGCGCAGTCTGAGAGAAACACATTCAGATTCTTCCAGACATAACAAATCAAGAGACTTAAAATGAAAGTAGAGAAGGAGGTGCATCAGGACACTGAAGAGAGACTTTTAATACCCAAATAGGCCCAAATAGGACAGGTCAGGAAAGAAAGAATGCTTGCTAGGGACCAGGTGTGTCCCATTTTTGGAGAGAATGAGCAATGTCTCAGGATTGCTTTCACTTTGTCTAGTGTGGAAGGTGTCTCTTCTCTTTCATTAGCATTTTCCTTCTTTGAAATTACTAAATTCCTGGAAAGTGAAGATTCGTTCTTTGTTCCTAAAAAGTGAAGGAAAACACTCCTTGTGTGGAGACTCGAGCGGCTGCCTTGAGGTTATGGGGAAATGTATTGTACATCATACTATAGCCATACTAGTAAAGTGAAGACCAGAGCAGGGGCTCAAAAAGTGCTTGCAAAATTATTCTCAACTTTAGTTGTTCTTCCCAAAGATGCCTCTCGTACCCACACTCTGCCGCAAGCAGGTCCGCCCCTAGAAATAACATTTATTCTAAGGATCTCTGCGCAGAGATTCTTGGGAAGTGGTTCCCCCTCCCGTATTCTCCCGTTACTCCTCCCCTCCGTCATCTTCGAAAGAACAAGCGCACCACGTGATCTCATCCTTTCTCCCACCTCCGAAGACCGGGACTGATAATGGGCAGGAGCGTAAGCCAATCATAAAGCTACATTTTCCCTTTGAACCAATAGAAAGAGGAGATAAAGTACGGAGCTCGGCTTTTGTGATATTCTCCGCCCCCTCTGAGCCCACCCCGACTCCTCCTCAGATTCGACATTTGACAACTCATCTGGCCAATGAGAAGTTCTTATTCTGTGTGGGAGGGATGGACTGACTAGATGAAAGACATCCTGGCCTGACCAATGGCATAGCACAAGTGCGGGAGGGGTGTAGGATGGAGCCAATGGCGCGGTGCCAATAGCGAGCATGAGGGAAAGGGCGGGACGAAACTGTTCGCGGGAGGGAGGGGAAGGCCTAGGGAACCAAGCAGCGGTGCCGCCGCCGCCGCAGCCGGAGTTGGAGGAGGGAGAAGCCAGGAAGAAAATGGCGGCCGTGGCTGCAGAGGCGGCAGCGACTGCTGCGTCCCCCGGGGAGGGGGGCGCCGGCGAGGCCGAGCCGGAGATGGAGCCCATCCCCGGCAGCGAGGCCGGCACTGATCCCCTCCCGGTCACGGCCACTGAAGCATCTGTGCCGGACGGCGAGGCCGACGGGCAGCAGTCCGCTCCTCAGGCCGACGAGCCGCCGCTCCCGCCGCCGCCGCCGCCGCCAGGGGAGCTCGCCCGCAGCCCGGAGGCGGCGGGGCCGGAGCTGGAGGCTGAGGAGAAGCTACCCGTCCGGGTGGCGGAGCCGGCGGTTGCCGCGTCTCAAGAAGGGCCGGACCTTCCACCTTCCCCAGCGCCGCTTTGCGAGCAGCCCCCGGCTCCCGAGGAGCGCGAGGACACGCCGCTGCCCCAGCCCACAGCTCCGGCGCTGGTGCCGCCGGCGGGCGGGGACTCCGCGGTGTCGCAATTGATTCCCGGCTCGGAGGTGCGGGTCACTCTGGACCACATCATTGAGGACGCGCTCGTCGTGTCGTTCCGCCTCGGAGAGAAGCTCTTCTCCGGGGTCCTCATGGATCTGTCCAAAAGGTACCGCGCCCGTGCCCCGCTCGCTGCCGCCGGCTCGGTCCCGAGAGAGAGAGAGAGAGAGAGAGAGAGAGAGAGAGAGAGAGAGAGAGAGTGAGTGAGCCCCGGCGGCCCTTCTCCCAGGCTTTTGCCTCCTGTGCTCGGGGCCCGGCCGCCTGCACCGCCCTCCGGTTCTGAGCTGCGCGTGGCGCGCGCTCCGCGTGGGGCAGCGCGCGAGCCTGGGAGAGGGCGGTCCCTGCCCCAGGTGGGCGCCTGCGCGGGCAGGTGTGCCACGGGTCAGGGGGCGCGGGTGCAGATGGAGAGGGTCGTGGATCTCGCCTCCCACTCTCAGCTTCCTGAGACTTGGCCCTGGCTCACCTACCCAGGATCGGGTGGGTTAATGCAAAATGCAGATGGAGTTTTGCAGGGAACAGGGTACTACAGGGCGGAGAAGATGCACAGGAGCACTTGTCTGTCCTCAAATTAACCTTTAACTTTAGCAGGGTTGGAGAAAGGGGTGTGTGCAATGGGTTCTTAAAAGGTTACCTGTCACTCCTTACTGGGGAAAGAGCGTTTGTTAAGTTAAACCTTTTACTGTTATTCTTACTACTGTCAGCAGTTCCCCATAGGTAACTATTAAATAGGGAAGAATATTTTGCCAATTTTAATGATAGTTAAAAGAAATATCTAAAGAAGAGATAGGATATATATGTGTATATATGTGTATATGCACACACACATCCTTTTTAACATAATTTCTAATACTATAGATGCGATTTAAATTTATATCGCCACCCCACCCCCATCTGGGAGTTGCACTCAGGAGCACTTTGTCATTGAGCTATATCCTCCAGCCTTTTTATTTATTTTTTTTTATCTTTTAATTTTTTAATTTTTAATATTTATTTTTTAGTTTTCGGCGGACACAACATCTTTGTATGTGGTGCTGAGGATTGAACCCAGGCCGCACGCATTCCAGGCAAGCGCGCTACCGCTTGAGCCACATCCCCAGTCCCCCTTTTTATTTTTTGAGACAGGTTTTGCTAATTTGTCGAAGCTGGCCTGTAACTTGCTGTTCCTCTGTCTCAACCTCCCCAATATTGGGATTACAGGTGTGGGCCACCATGCCAGAAAATTTGTTTTAAGGACTAGAAGGTAGAGTTCATCTACAAATCTGTCTTTTTTTTTTTTTTTTTTTTTTTTTTTTTAAAGAGAGAGTGAGATAGGAGAGTGAGAGAGAGAGAGAGAATTTTTAATATTTATTTTTTAGTTCTCGGCGGACACAACATCTTTGTTTGTATGTGGTGCTGAGGATCGAACCCGGGCCGCACGCATGCCAGGCGAGCGCGCTACCGCTTGAGCCACATCCCCAGCCCTACAAATCTGTCTTAACCAGTACATGTTCATCCTTTTTAAAATTTTTGTACCAGGGATTGAACCCAAGGACACTTAACAGCCACATCTCCAGCCCTTTTTTAAATTTTGAGACAGGGTCTCACTGAGTTGTTTAGAGCCTAGCTAAGTTGCTAAGGCTGACTTTGAGCCTGCCTTCCTTCTGCCTCAGCTTCCCAAGTGTCTGGGATTGCAGGCTTGCACCACTCCCCCAGGCCATCTTTTGATTTAAAATGTTTATGGGCACTGCTTTAAACAAGTAAAAGAGATAACCTGTTTTAAGTTAGTTAACCTTTTTATTCTCTTCTTTTGCAGATATGAAGTGCAGAGACTCCCATTCACTGCTCTCCATTTTGTTTCCTGCAATAGCACACACTAATGGTGTCTCACCTGTTTGGAAATGACTTATTAGTATGTTTTACTTTTAATTCCTTGCCCTCCCATCAAGTTTCAGAAATCCTTTTCTGTATGGGGAAAAAAAGAAACATTTAAAATTTATATTGAAGTATGATGTTCTGGGGAAAAGACAGGAGCAGTTACAGTTGCTCTGTATGTTGTTTAATCTTAACTTTTTTGTGGGGAGGTACCAAGGATTGAATTCAGGGGCACTTGACTGAGCCACATCCCCAGCCCTATAGTGTTTTATTTAGAGACAGGGTCTCACTGAGTTGCTTAGTGCCTTGCTTTTGCTGAGGCTGGCTTTGAATCTTCCTGCCTTCCTAGCTGCTAGGATTACAGGCATGCAGTACCATGCCTTGTTTAATTTTTTTTTTTTTTTTGACGGTGCTGCAAATGAACCAGGGCTTCATGCATGCTAGGCCAGCACTCTACCACAGTTACACATATAACCCTTTATTTTTTTTTGGGGGGGGGGTGTAGTGAGGATTGAACCTATGGGTGCTCTACTAACAAGCTATACACCCAGCCCTTTTTTTATTTTTAGTTTGGGACAAGATCTTGCTAAGTTGCCCAGGATGGCCTTGAACTTGCCATCCTTCTGCCTCAGCCTTCCAAGTAGCTTGGATTACAGGTGTGCATCACCCTGCTCTGCAATTAAAAAAAAAAAAAAAAAAAAATTGGGGTTAGGGCTTTTGTACTTCTGTTTTCCTAGTTAGAAAGCAGAATAAGACAAGTGTCCTTTCTACTGATGTATTTAATAGTGACAGAGACACTCTAGTGTGTATGCTATTGAATCAAACAGAAGAGGCCAGTGATTGTGAGAGAATCTGAATTTCAAATCTGCAAAAGAAAGGTGCAATAAGGTAAGTTGTTTTTAGAAATGGAATGGATAGTGCTTTCCTGTTTTTTGGTGCTCATTCTGTCAATGTTTTGATTTTTTAAAAAATTTTCTTTGGTAGAAAATTGCAATTTTGAATTTGGTCTAGTTTGCTAACAGTGTTTCTTATAAACAGTGATTTCTTCTGTTGGAAGAGCTATTTTTTTTTTTTTTTTTTTTTAATGAGACAGGGTCTTGCTATGTTGTCCAGGCTGGCCTCCAACTCTGGGGCTAAAGCAATTCTCCTGCTTCAGCTCCTTGAGTAGCAGAGACTATAGTAGCTGGTATTGCAGGTGACACGTGCCACTGCATCTGTCCATCTGGCTTGAAAGAGCTATTTTATTTGTTAAAAAAGCCATTAAGGGGATCATCTCAATTTGTTTTTCAGTGTGGGATGGAACCTAGGCCCTTGCATGTATGATAAGCAAACTCTCTACCATTGAGCTCCACCTCCAACCCCATATCAACGTTTTAATTCAACAAAATATTTATTGAGCACTTCGGTATGTAATGTGATGTGGTACCCTCCTAGGTATTTTGAATATAGTGTGTGATACACAGTCCCCCCTTCTAAAACCTACGTGGAGAGACCAGTCATGGAAATGGTGAGGAAATAAAACACAGTGACTTTACGGTTTAGCTATTCAAGGAATTATCCTAAGACCGATGATTGAGTAGTTTGAGTTCCTTTTTCATTATAACATATGGCAACCCCCAGCCCCCGGCCTGTGTTTTTGTTTTTTCCCCAGTGCTGGGTACTGAACCAAGGGCTTTGCCATCTAGTGTGCTCTACCGTGAGCCATGGCCTCAGCCCTGCACTTACCTTCATTGCCTGATTTCATATATAATTCTGGTGTTAACTGATAGATCCAGAAAATTTTCTTTTTTTTTTTTTTTAATAAATTCTACCAAGGCCATGACTACACTATATTCATTAGTCACTTTTTTTTTTTTTAGAGAGAGAGATTTTTAGAATATTTATTTTTTTTAGTTTTCAGCGGACACAACATCTTTGTTTGTATGTGGTGCTGAGGATCGAACCCAGGCCGCACGCATGCCAGGCGAGCGTGCTACCACTTGAGCCACATCCCCAGCCCTCATTAGTCACTTTTAAAGATAATTTGTATCCCATTTGAATTGGACATAGAATTATACCTTGAGGTAAAAATAACAGGAGTTTCCTATTGAGAACCTATTTTTTACCAGGCATTGTACCACATGCTTTAGTTTTTATAGCTCTGGTAATATTTTTCATTTATCTAGGAAGAAATTGAGGTTCATTTAATTTGGCCAGTTGCCTTGTAAGTAAAATAAGGATTCAAACTTAATTCTAAAACCTCTTGTTTTTTTTCTACTTTCATATTAAAGAGTCAGTTGGGCTAGCAACTTTTCTTTCAAGCAGAAAGTAAAAAAATATGTATTTCTGAAATTCAGTGCTTAATTTTAGTGGCTGTGTGGGATAATACAAAGAACATGGGTCTTGGAGCCAAGCAAATTTTTCAATCAGTTAGTAGCCAGGCTTCTGCTCTGGACACTCCCTGTTTCCTTAGCTTGAATATTGGAGGACATAAAGCTCTGAAGCTTTGGTTCCTGTCTGTCTGAGATAATTGGGAAAGAATGAATGTTTGGGAGACTATGTCAGCGTACGTGTGCCTTTCTTCAGTCTGCAAAAAGTGTTACTGCTTTTGTTTATTTTGGTGCTATTTATTAAGCCCAGGGCTTCAAGCATGTTAAGCGTGCTTTCTATCTTAGCACTGTACCTTCAGCCCCTCTCTAGTTCTTCTGAGGCTAATTTGTTTGGCTTTGACCAGTTCACTTACATATAAACAAGCAGGCTTAAGCTCCAGCTTATATATATATTTATGTGCTGCATAATGACATTTTAGAAAGGACAGATGATATTCTTGAACCATATTTTTTGATAGTAGCCCCATAAGATTATATTACCCAAGGAAGTTATAGCTGTCTTAGTTTTATAAGTATACACTGATATTCTCAGAACATATCCCCACCATTAAGCTATACATGACTGCACATGTAAGGTGAATACCGTGAAGGAGCCTGCACCATCCTGGTTGAGTGTTATTTTTCCTTTCTTCTAGGTATCTTGTTTGGCTGTAAATGACATGGTCACACTAAATGAGGGTGTTTTGAGTATCTGGTTAAAAACATATTTTGTTTAGTGAAATATTTATTTGAAACTGAATGCCTTTAGGTAAAACATGCGTTCTCTAGTTTACCCTGGGCTTTTTGCCTTTTCTTTTCCTCCTTTGCTACTGGGAATTGAAACCCGGGGCAGTTTTCCACTGAGTGACATCCCCAGCTCTCCACACTCCCTACCTTTTTTTTTTTTTTTTTTTAAATTTTAACTTTAAGAGTAAGGCTGGCTTTGAACTTTTGATCCTTCTGCCTCAGCCTCCCAAGTCCCCTCCCAAGCACCATCATGCCTGGCCTCCTTTTTTTTTTTTTTCCTTTCTTTGGTTGCATTGCTAGGTATGGTACCTAGGTTCTGGTGCTTGCTCTACTACTGAGCTACATCTCTAGCTCTCTTAGTTTAAATTTCCTGCCTGTTGTTCAGCTTGTTAGCAATGTGTAATGAAAACAGTTAAATACTAGCTGGTGAGAATAATCAACACTATGAATTCAGTTTGGGTTTTCCTTTTCTTCCTTAATCCTATGCTTTTGTAATTTTGATATGTAATAAGTATTCCTTCAAGTTACTTAGTGATTATTAATTATTAATGGTTTAGACAATAAGAAATCAGTGATGAGGTGCTTTTTGTTGAACTCTTTTATTATTGGAAATGAACCTTCATACATGTATTGTTTAGCTTTAACATTCACTGCTTTTTAGTCAAAATTGTTACATTTGCTTTCACTGAATTATTTTGAAGCAATTTCCAGGCATAACCATAAATATTTCAGTATAGATCTCTAAAAAGATAAATACTTAAAAAAGACCCCATACTACCATTCACATTTAAAATAATAGCAACAATTCCTTTATATATTAAACTTCTAGTTAGTGTTAAAATGTCATAAACAGTCTCAAAATGAACATCTCAGTTTTTTTTTTTAAGTTGTAGGTGAACACAATACCTTTGTTTTATGTGGTGCTGAGGATTAAACCCAGTTCCTCACATGTGCTAGGAGAATGCTCTACCACTGAGCCACAACCCCAGCCCCAAGATTGTTTACGTTTTGTTCAAATTAGGATCCCAGAAAGTCTTATAGAATTTTCTACATTTTGGATTTTTTGTTTCTTGATTGCATACCCTCAGATGCAAATATCAAATATTCCTTTTTTTTTTTTTTTTTTGTACTAGGGATTGAACCCCCAGGGGTGCTTTACCACTGAGTTAACATCCCCAGATCTTTTTGATTTCTCATTTAGTTACTGTACTGATCTTTAACTTGCAATCCTCCTGTCTCAACCTCCCAAGTTGCTGGGATTGCAAGTGTGCACCATCCCACCTGGCCTGGTGATGTAAACGTTCTTTTACCACAGTAGCAAACTGAAAGGGCAGCAATCTCAGTCCTTCCATCCCTTTTTTTGAAAGCCTCTGTTCCTTTGTTTTAGGGCAGTAGAAATGATTATGGATATCTTTTATCTGCCTGCAAACTTTTAGACTTGTTGCTTAAACACAGCTCTAACTTTAGCAATTCCAAGCATAGAAATATTTAACCAGTCAAGATTATCTGCAAAAGGTAAAAACTTCAGTTCTGGCTTCTAAAAAGGTAGTTTCTCACCTGTTCAATCCATGTCTGAAGGGACATTATTTACTAAGATCAATAGCTTCTCTGTACACATTATTCTGCTTATTAGTCCCATCTTAAATAGTTAAAAAGCAAATTTGAACCCTGAAAAATCTTTTTGAAACTATTTTTTTTTACCTGACATGAATTAAAGAATCATGAAGTACATATTTTGTGTTTAAAAATGCTTGTGCATTTTAATTCTTTGGCACATGCATATTAAAGGTTATAGCTAGCTGTGTTTCAGAATTGATCATTTTACGAATAACCATATTGACTTTGTGTATGTGTGGGTACCATTTGAATTAAAAAGAACTGAGAAAACTTCAGATTTCACTGTCTAGGTTCTTAAAATTATTTGTAGAAAATTTACTTTTTAAAGGAAATATAAACCAAGACAATGATTTCTTTTCTTTGCAGAGACCATGAACGTATGGTGCAATAGCTCTACTTTTGGTGGGAAAAATATACAGCCATTCTGGTGAAGCAGTGAGTAGTGGTATCAGTAGCTTACATTAAAGTGTCCAGGTTGAGAATTTAGGTCCTCGAGTATATGCTTGAATGATTGTCTTGAGTTGTACATATTTAAAACACTTAAGTATTTTGCCTGTGATTATTCTACTTAAATCTCAGATGTCAATAAAGGGCTCCCACAATAAAATAGCAGAGTCAAGTGCCAGTCACTTTCTGATCTAGACAATCTAGGATGGTCCCCTGTGCTGTATCAAGAGAGTTCTTCTATTGTATGTTGCAGTAATCTGATTTTTTTCTTTTGGAAGTGATTAGTTGTTGGGCGTTAAAAATCTAGTTTAAATCTAAGAGCAGAGACTTCTGGTATTAACAAAAAGTTTTATAAATATATTTTATGTGCTAGTTAACTAAATATATCATATACAAACTATGCCAGTCATGTTTTATTGGATCTGATGTTTCTGATGAATTTAATTTTCTGCCTTTACGTGTAAATAAGACCATACTTTGTACTGTTTTAAAGTAAAGCTCTTGATAACACTGCACATGATCTTCCTAAGATCAACTTATCTTTGTGTGCTATTAAAAAATTCATATGTGCTTATGTTGACTGTTATGGCTAATTTCCTATTGATAAAAAATGAAAGATATTCTTAGTTATTTGTGCCTATGAAGTACATCATCATTTCTTGTTGGTCCTGTTCTCCCTAAATTCCCCAATTAATTCAGACACACATTACCCGTAGAACAGAAGCTGGCTGGGCAGATCTTACAAGAGCATGAGTAGAGGTTAAGTGAATTTTCGGGTAAATTTAGTATAAGATGAATTTGCCAAACACGTTTGGGCAGTTGTCCTCAAAACAAATGTGCATAGATTTCTGAGCTCCATTCTACCAGTTTGCTTTTTTTTTTTTTTTTTTTGATACATAGTGCACGCACTCTCTGAGCTACATCCCCAGCCCTTTTTATTTTTTATTCTGAGAGGGTCTTGTTCAGTTGCCCAGGCTGACCTGGAACTTGTGATCCTCTTGCCTCATGTACCTGAATAGCTAGGATTATAGGTATATGCCACCACACTTGGTGAAAGATAAATTTCTTTTGTTAAATATTTTTTAAATTGTTGATGGACTTTTACTTTAATTTAGTTTATGTGTGGTGCTGAGAATCAAACCCAGTGCCTCACACATGTTAGGCAAGTGCTCTGTCCTACCACTGAGCCACAACCCCAACCCAAGATAAATTTCTTAAACAAGTTTTAAGGAGTTACTGGTTAATTTAGAATGGAACATAATCACAAGCCATGCAATGCATGTGGAGATGTGCAGAGTGGTGGCAGATCCAGGTTCTTATTGTAGACCTGGTTATTAAACTTGCAAATTGTTTTTCAAATTTGGTTGCCCAATGAAAGTTTAAGTAGTCCATATTTTTATCTTTTTCCTTGAACTAATTTATAAAGTTGTCTTATTATGACAGTATGTTTTAGCCTTTTAAAACTCATACTTTCTTCATACTCTTACTATCTAAAAAGTTTACCAAGCTTTACTTTTCATATTAAATAGTAGCTACTGTTTATTTGTATGTTAGACTCATTTCTTTGTTAGACTCTGTGCCAGGTACTTTGTATACATTGTTTCATTTAGCCCTGGAAATTTGAATCAGTAAATTTTGTTAATACCTATATTAATACTCATTTCACAGATAAAGACAGGTTCAGATTAAGTAACTTCCTATAACTGTAAAAGGCAGATATTAATAGGAATATCCAGAATTCTATCCCCCCCCACTTTTTTAAGTGGTACTGGCATTGAACCAGGCACTCTACTACTGAACTATATCCCCATTACCTCTATATTTTATTTCTTGTTTTGAAACAGGTTCTTGTTAAGTTGCCCAGGCTGGCCTCAAATTTGAAATCCTTTTGCCTCAGACTCCCAACCCAGCCTCCTGAGTAGTTGGGGTTACAGGTGTGTCCCATTGTGCCTGGCCTCATGTCTGACAAGTTTATCTGCAATTCCATAATCCACAAAGCTTTGAAAACTAAACTTTTTGATACTTTTTTTTTTTCTTTTGGTGCCAGGGATTGAACATAGAGGCATTTTACCACTGAGCCACATCCCTAGCCCTTTTTATTTTTTATTTTGAGATAGGATCTTGCTAAATAGTTAATAGTCTCACTAAGCTGGCCTCAAACTTGTGATCTTCCTGCCTCAGCCTCCCAAGCTGCTGGGATTACAGGTGTGTAGCCTGGCCTTTTCTTACTTTTTTTTTTTTTTTTGGTACCGGGGATTGATCTCAGGCACTTGATCACTGAGCCACATCCCAGCCCTATTTTGTATTTTATTTAGAGGCAGGGTCTCACTGAGTTGCTTAGTGTTGCTTTTGCTGAGGCTGACTTTGAATTCGAAGTCCTTCTGTCTCAGCATCCCAAGCTGTTGGGATTACCTTGTCTAGCTTTTTGGTTACTTTTTGATGGCAAAACCTAACCTGACCTAAGATGATGTGAGGGTTTTTTTTTTTTTTTTTTTTTTGAACCCATTTAATCATCCCATTTAGTGTGAACATGCTTTTATTTTATTTCACTGCTGAAACATTAATATATTTATGGTGGTGCTTTATTATCTTAAAACATGGCATAGTCTGAGTTCTGAAGCTTGTTTGTCTCCACAGCATTCAGAAAGGAGCATGCAGACCCATTAGTGCCTCTGCTTCCTTAGTGGAAAAGTGGAGGTGGAGGAGAGAGGAGGCTAAATAACTTGATGAGATAAGAGGCAGTAGTAAAGAACCTGACTTTGGGCCTACTGCCGGAATTCATATCCCAGCCCTACTGTTCACCAGAGGTGTGATCTTGGGAAGATTGTTTACTCTCTCTGCTTTGGTTTTCTCGACTATAAAATGGGGGCAGAAAGCTGGGTATTGTGGGACACCCTGTAGTTCCAGCTATTCTGGAGGCTTAGGCAAGAGGGTTTCTTGAGTTCCGGGAGTTTGGGACCAGTGTGGGCAACATAGCAAGATCCCATCTCTTTAAAAAAAGGAAAAGGAAAAAAAAAATGCTGGGGCCTAACTCTGTAGTAGGACTCCTGCTTAGTGTGTATGAGGCTCTGAGTTTAATCCCTAGCACTACACACACACATAAAGTGAGGATAGTAGTAATACTTTACTAATGGGGTTGCTGTTATGATTTAAACCAATTATTGTAAACGTTTATTTAGAATAGTGCCTGACATATAGTAACTGCTATATCGTTAACATTGTTACTTTACAAAGTAGGTATTAAGTAGCAGAACTAGGGTGAATGACAAGTCACTTAATAAGGGTTGGCTTGAATGTCCATTCAGCCTAAACCCAGTGATACTGTGGCCTACAGAATAAATCCACATCTTTCAAATACTTTGAAAAGACTTGTAGAAGCTTTGGATAGTATTAGGGTAGCACAACTTTCCTCTTTTAATAAGGAAGGAAGTCTTTCTGATATGCCAATGCAAACACACAATAAGGTGGGTAGGGAACAATAGGAATTAGTTGGATTAGACAAAGAGAATGAAGGGAAGGAAGGGGTATGGGAATAGGAAAGAATAAATTGGATATCATTGTCTATGTCCATTATGAATATATGACCAGTGTAACTCCACATCATGTACAGCCACAGAATGGGATCCTAATAAGTTATACTATATGTGTGTGTAGTAGGCAAGATAAACTCTACTATCATGTATATTTTAAAAAAACAATAAATAAATTATTGTCACTATAAAAAAATAAGGAAAGATGACGTGTGTTTTATTAGGGATGAGATAACAGTGGACTTCACAGTGGAGGGTGGAAGTGTTTCCCAATCTTTTCTTTCCACTAACATTTTGGGGCAGATGGTTTATGAGGAAATTATAGGCTTTGTCATGAAGAGAAGGTTACAGTCTCATTAGGGAAATTTAGTCCTTCCTATGTACTCTTTAAACTAATTGAAAAAGGCTCACCTTTGAGAAGGATCTATTTCAAAGTGAGGGAAAGCAAGATAGTTTTGAGCACTTTGTACTCAGTAAACGATAGGATCAGACTACTGTAGATGAGTTTAAGGTTTTTAACAAAGTGAAATAGACGCTTATGGTCATATTACTATAGAATAGTCAGAAGCCTTCAGTGGCTTCATCTTGTTAAGGAACTAGTGATTTTATTTTTGGGTACTGGGTATTGAACCTAAGGGTGCTTTAACCACTGAGCCACTTATCCAGCCCTTTGTCTTATTTTTTTTTTTTTGAGACAGTCTTGTCAAGTTGTTTAGGGCCCTACTGAATTGCTGAGGCTAGGATATAACTTGTGATCCTCCTGCTTCAGCCTCCTAAGTTGCTGAGATTACAGGCAGAACCCACTGTGCACGGCAAGAGACTAGTTATTATTCTCAATCAACCACACACCTAGCCCCCTCCTAGAGACACATACTCTAACCAACATCCTCTCTCTCCAGGAGGATTCCCTTAATTGCTTTTTTATGCCTCTGAATCCTTAACAGCCTTAAAAAAAAAGGGTAAACAGACCACCATTTACCATTCCTTGTTTTCCTTTTTTTTTTTGGTTGGGGGGGGCATTTAACTCAGGGGGTGCTTAACCATTGAGCCATATCCCTAACTCTTTTATTGTTTTATTTTGAGACAGGATCTCAAGTTTCTTAGGACCTCACCAAGTTGCTGAGGCTGGCCTTGAATTTTTGATCCTCTTGCTTTAGCTTCCTTGCTGGGATTACACCCATGTGCCACTATGCCCAGGATGTCTTAATCTGCTTGGGCTCTTCTAGGTCCTTTTGCCTGTTAAATCCATTTTCTAATCATCAATGCAGAGTGATTTCTTTCCCTCTGGTTTGTAACTTAATTTGACAATGACTTACTGCTTCAGGTTTCACCTATTATAAAGCTGGTTCCTAGGTCTAGGACTGTTTTATACTATCAGACCAATTCACATACTTTGTTAATTTATTTTGCAGTGTGGGGAATTCAACCCAAGGCCTCATACATGCTAGGCAAGCTCTCTACCACTGAACTACAACTCCAGCCACAACATACCGGTTTTTGAGTACATATGTGATTAGTGGTCCATGAGATGAATTTCTGGGCATTTACACTTAAGTAGAACAAAAAATTTTTTTAATAGATTTTCTTTGCTTAAAAGTTGGTGGAACTGGCTGGGTGTGGGATTCTTAAAGTACTGTTTATTTGTTTTGGATGGTGCTGAGGATTGAATTTAGGGCCTCACATATGCTATGAATATGTTCTTATCACTGAGCTACACACTTAAGCTCCTCTAATTAAATTAGGTCATTCTCACAAACATTTCAATTCCAATTTTGTATTTTACAATATAGCTGTCTCAAAATGGTTTCCAAAATCTTGGCAACTTGTTGCCTTAGAGTCATTTGCACATCCATAGTCATAGCATTATTCACGATAGCCAAAAGTAGAAGCAACTTGACTTCTAGATATTCATTAAGTATCTGTTTCACCTACACAAAAGATAAAATACTTAAAAAATATTTTGTAGTTGTTGACCTTTATTTTATTTATTTATATGTGGTGCTGAGAATCGAACCCAGTGCCTCACTTGTGCTAGGCAAGCACTCTTCCACTGAGCCACAACCCCAGCCCCAAGATAAAATACTTTTAATGGACTTAGGTTCAAGTCTACATATAACTGGCCTCTTATTTTTAATGGAGACCAAAACTTTTAGGACCTGTTAATAACCCTCTTCTTTCTGCCACATTGAGAAAATTGGATCATGAAGAACAGGCATATAGAAACTATGAAATGGTATAGTCATATATTTTCAAATCTATGAAATGCTGGTATATGTAGTTCACCATGTTTATTTCCTCATTTTCTCTAGAAATTAAAGGTTATTTAGGGTTAAAATTAAAATCAACACATAATAAAGTTTAATTTAAAATTAGATACAATAAAGAGACTTCACTATAGTAAAAAATTATTCTGTGAGTTACTGAAATTGGAAAACAATGTGGTATGGGACATACTTCACATGTGTCACCTAAGTGGATTAATATGAGCACAGTGGTCTCAGGGCTTGTCCATTTTTGTAGCATGAGACATGATTTCCTTTTTTAAATTTCCTTTTTGAGGATGAAAATAGCACACTATGTGTGTATGTATACATATTCTTATGTATATATATATATATGCATGATACATATATATGTATGTACATATTTCATATTTTGTCTCTTCATTTGCTAGTGGACACTTGGGTTGCTTCTACTTTTGGCTATTGTGAATAATGCTGCTATGACAATGGATGTGTAAGTATTTCTTAGAGATCTTCCTTTCAATTGTTATAGATACATATAGCCAGAAATGGGATTGCTGGATTATATAGCAGTTGTGTTTTTTATTTCTGAAGGAATAGGTGTGCATTTTGGTAAGATTTTATATTGCATTTAGTTGAATATTAATTTCATTTTTTCTGGATTGAGTTTTGACATAATAATTTGTCATCACAAGGACATGAAATATGAATCAAAGTAAGCTTACTTCATAGTTTCCCCTTTTTAATGATTTAACCTATTGCTAATTGTAAGGATAGGTAGTTTCTAAAAGCATCTGCTTGAAATAAATCTGCATATTATTTTTTAAGTGGTTAGTTGCATACAGTTTTTTCCTATAGCAGAAAGGATTTCATTTTGTCTCCTGCTAATCTTCTGGGAGGGAGGTCTTGTCTAGCCAGAGCACTAGGGCCTATCACAACTAACCCTCCTGAATTTTTTCCTGAGCCTTTAATTCCTTGGAATTTCTCTTTGCTTGCTTAAAGTTTGTAATACCTTTGCTTTTGTATTTCTTTATTTTTAGTGTGAAATATATTAAAAAGATCCCCTTTTACAGTTGCAGCTTGGCAAAAAGAATCGGAGGGAAGAAAATGAGAATCAGTTGTGCATTCTTAAACTGTTGTAAACAGGAAGGAAAAGAATATAATCCTAGGTCAGAGATGAGTTGATTGACTTTGCTGTGAAGTTCATGCTGATGAACCCTGATCAGCATTAAAAAAACAAAAACAAACAAAAAAAACCTTTCAAAATAAGAGGTAAGAATTATAAATATGTCTGACTAAAATGGGTAGTTTTTGGTAAACGTTTTAGTTATGTTTTAAGTACTCCTTTGAAAAAGGAATTTGGATAATGGTTATGAGCTTACCCCAAGAATCCACACACACATTTAAGTATAAGATTGTTTGCTAGGGCTGGAATTGTGGCTCAGTGGTAGCGCGCTTGCCTAGCATGCGTGACACACTGGGTTTGATTCTCAGCACCACATACAAATAAATAAAATAAAGATCCATCAACAACTCAAAAAAAATTGATTGGTAGTCCTAGAAATCTTGAGCAAATACAACTTATATAAAGCTTGTTAGTAGGAGAATAAAGACTGATTCTTTGGTCAAGGCTAAAATAATCACAAAATTCAGACATCTTAAATGGAATACAAATACTAGAAAACATTTTCATATTTCCTATAATAGTCACATTTTTGGATTTGACCTAAATCCTCTACATTTACATCTTCAGTTTTATCATTGCATTAGGCTGAGATTTTTTTTTTTTTTTGTACTGAGGATTGAACCCAGAGGCAATTTACCACTGAGATCTGAGTCCTTTTTATTTTTTATGTTAAGAGTCTCCCCAAGTTGCCCAGGCTGGCCTCTAACTTGTGATCCTATTGCCACAGTTTTCCAGTTTTTAGCTAAGTATGGAACTCAGGGGTGATTTACCACTGAGCTACATCTCTAGCCCTTGTTTATTTGTTGTTTTGAGACAGGGGGCCTCAGAATTTCGATCCTCCCAAGTTGCTGGAATTATAGACATGTGTCACTGTACCTGTCACAGCCGAGATTCAAGATGAGATTTAAGATTCCTTTTTTTGGTACCTGGTATTAAATCTTTGGGGCGCTTAACCATTAAGCCACATTCCTAGCCCTTTTTTATTTTTTGAGATAGGGCCCTGCTAAATTGCTTAAATGGCTCGCCTTGCTAATTTGCTAAGGCTGGCCTTGAATTTACCAGCCTCCTGTCAGTGGTATTACAGGCCATGTACCACTATGCCTAGCTCTGAAAATACTTTTTATTTTTTTTTAATAGTGATATCTCTTGCCCTCACACAGAGTAATTATTAAACCCCAGGATTCTCTTACCTCAAAATTTTGGCATTCATCACTCTTAATTTATTTGGAAGGTAACTATTTTAAAAAAATTTTGTAGGGTGGAGTCTTACTTTGTTACTCAAGATGGTCTTAACCTCCTGGGCTTGAGCAGTTCTCCCGTCTCAATCTCCTGAGCAGCTGGGACTACAGCACAGACCACAGTGGTTGGTAGACCACTGGCAAGTGGACTATCTCTGAGCTATGCCCCTAGTCCTTTTTTGCTTTTCTTTTTGTTTTACTGGGGATTGAAACCAGGGACCACACCTGTAATCCCAATGATTTGGGAGGCTGAGATTGGAGGATTTAAGTTCTAGACTAGCCTCAGCAACTTTGTGAGACTCTGTCTCAAAATAAAAAATAAAAATGGTTGGGGATGGGCATGCAGCTTAGTGGTAAAGCAATCTCTGGTTAGATTCCAAGTAGCCAAAAACAAAATCAAAAAGAAAAACAAAACAACTTTATTTAAAAACAATTACAGGGGCTGGGGATGTGGCTCAAGCGGTAGCGCGCTTGCCTGGCATGCGTGCGACCCGGGTTCGATCCTCAGCACCACATACCAACAAAGATGTTGTGTCTGCCGAGAAGTAAAAAATAAATATTAAAAATTCTCTCTCTCTCTCTCTCTCTCTCTCTCTCTCTCTCTCTCTCCTCTCTCACTCTCTCTTTTAAAAAAAAATAAAAATAAAAACAATTACAGATTCAAAGAAGTTGTGAAGATAGGGTAGAGAGGTCTCTTGCACCTTCACCTAGTTTTCTTTTTTTTTTTTAAAGTATTTATTTTTTAGTTGTACACAATATCATCTTTATTTTATTTATTTTTATGTGGTGCTGAGGATGGAACCCAGGCCTTGCACATGCTAGGCAAGTGCGCCACCACTGAGCCACAACCCCAGCCCTCACCTAGTTTTCCCCACAAGTCATTTTAATATTTTTACAGTGCCTGGGATTAAACCCAGGGCCTTACTCATATTATGCAAATGCTCTGTCACTGAGTGCGTCCCCAGCCCTTTTTAAAATTTTGAGACAAGTTCTTGCTAAGTTGCCAGGCTGCTCTTGAACTTTCGATCCTCCCTACTTCAGCCCTGCCCCACAGAAGCTGGGATTACCAGCTAGAATTTTTTTGGTTTTGGTTCTGGGGATTCAGTGAACCCAGGAGCTTGTATGTGCTAAGTGCATGCCTTACCACTGATCTTTACCCCTGGCCCAGAATTTTGGGGTAGTAAAAAAGACTGAAAATGGGTAAGGGTTAGAATAAGTCACTAAAACATTAGTGTGCTGCACAATGGAGTAGGGAAGGAAAGTGACACATTTGGTGTCAGTTCTTAAGAAGTTCTTTTAGGAAAAGCTTAAGCAGGTTAAAGGTGGTAGCACACACCTAAAATCCCAGCTACTTAGTAGGCTAAAGCAGGAGGATCATAAGTTGAAGGCCAGCTTGAGCAATTTAGTGAGACCCTGTCTCAAAATAAAACGGACTGAGGATGTAGTAGCTCAGTGGTGGAGCAATTGCCTATCATGTGTGAGGACCTGGGTTCATCCCCATACTGTAAAATTTTAAAAAATTAAAAAAATAAAGGGCTAGGGAATGTAGCTCAGTGGTCAAGTGCCTCTGGGTTCAAACCCAGTACCACAGGGGAAAAAAAAGCCCAAGCAAGGGACACCATTCAGCCTTTCAGCTCTCCATTTGCTCAGTAAACATTGACATGGAAAACATTGACATGGGACGTAGATGTCTCTACCTTAGAAAGAGTTCTAAAGCAAGGTACTTGCTAAAAATTTAGATCTTGGGTTCATTGTAGGAGAGTCTTATGTTTCAGCTTAGGAGTCTCCGTTTTCAAATATTCCAGGGTGTTGTGATGAAGATTTTCACTGACTGTTCTTGAGAAGTTAGTATTTAGAGTTTTAAAGAGACAAGTATTTTTGCTAATTTACATTTGTAGGTTAGTGGCTTTTAAACTTTGTGTACAGTAGCCCACATTGAATCCAGGGCCTCATGCATGCTTGGCAAATATTCTATCACTGAGCTTCAGCCCCAGCCTTTTCCATTTCATTTTTATTTTTGAGACAAGTTGTTCAGGCTGGCCTCAAACTTTCTCTTGCCTCAGTCTCCAGAGTAGCTGGGATTATAGGCATGAGCCACTGTGCCCTCTGACTTTCAAACTTTGGAGCATAGTGACATAGTGACATCTAGATTCTTACACACACACACACATACACACACACACACGAAAATATTCACTGCAGTTGTGGACATTTACTCTTGCTGTTCTTAAATGCTGGCTTTATTTTTATCATAGCATGACCCTGAATTGATATCACAGCCAATGTCTCTATCCTCAGTTTGATAACGCTGTTCTAGATAGTTAAGTGATGTCCGTGTAAGGTTGGTGGCACAATTACTCATGATTACTGAGATGGAAAGATGATGTGTGATTCTACCTTTTCCCCCTTTTTTTTGGGGGGGGGGGCTTTTATTATTATTTAAAAATATTTTTCTGCTTTGCTAGTCATTCACTATCCTGAATTTGGGTCCTTTTTCTTTTTTTCATTTTAGTAGCCTCTAATTTCCATTCATCATTATGTAATTAAGTGCGTCCTCTGTTATTAGAAACACTTTGAGGGCTAAAGGTGTAGCTCAGTGATACAATGCTTATGTGTGAACACCTGGGTTCGATCTCTAGCATGGCATACAAAACCAAACAGAAAACACTTCATGTTTGAGTAGTTTATATACTTATGGGGGAAAGGCAAAGAGAAAACCAATCCAGGTGAGAACTATTAATGTTCTCATTGAATTCCACAGGATAAATAAATCAAGATTCCACAGCATTTTTTTTTTATTGATTGTTCAAAACATTACAGAGCTCATGATATATCATCTTTCATACATTAGACTCAATTGGGTTTTGAACTCCCATTTTTACCCCAAATACAGATTGCAGAATCACAACTGTTACATACTCACATTATTACATAATGGCATATTAGTGACTGTTGTATTCTGCTACCTTTCCTATCCCCTACTATCCCCCCTCCCCTCCCCTCCCCCCCTCCCCTCCCCCCCTCCCCTCCCCCCCTCCCCTCCCCTCCCCCCCTCCCCTCCCCTCCCCTCCCCTCCCATCTTCCCTCTCTATCTCCTCTGCTGTTGTTCAATTCTCTCCCCTTTTCCCCCCTCCCCCTTGCCCCTCGCCCCTCATAACCTCTTATAATTTTGTGTATCATTGAAGGTCTCCTACCATTTCCATATGCTTTCCCTTCTCTCTCCCTTTCTCTCCCCCCATTCGTCTTTGTTTACTGTTTGTCTTTTCCTCATGCTCTTCCTTCCTGTTCTGTTCTTATTTGCTCTCTATATCAAAGAAGACATTTGGCATTTGTTTTTTAGGGCTTGGCTAGCTTCACTTAGCATAATAGCATTTTTTTTTTTTTGTACCTGGGATTTAACCTAGGGGTGCTTAACCTCTGAGCTCTTTTTTATTTTTTATTTTGAGACAGGCTCCCACTAAGTTGGTTAGAACTTGCTAAGTTGCTGAGGCTGACTTTGAATTTGTGATCTTCCTGCATCAGCCTCCTGGGTTGTTGGGATTATAGGTGTGCATCACCACGTTCAGCTCACGGCTTTCTTGATATAACCAGCTTTAAAGTAATTAGCTGGGGTCGTGCTCACATTGAGAGTATGTATATATTTCTTTACATATTTTTACTTATTTTTTTGTAGTGCTGGGGATCAGTCCCAGGGCCTTGTGCATGCTAGGCAAGAGCTCTACCACTAAGCTTCACCTTCAGCCTCGGCATGGGGAATATAAATTCAAGATATGAGGAGGGGGCTGAAAGCAGTGGCATATACTTGTAATCCTGCTAGAGAGACCAAGGCAGAAAGATCCGAATCTTTTTTCATGTTGCCTGGGCAACATGAAACTGACTCAGAATTAACTAAATAAATAAATTAAATTAGTACTGGGGATAAATCTCAGTGGTATAGTGCCCTGGGTTTAATCCTCAATATGAATGGGTGGAGGGGCATATGAGGAGATTCCTAAACTCCACTGTTATAAAAATAATATAAAATTAATTTTGGCTAAGAAAAGTGGCTAATGTTTATTGACCTTGAATCCATTTTTTTGGTGGGGAGGGTACTGGGAATTGAACCAAGAGGTACTAATACCACTGAGCTACATCCCCACTTTTTCTATCTTTTTGATTTTGAAATAGGGTCTTGCTAAGTTGCCCAGGCTGGCTTTGAACTTTCATTCTTCCTGCTTCAGCCTCTTGAGTCCCTGGGATTACAGGTTTGCACAGCATACCTGTATCTATATTGTCATTTAAAAAAAAATATGTAAGAACACCTGTATGTAGAAAAGATTAAATGCTCAATCAGTGAGTCAGGAAGCAAGCAGTTATCAGATGCTATGCTAGATTAAAAAGCAACTTTCTACAAAGTCAAATACAGTTGAGGAGAGTGCCTTTCCATTTTGAACTAGCCCAGACCCATGCTTGTAATACTGTAGGTGAAAAAAATGCTTTTCTTTTCTTTTCTTTCTTTCTTTTTTTTTTTTATGGTTTGTAAGTATTTGCTGTTAATTTGTTGGTTTGAGGTAGCCAAGACTCTTCTAAAGACTTTTAAGAAGAAAAATATTAAAATTGGATACCTGCTCTGTGTTGGCTCTGTTTAAATCCCTGCCCTAGTTGTGTTACCCAGTTTCATGAATTTGTTTTCAACAAAGGAATTCTGAACCTTTTTGGGAGCATGAGAACATATTTTTAAGACTCTGAGTGCCAGACTTCAAAAAGACAAAAACAAAACCAAAACAGACATATATAACATTTGCATCTGATTGGAGGGATTCTGCCTCACTCACTACCTGAAGCCAGTCTAAGAACTGTTGCCTTATAGGACTGGCGTTAGAATCTTATTGTTAGGTACTGTTTGATCCAGTCAGTGCTTAAAATTAGCATGTTTATATATATGCTAAAATTTTTGGTAGTGTGATTTAAGTTTTATGAGAAGGCAACTGAGTATGGCCAGTTTAAAGGTCAGGTTCTTGATAATTGAGCCCAGGCAAATTAAACAACAGTTATTTCTAGGTCTACGTGAGAAGGAAATTTATTGACCCCAGTTTATTTGAAGCTGATAATTGTGAAGATTTTGTATTCTGGACCACTGCTTTGAAAATTGAGTGTCTAGGGGTTGGGGTTGTAGCTCAGTGTTAGAGCGCTTGGCTACCATGTGTGAGGCTCTGGGTTTGATCCTTAGCACCTCATAAAAATGAATACATAAAGGTATTGTTCATCTACAGCTAAAAAAAAAATAAAAATAAAGGGTCTGGATTAACTAGTATTAATACAAATGAAATAGACAAGAGTAGAAAAAAAGAATAAAGCAAACATATCATTGTGTATCACATAAGGTTCAGTATTTGCTGAAACTTTTATGTAATTGTGTATATTTATGTATGTATACAATGTACACATGTATGCATGTGTAAATTTCTATATTGGGTTACAATCTGAAAATATCTGCTGATGGAGTAAGTATATGATTTTAAAAAAGCTTGAAAGCCACAAGTTGTATACCTGTCTGTTTTGAAATTCCTTTGAGTATTTGAGTTCTTGGTAGTTTTGTGTTTGGGAGGTTGGAATTGTAGGCTTAAAAGAGTTAGGAGATAAGAATAAAGGAGCAACTTTTTTGTTTTTTGACTCTTTAATGATTCACCAATAAAGGTGAAACTAGATTTTACTTTTTTAGTATTTTTGAGTAGTTAAGAATGGATTTACTTTGTAAATCTTTTGAAAACTGTTAACCAGAGGAAGATATATATTTATGTTACAAAGTCCTATTTGTAAGTAATTGAAGATGTTGCATGTAGTTCAGTGAATATAACACATGACATTGGATATCAGGTTGTTTGATAGTACATCCTTTTTAATTCAACACTGGAAAGGTCCATTTTAAGTGAAGTCAGCTATTCTATTGTTGCTTAGGGCAATCATTTGGAGTATTTCTGTTTATACCTAAAATGTAGGACCAAAGAAATGGAGGTTTTTGCTGGGCGTGGTGGCGCATGCCTGTAATTGCAGTGGCTTGGGAGGCTGAGTCATGAGGATCTCCGGTTCAAAACCAGCCTCAGCAAAAGTGAGGTGCTGAGCAACTCCGTGAGACCCTGTCTCTAAAGAAAGTACAAAATAGGGCCGAGGATGTGGCTCAGTGGTCAGGTGCCCCTGAGTTTAATCCTCGGTACCCAAAAAAGCAGAAATGGAGGGTGGAAGGGGGTAGTTAGTAGATTTTTGTTTTATTTAAATATAAAATAGTTATAAGGAATAGTCATAAATAAACATGAAAGCTGTTTACATTTAAGCATTGAATTATAAATGTCAACTTACTGGATTCTTTTTTTCTTTCTTTCTTTTCTTTCAAAGGTTTGGGCCCCATGGGATCCCTGTGACAGTATTTCCTAAAAGGGAATATAAGGATAAACCGGAAGCCAGGCAGCTCCAAAGTAATACATTCCAAGAAGGGACAGAAGTCAAGTGTGAAGTGAATGGTGCTGTTCCCAACGATCCTTCTGTCCCACCTCCTGAGCTGAGTTTGGCTGAAAGCCTGTGGACTTCCAAACCACCACCTCTCTTCCATGAAGGAGCACCTTATCCTCCCCCTTTGTTTATCAGGGACACATATAACCAATCAATACCTCAGCCTCCTCCTCGGAAAATTAAGCGACCCAAACGAAAAATGTACCGGGAAGAACCCACTTCAATAATGAATGCTATTAAACTACGACCCAGACAAGTCCTCTGCGATAAGTGTAAAAACAGTGTTGTTGCTGAAAAAAAGGAAATTAGAAAAGGTAGTAGTGCAAGTGACTCTTCTAAATATGAAGATAAAAAACGGAGAAATGAAAGTGTAGCTACTGTGAACAAAAAACTGAAAACTGACCATAAAGTGGATGGGAAAAACCAAAATGAAAGCCAGAGAAGAAATGCTGTGGTTAAGGTTTCAAATATTGCTCACAGCAGAGGCAGAGTAGTCAAAGTTTCTGCTCAGGCAAATACGTCAAAAGCTCAGTTAAGTACTAAAAAAGTGCTCCAGAGTAAGAACATGGATCATGCAAAAGCTCGGGAAGTATTGAAAATTGCCAAAGAAAAGGCACAAAAGAAGCAAAGTGAAACCTCTACTTCCAAAAATGCACATTCAAAAGTCCATTTCACTCGTCGATACCAGAATCCTAGCTCAGGTTCCCTTCCACCCCGGGTTCGTTTAAAACCACAGAGGTACAGGAATGAAGAAAATGACTCTTCTCTGAAGACAGGACTCGAGAAAATGCGGAGTGGCAAGATGGCACCCAAGCCCCAGTCTCGCTGCACCTCCACCCGCTCAGCAGGTGAGGCCCCTTCAGAAAATCAGAGTCCCTCAAAAGGCCCTGAAGAGGCCAGCAGTGGGGTTCAGGACACAAGTGAAGTGCCTGTACCTGGTGAGCAGGATGAACCACAGACACTGGGCAAAAAGGGCAGCAAAAGCAATATCTCTGTTTACATGACCCTAAATCACAAGAAATCTGACTCTTCCAGTGCTTCAGTGTGTAGCATTGATAGCACAGATGATTTGAAATCCTCCAACTCTGAGTGTAGCTCTTCTGAAAGCTTTGATTTTCCTCCAGGCAGTATGCATGTACCTTCCACCTCCTCCACTTCCTCCTCTTCAAAGGAAGAGAAAAAGCTCAGTAATTCCTTGAAAATGAAAATCTTTTCCAAAAACGTCTCTAAATGCGTCACACCAGATGGCAGGACCATATGTGTAGGGGACATTGTTTGGGCCAAGATATATGGCTTCCCTTGGTGGCCAGCCCGTATTCTTACTATAACTGTGAGCCGGAAAGATAACGGCCTTTTAGTCCAACAGGAGGCCCGTATTTCGTGGTTTGGGTCTCCAACAACATCTTTCCTTGCTCTTTCGCAACTCTCCCCCTTTTTAGAAAACTTCCAGTCACGCTTTAATAAGAAGAGAAAGGGCCTGTATCGCAAGGCTATCACAGAGGCGGCTAAGGCTGCCAAGCAGCTGACCCCTGAAGTGCGGGCTCTGTTGACACAGTTTGAAACGTGAACATGGACAGTAAGGTAGGCAAGAACCCTTGGAAGGCACCACAGATTTTCTAGTCTAGCTAGGAATAATTTCTACAAAATAGCTTGGCCAAATTGGAGAGAAAAATTGCACTCAGTTGGCTGACTTTTTATACTACCTTATAGCCATTTTTAGACTGAGAAGCTTAAACTGAACATGCAATCAAATTTTGTCTTCAGGAAGTGAGATTTTAGCAGTATTTTCCAATTTTGAAATCTTAAAAACATCCCAAGGCATAGAAGCCATAGCCTCAACTGAAACTGAATTTTTTCAGGGACTGTTAATTGCTATTTGTACTATTACTGTATATATATCTTCACATATATATAACATTGCCTGTCACTATGTGACATAGGTTGTGTATTTGGGATTTAGTAAGGGCTGGTGACCTGGGGGCACATTGTGGATATTTAATGACTACTTTTTTTTTTTAAACTAAAGAAAATTAGTCTTTCTATGGTCATAATGGTATAAAAGTTTGATATTTGGGTGTTTGACAAACTGAGATGCTTGCTTTGACAAACTGAATGCTTGCTATTCAGTGACATGCTGGGGAAGTAGCCCAGTATTTGGGATTAAAACTGTCAAGACTGGACAGGTTTGAGTCATTGTTCTCCTTTGTGCAGTGGGGATATAACAGACTTTCAAGCTTCTGGTTTGGGAGCTTAGATAGGTTTGGTTTTGGATATGTAAATAGTTGATTGCTAAATTTGGTCAGATTTCTCCTGACTGGCTGTTCCTAAATTCTTAGGATACGTCCCAGTAAATTACACTTTGTGAATTAATTGTCAAATGTGTAATTGTTGCATTTTGGATGTACCTAATTTGATAATTAAAAAAAAATTTCCATTTAAGGTATCTGTTTGCAGGTCAGAAAATGAGAAAATGTAATTGTGTAATGCTCTGAAATGTAAAAAAAAAAAAAAAATACAAACAAGAAAACAAAACGAAAAAAATCTGTAAATAAAATCGACTAAATCCAAATTATTTGTGTGTGTTTCTCAAAAAGCTTTGAAATATTTCAAGATGGTTTGCCCTATCAGGGAATACATTATCTGAGAATAGGTGAAATTCAGATAAGAGATCAATCAGTACACTCTTAATGTGAGGTTTTATAGTCTGGAGGTCTGATGTGCTTCTAGATTTGATACTCCCCTCCCACCAAGTTCTCAAATGTATAGGTTTTAATATTTTCCTTTTTAGCCGTAATATTTCACTACATGCTTAGTTTCTAAGGAATTAGAACCAGTCTCATTTGGGGATTAGAACCAGTCTCTTTTCTGTTTGATCTTCTGCCTCAGGTGCCACTGCTTTTTGCTGGTAACTTACTTAGCTTGCTATTTTTCTAAATGTTCTATCTGTCCCTGAGATTTGATCTCTTATTTTGCAGTTTTAGCTTTGTACTGTTAGTGAAAAAATATATCTGATTGCCTGTGAAGGCAAGTTTATCCCAACATTTTAAAAGTTGCTTATAAGACTTGCGTATAAATTTTAAGTGTGATATAATTTCAATTCAACACTTTTAGATACTTGAACCTTTAAAAGGGCAATTTTTCATGTATTTCTAAATAATCCAGTTTGAAATGTGTCAATTCAACACTTTTGGAAACTTGAACCTTTGAAAGGGCAATTTTTCATGTATGTCTAATCCAGTTTTGAAATGTGTTAGTTACTATGAAATTAATAATGATTAATAGAGATTGGAGATCTATAGTCTCCTGTCAGCTTCCTTAAGGTCATGAACTTCTTTGATTACCAATTTCTGCAAAAGCAAGTAGAATTTCTTCTGGGGAATTTTAGTCAATGCTTTTTGATTCTAATAAACACACAATTAAAAAAAAAGATTTCACTTTAAAAACATATTCTTTCCTGCAAACAGAAACAACTACTATAGAATTTTTTTATTATAACAGGTTGAAGGAAGTTCACAGTGTTGGAGAGGTTATAAAAATTATCTTTAAATATTTTCTGAGTATCTTTCAGATTATTGAACTTTTTCATTCAGGTATTTTTAAACGTTTGAATATAAAGACAAATTTAAACAAAAGTCACTTAAAGTATGTTATCTTAAGGCTTTGTAATGAACTGGGTTTTATCAGAATAGTGATTTTGAAAGTGGATTGCTAATACAGTCAGGTACTTTGACAAATATGCTTTTGTGGCTTAAACCATATTTGGTTTGTTTCAGAAGCCATGGGGAAAAAGAAGAAAAAACTCATGATTGTAGAGTACAAAACTAACATTCACTTTTGTAGTTTATACTATTGAGGAAAAGGTTGAGGCATAATAACAAATGTACATGATCTAGTTATGTCAAATAATCCCTCGATTTAAATTTACAGTCTGGTGTGTTTCACTATACCTCTCAGTAGGGAGGGACAAGTTTTAGAGAATTCCTGTAATCTTAAAATGCATATTCTAAACACTAATAATCCAATAGCTGATTATTAAAGTGTTGTATTCAAATAGAAATGTCTTAGATGAATCCAACCAGTATCTACTGCAGATGAAGGTAGAGTTGAATTGGATAATTATAGCCATTTTTGCATTTCTGTTAGAAGTGCTAAAGGTGCTTTTTTCATGGAGATAATCCAACTGGATATTTTTTCCCTTTGAATAGAGAAAAAGTAGGGTTACATCAAGTTTCTAGTGGTCTAAAAGAAGTGGCCAAAACAAAGGATAAGCAAGGGGAGAAACACAGTGAAATCAGATCTTTGAAAACTCAGAAATCATAAAAAATTGAAAGCATCAGATTTTTTCCCCCCTTTTTTTCCTGAAACTTATAGACCAGAAAGCTTCCTGGTCATTTTGAAGGGACATCTGCTCAACTCTCATTTACAGATGTGGAACCAGAAATGTAAAAGATGGGGAAACTAGGATTCACTAGTCTGTATGTCCTTAAGTGACTTTGATGGAAAAAATTTCTAAGTAGATAGTAATTGTAGCTAAGTACTAAGTATATGAATAGACAGGAATTTAGAGATGATACTTACTGTAGGCAAAGAACATGGGACCATATTAAAATCAACCATATTACATATCTTTATTTGTGGGTTTGGGCTTCTAAATTACAAACTATTGAATTTCAGCTGGGTGTCATGGTATGTGCTTATTATCCCAGCTACTTGGAAGGGTGAAGCAGGAGGATTACAAGTTTTGAGGCCAGCCTAGGCACTTTAGTGAGACCCTGTTGTGAAAAGGGCTAGAGATGCAGCCCATTGGTAGATCACTTATATAGCATTCGAAAAAAGGTTCTGGATTCAGTCCCTAGTACTGCAAGAAAAAAGAGAAACTGAATTTCACCTCTATATAAAGAGGCTGTACCTTTCTGAAATTGATTATGTTGAAAGGAACATACATATTTAAAAGATTGCAAGGTGGCCAGTTTGCCTTTTTACTGAATAACTGGATTGGGAATTGCAAATAAAAAATCTGTAATTTGGATTTAAAATCAGGTTTTTCTATTTTAAGTTGTGAATGTTCTATGGTTTGTGCTGCACTGGTTCCATTTGTTATTACTTTTAGCAGACTGGCAAATTTCTAGAAAAGTCAATAATATTTTAACTCAAGGATTTATGTCCAGTGATGGCCCCCAATAGGGAATTTGACTGAACCAAGACCCATTTTCTAAGTTAGGGGAAATCAGGTTTTGCTTTGGGAGTGTACTAATTATACCTGTTAAGACAATATCTATTAGAAATGCCTAATACAGGAACTCAGAATTAGGTGGGGCCATCCAACTGCCAGGAGAAGGTAAACAGCTAAGCTGTATTGATTTTACCTTGTTCTAAGTAATGAGGCTCTTCATATTCTGTTTTTGTGTACACTTAATTGTGTTCCTTCTTCAAGCTTGCATTGAATTGAAAAGTGGAAGCATTTGCAGTTTGCATTTCTGTTGTGTTATTCTGAATAAGAAATAGGAAGTTTAAAGTCATAGTGATATAGATGATTTATATTTTAGTTTTGTAAGGTATCTTTATACCATGGATAACTGACACTAAGATTGAAATGACTCTTTGTTTGATCTTCACTCAAGTAAAAAACAATATTTTATCATTTTACTTTTTGCAGTTATAGGTATGGATCCCAGGTTCTTACCCTGAGCTTTTCCCCCAGCCAAGACTTAACATTTATATAGATCCAAACAGATTTTCCTTGTTGGATCAAGTAGAAATAGTGTTTTGTTTTAATAAAGCATTGCAGTTTTTTGGTATTTAAAAATTTGTGCTTAAATAGGCATAATGTAAAATTTACCATTGAACTCAGGAGCACTCAACCACTGAGCCATCCCCAACCCTATTTTGTATTTTATTTACAGTCAGGGTCTCACTGAGTTGCTTCGTGTCTCCCTTTTTGCTGAGGCTGGCTTTGAACTCGGGATCCTCCTCCCTCAGCCTCCTGAGCGGCTGGGATTACAGGCATACGCCACCATGCCTGACTCTAAATTTACCAACTTAAAATCAATTTTCATTGTACAGTTTTATGGTATGACATATATTCACATTGTTGTGCAACCATCACAACTATCCATCAGTAATTTTTTTTTTTTTTGTACTGGAAATTGAACCCTGGGGACTTTACAACTGAGCAATATCCTTAGCCCTTTTTATTTTTTAAATTTTATGACAGGGTTTTCCTGTTCCCCAGGCTGCCCTTGAACTTAATGATCCTTCTGCTTCATCCTCCCAAGTAGCTGGGATCACACACCTGGCTTTTGATAGAATCTTTAAATTTTAAATCTTTAAATATTGTTCTAGTGGGTATTGGAAATTAAGTCATAGGACCCACCCGTTTTCTGGGGAGGTCATCGCTGTAATTGGATTAAGCTACTGGTAGTGCCAGCCTTCCAGGATTCATTCCTGGTCCACTTGTAGCCCTGTGCAAGGAAATGTTGCCCCAAGTGCTAATGGTGCCCCACTTTCAAAAACTACATCTTGGTAGAATTTCTAGGTGAATAAATGTGACTGCATCTACCTATCAGGAATAGGTTTTAATTAAAATGGTCCCCTTCCAGTAATAAGGACAATTATTGGACAATTTTTATGAATGTGGAAATAAGTTATTAGTAATTAAATTAGATTACTAGCCCATCATACTTTTGTCATATTTTCATTATTCATATACTGCTTTCTTTAATTTATTCACTTCCCCCTTTGTATGTGAGTAGTTAATAGAAAACAAATAATGCCTTGCCATACACAACGTTTAACTTTAATAAAGTTCTGTGATCATCTTTTGTACCACAATTTCATAGGAGATACTGAATTAATTTTTATATTGAAATCTAGCTTGGGATGGACTGAGTCAAATTTCAGTGATTTTTTTTTTTTAATCCCTGAAAAATCTAATTGCTGAACCTTAATTTTTTCATATAGATTTCAGCATTATTCTGTGAGGAGGGGTAAAGAGGAGATATTGTAAACTCAAAAGTCAATCATCAAATGCTGAATTTCTGAGTCAGTTTCATTTTTCAGTTGAAAAACATAGGTGGCTATAATGGATGTTGTCTGACTCAATGGGCCTTCTTTTATTGAGTTTCACCTTTTCTTTGTAAAACAATTTCATAAAGCTTTCATGTTGAAAACAGGCCATTCTTAAAACTTAGTTTAAACATGAATTAAATATTTTTCTTCAGCTTCCCAATTATTTGGTAAGGTCTCTTAAATAAATTGAAAACAATTGTCATTTAAATATAGAACTTTCCTTATAAGAATGTGACAGTTGCCACTTTATGTTGCTTTGAAATCTGACTCTTAATCAGAAACCATGATTAAAACTCATGGTCATTCTGTACTGGTGTCAGTATCAAGAAGCAAAAACAAGTACTCCTTAGCTGAAGTGTTAGGTTTCTATGATCACACACCACCTCCCCGCCTTTTTTGAAAATTAAAAACCTTGTCTTTATAATAATTCATAGCAAGTTTTAGCAAGAGTGTCTTTTCCTTTTTTTAAAAAAACTATTTAACATAGTTTTGTTACACTCAGTGCCTCCTGCTCAGTTCTTTCGGCCCAGAGATTCACTTAAAAGCTGTTGAAAACCCTAGGAGTATAGTTTTTCCCCACAGGTAAAATATATTAGAAGTTCTTGGTTGCCTGAGGAGAGTGTTTTTGTAGAAATATGGGAGTGTCATCCAGCTGATTGTAAAATATACAAGCGGGTCCTTATGAGTATACAACTTGCCAGTGATGCAGGTAAGCTGGAGCATTATCAGTTTTGCATCAGTAGCATGTGGTAGCAGGCTTTTATTGAGCAAAGAATCATCTCTCTCACTTTTTAGGCATGTGGTCGAAAGTACAAGCTTCTGAGCCTGATAGCCTAGATTCACAACTTGACAAGTCAGGCAAGTTACCTCAGTATCATCATCTGTGAAATGGCAGAATAATAGTAACTCTTCTTAAGGTAATGGTGAGAATTTAGATATTTAAAGCACTAGAAAAGAGCCTGGCACAAGACCTACATAAATACTTCCTATCACTAACACCATCTTTGTGTAAATGGCAGAGAAATTTCATTCTGATGGTTTTTGATAACTATTTTTTGTGACATACATTCATTTTAAATGAAAAAATGTTATTTAGGTTTCAATAATCAGTGTGATTATTCCAGTCATCACGGTATGATTATTCACAGATTTCTAGAAGTAGCATGAACTCACTGATTTTAACTGGCATTTGAGGAGGGTAGGTAGGTTGGAGGTCACGGGACCCCACGATGAAAACTCCTATTTAACTCACATTAGCATGTTACTCTTCATGTAACATACTTCACTCACGTATGTAACTCCCATTTCCACTCTGTGGCAGGCACAGGGCGTGGCGTGATTAGAAATGATCATCTACTTATGTATGGATAGGATATGTACTAACAACTGATCACCACCTCCCATGGCCTGTACCCCCCAAATCCTTCCCCTGGCTCTGAGAAGACTGAGCTCCTTGCATGAAGCTCCTGTCAGAGCTTGACAATGACAAAGGTATTAGAACCACAAAACTATACCTGTCAGATTTTAAGTAACCGTGGATTTGCACAGATGCTGTGTTCCCTTGGGACCTTGGCATTTTGTTATTTTAATGTTTTGGTGAGCAGTAAGCAGTGGATATTAATTGGAAAAAATTGCGTTGCTACTGGTTTGATTGAGTAGGAAGCTGTTTCCCTTCCCAGGAGGGATATACTTAACATTTCAAGGCCAAGATTTATGTCTCATGGCCTTATTTTCCAAAGGATAGTCATTTTTATCCATGATTCATTTTTGAGATGCTGTTGATTACAAACCTATGATTTCTCCCAGTTTAGATTTTATCAAGGAATTTTGCAGGGAGTGGCGCATCTAGGTGTGAGTCCTGGTGTGATGGGAAGAACTATGTGCAGTTTGTTCAAAACTAGAAAAATAACTGGTTAGAAAAACAGCACTAAGGCTAGAAAACCAGAATGTCTTGTAAAATGAGGTACTATTTATGCATTTCCGATTCTTCTGTGTTGCATCCCGTTGTATTAAAATCTATATTGAGTGTTTAGTGAAATAATAGGTACATGTGTATAATCTTAATCGTTGAGATTTCAATCCTGGACTTTGCACTGAGAGCATGACCTCTTCTACTTCCTTCTTTCACTCCAAAAGGGGGACTGACTGTTGATACCCTGTTCTGATTTGTGCCTTTAGATCTCTGCTGCCTCCCAGGAATAGGGCCTTCGCAGCAGCTTTCTCTTAAAGGACCAAATGAGGAACTTCCAGGGAAATCGCGCCTTCCATGGGGGTATCCCTCCTTTCACTGCGTCACAGCCAGGCTCCCTGGCTCTTCCTAACGCAGATCCTGCATGGTGATGAATTTCTAAAGAACATGGAGACCCTGGAAGCATTGAAGGGAAACTCACATTAAATATTAGCACCAGACTCACAAGCCAGGCGCTGTGGAGGGGACTAGCATACTGGTATTTTATGTAGCATTCCAGGAGCTTGCCAAAGAGGAAATGTACAGAAGATGAGATAGATCATTCTTTGATGTATCTTAGCTCCCTGCTTTAGAATCAAAAAACAGATTCTTTAGAATGATTGTTGGAACCTAACAAAAGTTTTACTTAGGGACAGTTTCCAAAGAGAAGTTCTCTAGTGCATTCAGATTCCTTTTTCTTGCATGATTTTACTGGGTTATAGTTATAGTATATTTAATTTTTCCCTTGCAAAATAACCTCATTATTAAACCTCATTTAAAAATTGTTTTCATCTGGATTAAAACTCAGAGGTAATTATATTTAAACCTCAGGTATATACAGGATTTTTCCTTTTCAATGTCAGAAAGCCCTTTTAAAAAACTTTTTTTTTTATCATATGTGACTGCTTCTGATTAGAATTTTAAAACTATCTAAATCAGTGACCCTCGAGTTGAGTACACTGAAGTGACAGGTGAATTGATTCTTATTTGTACTTAAACTAGGGAAGAGGAGGTAAGCAAACAAGCAAATATGTTAAATGAAAGCTTAAAAGACCAGTCCTTCATCGGAATTATGCTTAGTATTTGGAGTCTCTGTTGTGAAAGCCTGAGGTTTAACTCATAACTGCTATTTTTCAACCAGTTATCACCTCATAAATGTTAGGTCCTGAGTAGTACGCAAGGTGGTCATCCCTGTGGAAAGAAAAGGGGCTTAAGATGGTGGATGGTCTTTTGGAAACAGGTCTTCAGAGTTTGTGAATGATGTGATACGAGGGAGGATACTGCAGACCTTGTTGAAGATCAGAATTGCCCCAACCCTAGGCTAGGGTTAGCCGTTACTTTTTTGGGGTCAGGAACATTAAATGTGAGTCCCCTTTTGCTGCTAAGTTTTCTTGGAGGGCAGCATAGTTATGTGCCCCTGGCATTTTGCTGCTGCTTGGACTTGAGCTGGAGTGTGCCCCCTCCTGGCCGAGGCTGATGTGTCTGCACGGCTCTCAAGTCTTGTAGTATCAAAGCTTCGCATTTTGTGAAGCCAGCAGTTTACCCAGAATACATAAATTATGAAAATTCAACTGAATTTTGGTCTTATTTTTCAATTATTTTTTTTTTTGTAAAATAGATGAAAAAGAACTCAAATGACTGCTCTATTTTTGTTAACTTGGTTTTTTCTACCATAGGTCTCAACAAATGGCAGCTATTACATCAGACAGTGACGAGTCCTGCTGCTCCCTTACAGTGTCTGACAGACCACTGTGGATTCAGACTGGGAGCATTGAAGTTAACAGTGAAACGGGCAGGTCTGTCTGTTTGAAGCCCTGCCACGAAGTGAAGAGGGCATCATGTCATCACTTAATCATTCCTGAAGTAGACTAGGCTAGATTTCAAAGAATTCATTAGTCCTTTTTCTTTAGTTTTCATTGACCTTGATAGCTGGATGTACTTCATGTAGGTGATAGCTTTAATGAGTGAAAATAACTTTTAATTGATTCTACCTGCTGTGATGAAGAAGCAGAGCTTCCTGTGAGTTTCCATAAATTGAGCACAGTTTCTTGTAGGATGGTAGCAGTTGGGAGTTTCTTTGAAGAATTATATGACATAGCTGCGTATCCATGAAAATCAAGTACTGGGTTTCTTCATTTTTTTCCCTATTTCAATCTTTGTCACTTTTATATTCATTTCTTTAATCTCCTATGAGTGATTGCTTCTTCCTGTATACATAAGTATGAATACACACACACACACAATCTTGAATTCATCTCAGAACCGTTGTCATTTACGTAAGGTAAGAATTCCAGGGGTGGTAAAAGATAATACTGAAATGTAGTTATAATCTATTTCCATAAGCTTTTATTGATTTCCTGGATGATGCCTGAATGGCTTATTTTGGACTCTTTTATTTGGTAGGAAAAGTTCAGGGATTTTTGTGTTGTTGCTGTGCTCCTTTTGAATTTATGATATTTCATTACTTTCTAAATAAAAGTAGGAAGTATTTAGCCTTCCTTTTGGGGTAGGGGCAGTGCTGTTAATCTGGTATTTTTGCAGCTACTGAAGAGCTAAATAGTTGCAAATGAGCTATAATTTGCAAGCTGTGTCAGAAGGCCATGTTTTAGATCAGAGACTGGTTGAATTTGGGACTCATCTGTAATGGTGGTAGCTACCTTACAGTGATCTCTTGAGGGAACAGTGGTTTCGGTTTTCGCCCCTCTCATAGGAATCCTTGGCTTTCCTGCTCTGATCTTAACTGAACTTGAGGAGGCCTCACGAAGATCAGTCAGGTTTTGAGACTCAAAAATAGAAGGAAATGGAATCATATGTGGCATTGACCCTTTTTTCTCTCAAAAAAGTTTTATGTGAGTCTAAATCTCTGAGGGTTGTGATCATATTAGCTGGATCTCTTACTTTTAGAAAGTAAAAACTTTTCTTTTTTTTTTTTTTAGAATTTTTTTTTTTAATATTTATTTTTTAGTTCTCGGCGGACACAACATCTTTGTTTGTATGTGGTGCTGAGGATCGAACCCGGGCCACATGCATGCCAGGCGAGCGCGCTACCGCTTGAGCCACATCCCCAGCCCGTAAAAACTTTTCTTAACGTGGAATTTTAAAACTTAATCATTCTTTTTCTTCAGAAGCGAGGACTGCCTTCGCCTTTCATATTGATGTGTGCATTATTTATGGCTACAAGTCATTTTTCATTGTTTGTAAAGAAATGTGATAGGATGTCCTGTGGAATTTATCTTATAGGCCTTGATCCACTAAGCAGATGAAGCACGACAACACTGGGAAGTTAACATAAAGTCAAGTGTTCTGTTAAATAATACCACAGGAAAGTCGCCTACTTTGTTTGGAAGTTAAACATTGAGAAGGATGGGGTGGTTTCATTTTTCCTTTTTTGCATTGTTTGTGTGTTATTATTTCACCAAAATACCATATCTCTGGTTTAAAAATGCATTTGACAAAAAACAAACAAGTAAACAAAAAAACTCATGTTTCTTTCCATGGATCGCTTCTTCTGGAGTTCAAACTTTCATTGGCACTTAAGCTCCCACGTTGAGAGAAGCTCCCATAGATTATAGAGGGTTTCAGTGGGATTCTTACTACTTTGTGATATTAGGAGGTTGGTAATGTTGGGCATTGGTCATGCTACTTGGCAGTAATTTTTATAAGCCTTGCTCTCTGTAAGCACACGCTTGAGTCCAGTTTTTTGTTGGAGCTGTGGTGAAGTATGGCTTTGTCAGTAATCAAGTTTGCTGGTGTAATAAGGGACACTGTGGTCTAACCAGTGTACCTCAGTTGTCTTCCAGTTTCAAATGGTACTCTTGATGCCTTCTGATGTGCTGTGTCTACCTTTGGGGAGGCACCCTCCACTTCCCTCTTATTTACTGTGTGCACATGTGCAAACAGGGTGATCTTCAGTTGGTTTTTCAGTAGACTGGTTCTATTATATAAATTTTGCTTCCTAAGACTGTAGGTAGGCTCTCTTGTGCTAGAGAAGGCTGGTGTTTCTCAGTAGTCCATACCAGCTATGCTGACTTCTTATTACCTTGATATGTCAACATAAAGAACAAAGTTAAAATTTCCCTGACAGTAGGCAAATATTCACGAACAAGTATATATATAAAAAGACTCAAATGCAGAATGATTATGTGAAGATGGCAGCATTTAACTTGTGTTGGAATTTGGCCACATAAACTTCAGAAATAACAACAAATGCTTCTGCTGGTTTAGAATGGCAGTAAGTTTTTTCCTCAAAAAAAAAAAAAATGGTCAAGTTTAACTGATTTAAAAGAAAAAGTCCCATAAATCTATATAGGGCTTAATTTAAACAAGGACTTCTTTATTTCTTATATAATTACCTGTGCTTAACTACGTTTTCTTCCTTTTCTTTACTATATTTCAGCACAAAGACATTAGCAGGCTGCTGGTTTCATGGACCTGTACCACAATGACAGAGAACATCAGAGCATCAGGACTGAATGAAATTGGAGATTTTTAAAGCTGCACTAAGAAGTAAATGTTAAGGCAGTGGTTAAACCCAACAGTCTATAAAGGGGCACTTGCATTATAATAAACTGAAGAAAAGGTATTAGGGAATATTTTCTAAAACTACTGCAATAAATTATGCATGAGATGAGGAGAAAGTGATGTGAATACACATAAGAACTCACTTGAATCTTACGTATGGAGAATCACTGACAATAACTTCCTTAGAATGTGAAGTTCTTATCAGTACAGTCTGGACAGGCCTAAAGGGCACGGGATGATGCAGAAATGCTGAATTATTTTTCATACCTAAACTTCGTGCTTGCTCCAAGGCTTATGTTAATCAGTTCAGATATGAGCAATGGTATTTCTAGAATGGTTCTTATGAAACAGCAATAGTCTCGTGCTAAGGCCAATGTCTCCTTCAGGGTGCCAGTGGAAATAAGAGGAAAGATTATCTAACATCCCGCTGGAGGGATGGCAAAGTGCCCCATTCCACAAACAAATCTGGATCATTTCTTTCTTTAATAAAGCAGGGCTGTATTATCTTGAATACATGTTTGCTTGTTAGAACATATTAAAGTGTATTTATTTGCCACTAGTATTTAACATTTTGTGCACATTTTCATAACTACATGCTTATCTTTTCATATTTTGACTCCAAGTGGATAGTCTAGTGTTGACCTTGGAGTGAAAATGTATACTCCAAGAGCTAGTTCTTAATTTACTGAGCTGGAAAAAGTTTTATTCTTGTCTCTGTCCTTATTGATTTTATCTTGTTCAGAAGAGGTAACAACATCTGAATTTTGATGTGGACCTCTTTACAGAGAGCCCCTCCGTCTAATTGCAAGAAATTCTCACAGGTGTCAGGTAGGACTTGGCCCTGGGGGATGAGTGGCCAGAAGAGATCCATAAAGATAGCTTGAACTTTCTGTGCATGGAACACGAATTCTTAGTAGAGACCATAATTTCTTTCTTTGATAAGTACATATTATGAAAAACTTTAATTTTTCTTTTTTAATGAATGGAGAAAACATGAGAAAATCAGATGGACCTGTTAGTACTACATTTTTAAGGCATTTTATATTTGATGGTGCCGTACTTTTAATAAAAAAAACTGAAATTTTTTAGTGGCAATACTGATTTATTTTTTAAATCAGAAAGATTATTCCATATTGGTTACTTGTTAAAAAAAAAAAAGAAAAAAAATGCCAAAAAAAAAAAAAAAAACACCACAAGTTCATTTGAAGCAACATAATAGATAGCTGAGCACTTGGCTCAGGTATTCTAACTTTCCGTGATCTTACTGTATAGGTTTGGAATTACCTAATGACCACATGCTCAGGATTGATAAAATGTTCTAGGTGAAAGTTTTAGAATATTTAATTTATCTGACTGATTGTTTTTTACAACTCAAGAAAACAGACAGTCTTGAGCCTTGTGAACTTAATACAAATCCTAATTACATTGCAAGTAATTAAAAGTGTTGACTGCATCCTACAGTTGTCTTTTTGGAAGATTCAGTATTATGAAGTCATTATATATCTTATCAAATTGGAAAAAGTCAGCTCAGGAACTATAGCAGCAGGAAATTCTAAAGATGACAGGTACTATCAGGTGCCCTACTCTAGATGGCCCAAAGGTGATGGCATGGGTCATCTTGGCCTTTCAGATACCTAACACCAGCAGTACCTTTTAGGCTCACTTCAAGAACCAGATGACTCCCAAGCCTTGATGGGATTACACGTGGATTGTATAATGAGGATTTTAAACTAAGCTTTAGGATTCTTTGTGTAGAGTAATGGGAATGACCAAGAAGTAATAATATAAAGGCAAAATAAATGGGAGAGATCAAGTTTTAAGTATCTAAATATTTTTTTCTCATAATAAATTCTCAAAGATGTTTTGTTACAAACTAGATTTTCATTTTTTAAAAAATGAAACTTGGTGGTATTTAAAATCTAGACCATGTTGTGACATCACTTATATTGCTTTAGTTGCTTAATATTTAAGCTTTGCTTCATGCTACCTTTTGTCTGTATTTCAAATCTTCACAAGCCTATTTCATTTTGTAGACTTGAATGACAAAAATTGTTTCTCATCTTAAGTATGCTCAGAGTTAAATGTTAAAGAATGTTGTGTAACACTTATCCAATAAAGTCTTTGATTTTTTTAAAATTTAGTTATTTAAAAACTTTTACTTTGTAGGGGTTAGTTTTTTTTTTTTTTTAAGAGTTAGTTTTACAGAATTATCATTTTTAACTATTGAAATGCAGTCATTGTACTTCAGGAAGCTGTTCAGCAATATTTCTTTTTTTGTTCTTTTTTTTTTTTGGTATTGGGGATTGAACCTAACAGTGCTTTACCAACTAAGCTACATTCCCAGCCTTTTTTATTTTGAGACAGGCCTCATTAAATTGCTGAGGGCCTTGCTTGCTAAGTTGCTGAGGCTGGTCTTGAACTTTTGATCCCCCTGCCTCTGCCTCCAAGCCACTGGGAGTACAGATAAGTGCCACAGTGCCCAGCATATAGGGTAGCAACATACTTAAGAACAGTCTGAGGCTTCTGATCACTAGGAGACTTCATGGAGTTCTTTATAACTAAGGATAAGGAAGGTGAAATAGTTTAGTTAGGACCCTGTGTACAATTTAACTACTTTTCTGATGGAAATAACATATCCTTCTGAGTTGGATATAATTAAACAGCCACTGACAGGTTTGTGTGGTTTTGTTGTAACATTAAGGCATCCTAACCTCATGATAAATGGCTGCTTCTTTAAAAGCCCACCATATCCGACAGGAGGTCAAACATTTGATTTGAGAACCTGAAACACTTAGTTGTTAGGGAAAAAAGTAGCCTTTTCAAATCCACCAGACACGTGAGATTTTTCAGGACTGACCCAGAATCTTAGGTCAGTATGTCCTGCCCACGCTTTTTCCATTTCTGTAAAACAATCCTTTAGAAGGCTGTTATTCCAGAGTACACATGCAGTCTTTCCTCTTAAACATTCTCCCATTTCAGTTTATCTAAAGGAGTATAAAAAGGAGGCCACTGGTATCTGCTCTGTTAATACCCTTTTTCTCAAGTTTCTCACTAACAAAAATGGAACTAGAGACAACAAGGGAAGTTAAGCCACATGCTCGCTTACCAGGGAAGGCCTACCTGAGACCATTCCTGAGCAGGTACATGTGTGTGGGGATAGATACCTCCTACAAGGTACAGGGAACAAGCGAGGAAACACATGGTACAACCTGAAATATTGATGTTGGTCTTTAGATAAAGAAGTGTAACTTCTGAGCCATACCTTGGAATCATGTATAGGTCACACAAGTTCCTTCCTGTCATGGCAAATATTTTAGATAAAAATAAGCTGTTTTCTTATTTTTATATCCAATACCTCATTTTTTTCCTGTTTCATTTAGTGTTTATTAAGCATACTTTTATTTAGTGATGAGTGTTCTGCCAAATCTCTGCTTATTCAGAATGACAGTTTATGGCCTTAACATTAATGACTCCTCCTTGCTTTGGTGTTCAGAAGGTAATGAATTGGGTGAAAGAGATGATTCAGGAATACTGTGCCAGAGGAAGAACTGGCCAGGTCAGTGACTGGGTCATTAAGAGTTGAGAGTACTTCTAGGATTAGCCCATCCATTATTTCCTTGTGAGGCAAGTTTGTAGAAACAATTTTCTGAGGTAAAGGAGGGACGGCAAATTTGTGATATGAAAGGGTCCTTTTATCAGTGACTTTCCTGGTCGCAAAGTCACACGAACTCACTGGCTAGAATTGGGTGTGGAAGTTCAGTCTCACCAACCAAGCTCTTCAGTTCCTATTCAGCCAAGGCTCAAGGTGCTGGGGCGACATCAGGGAATTTTGTCGTTATGTGAACTACGTTCAGTATTTTAACTGCTGCAGATCCTGAGAAGACAGCTCAAATTTTCCAAGTAAGGTACACTATAACATCAGTGTGAAGTGCCACAAGGAAAAAGGGTAGTGTGACAGTTATTACCCCAGAAAAAGCATGCTCAGGCCTTCAGTGAGACAGCAATGGCTGTGATCTTTCACATGCTTGAATGTTAGACCTGCAGAAAACAAGGCAGGCAGAAAAGCTTTGCAGGAACTATTTTCTTTGCTGCCAACTTCACCAATGGCAGAATCCAGCTGAAGTGTCACACTGCCCTAGAAACTGTCAGGCCTTTTCTCCCAATCAAGTGCATGAGGCAAAGCTATAAATGGCATACTGTTTTGGAGCAGTCAAACCACTGCTACAAAACAGCTTGATGTGCCACATCATGGCCTCCCCAAACCTCCCCGCTTCAGTGTTTAAATACTGCTTTCCTTACCTCGCTTTATACCCTCACTTCTCACCCTGGGGGCTCCTGTAGCTCCTTGAACAGTTTTGGGCTTAGAATTTGACTGACTGGAAACTGCATGGTTGTGTGCTGGGGTGGCATGTGGCAGCTGCTATGTGAACCAGATGGACATCTGGTGGCCAACAGTCTGGCACTCCACCCCACACAGGACAGTAAGACTCTAGGATCTCTGGATCCAGCTCTTCACATTTGGAACCCAAAAGAGATGTTCCCTTCACCTCTGTCATACTGACAGGCCACTAAGCCCCAGTGCCTGGTGACAGTTCCCATTTTGTCAGGTCATACTCTAGTGAGAACTAGCACAGGGACTAATAGGAACGAAGACTGGCTGACACTGAGTCACTGCCACAAATCAGTACCGTGGGCTGCCATGGCAGTGAGGCAGCAGGTCCTGCTGTCCCATAAGCAGGAAATGTGAGCTGCTTATTTCCCCTGGAGTGAAGGGAAAAAGAAAGGAAGCCTTGGTCTGGCGGGTGGAACTTTGTATGATGGAGCTTTACTCCCAGCTTGCAGATCTCAGGGGGGTTGAAAAATAGAACATTTTATTTTTTAATTATAGAAAATCTAAATGTATTAAAAAAACAAAACAAAAAAACTAGCCCACTGTGTTCCCATCCCTAGCTTTGACAAGTACCAACTTGTGGTGAGGAAGATGGAATTTTTGTTGTGGCACTGAGATTGAACCCAGGGGCACTATACCACTGAGCTACACCCCTAGCCCTTTTGTAAGCAGGGTCTTGCTAAATTGCCCAGGCTGGCCTCAAACTTGCTGTCCTGCCTGCCTTCTGAGTTGAAGATTGAAATTTTTGATGCTTTGAAATATAAAAACTGGGACATACTCACTAGTTTTCATACAATAGCTTTCTCTTTCTTTGCCCCTTGAATGGTTTTAAGAAGTCTTTCGGATGCACTAATCTTTGTTTAGCCCTGCCTCTTGGGCTGGCTGATCCCAAGTAATCAATTTTTCATTACCAGGAGCATTAACAGACTCAGTCTGGTGTGGGCTCAAGACAGCTCTATACTCTGCAGAAGGAAGTGATGGGAAATGCTCACCTCTTTTCCCTCTACACCTTACAACTGTATAGTTCACTGAAGGCACAGATCTTCCAGCCACTTCTGGTGGAATGTGCACAAACTTCCCTTTTCAAGGAAAGCCAAGTGATAGAGGGATTCAGCTTGTCAGGCCACGTACAGAGGCTGAAAAGGACTGCAAACATTGGTCAAGTACAGATAGGAGTTAATACAGAAAGAGTTCAAGGCCTTAAGAAATAAGGGAGGGGAGAGAGTAGGCAGGGAAGAGGGGAAGTGACCAGAGAGCAGAAGGAAGGGACATAGAGCCAGGGCTGGCAGTTGCCACTGGGCTGCAGACTCACAGGACACATCTGAACTGGGACAGCTCCACTGAGCTTCAGCAGCTCCTTGGGCAGGCTTAAAAGAAAGCACTGTTAACAGGAAATGGAAAGGGCTTGTCACCGATCTGTGTGGATTCTCAGACTGCAGTCTGGTTTTGAGATTTTTTGGACTCTTCCCTTTCTCTTTCTCAAGGAAATTAAAGTCACCATTGACCTGCACAGTTACCTCAGCAGCCCTCTTCTTTGGTCTCCTATCATGGTCTTCCCCTTTAACATTCCAAGTCCTGCTAAGCTGGTTGCAGGGACAGGATTTGCAGGCCTGATTAGCTCTTAGGACCACCATCTTTCAGTCAGGTTTACATTTAATACCTATTGCCAGCTCTCTATGCCACTGTCTATTGGGACAGTAAGATGCCTCTAAAACAACCATGTCTAGTCTTCCTTAAATTCCCTATGTCTAGCTTGCAGCTGTGTGACATGCTGTTCACTGGTGGTCTTGGAGGCCAGTTCAGGCTCAAGGAGCAGCAGAAACAACCACAGGCCAGACAACATTTCCTAAAGCAGTTTCCCTACCTTTATCAACACCAGATGTAGTAAGAACAGCTTTGCATTGTGCCTACTGACTATCTGAGCAATTCTGCAGGTCATTGTGGCTAAGGTCATTAGCCAAGGAGGCTTAGCCACTCCCCAACCTCTGCATCCGGACATGGTGTAGAGTTCTTAAAACTACAGTTACCTGTTAAGTGAGAAGATGTGGCATTGTAGGGGGAGGGGGATAAGGAGCAAAAGGCTAAAAACAAATACAACTGATCAAGCCAGCTGTGCTTGTGAGAGAAGGGAAGCACATGTGGCATGTTACAGAAGAGACTAGAATTTTTGTTTGTTCTGGGGATGAACCTAGGGGCACTTTACCACTGAGGCTGGGCTTGAACTTGAGATCCTCCTGCCTCAGCTTTCTCAGTTCTGGGATTACAAGTTTGTGCCACTGTATCTGGCGCAAAAAAAAAACATTTTTCAAAACAGACACTGAATAAAGCACAAGAATCTGAAGAACTCTGCATATTGATGGTTGTCACATTGAGACCATGTCTTGTTCCAGTTCCAATAGACCAAGTCTCCAGTAGAATGTAGGTGCTGGTGCTAAGAGTATGGCCATTCCCTTCTAGGAACTCACTGTCTACTTAGCATGGCAGTAGACAGGGAAACAACAGATCATAGTATTTTATTTTATTTATTTTTTTTAAAGAGAGAATTTTTTAATATTTTATTTTTTAGTTTTCGGTGGACACAACCAACATCTTTGTATGTGGTGCTGAGGATCGAACCCAGGCCACACACATGCCAGGTGAGTGCGCTACCACTTGAGCCACATCCCCAGCCCCAGATCATAGTATTTTAAAGAATGTTTTATAGAGTCCTCAAAGCAATTCTAAAAGGAGATCCAAAGTTATTTTGATTTATTGCAATACTGTACGAATAAGAATATATACCACGCTACAGTGTGATGACCTTAGGAGTAAACTCTGGAGGCTGAGGGTACAGCTCTGTGATAGAACATGTGCTTTAGCACGTGTGAGGCCCTGGGTTCAGTCCCCAGCACCAGAAAAAGTGAGCTCTGCTCTACCTTTTTTGGTTGGGCATCACAAAAAAATCATACATTTTAGCAGAATAGGCAAATATAGGCACCTTCTTCCCTATTTTTGCAATCTTTCACAACCTTTTTATGGTCAAGCATTTTCTTCTAGATTTCGGAAGCAGGTAGGTGCTGGACAAAAACCGCCTTGGCTTGAGCAAACTCACACCTGTTGAGATCCCTTCCTTTTCTTTCCAGATGCACTGCCTGGCCCACTCCCTGGAAGCCTGCAAGGTTGGCTTGGCCTGGCACTCTGTTAAGACTTCAGTGTGATGGTGGAGGGAGCTTGCCTAAGAGCAAGGCCTCCACACCCTGAGGCAATGGCAGGCCCTGGCATCTCTTAACTAAGCAAACTGTCCATTTCCTGCCCATTGGAGGCAGGGATGGTCTTTCAGGAGTCTCCCCATCTAGCTCCGAAGTCCTAGTAATCACAAAACAATTCTCAAAATGCAGTTCAAGGTTCCCGAGGCATTCCTGAGACCCTCTCAGGTGCCCATGGGGTCAAAACTATCTTTGTAATGTTGGGGTTATGTGCTCTCTTCACTGTCAATCTGTCATGAGCATGAGGTAGACTTTTCCCACATGACATGTGATAGTGTGACACACTGAGCACAGAAGCAGATGAGAGAATCCTGCTGGCTGTCAGTCAAGAGGCTTGCACAAGTGCAAGATGTCATTACTTCTCACTAAAACATGCTTCGGAAGATATTTTTAATATTTTTCATGTTAACACAAATTGTTATTTTTCAAGGAATTAACTAAATATTTTAAAATTATTTTAATTTGTAGTTGTTGAATTCAGAACACATTAAAATAGATAGAATTCACAAAATGGAAAGTACTGTTTAAATGTTTTCCCTTTCTTTTGCTGTCCTGGGAATTGAACCCAGGACCTACTGCATGCTAGAAACACACTCTACCACTGAACTACCACCTTAGCCCTTCAATTTTTCAAGATTGTGAAGGAGTCTACATTCCCTCCCGCCCTGTCTACAGCATCCTGTACTGGGGCTTCTGCAGCCAGCAGGACCCACCTGCACAGTCCTTGCTGCATGCCACTTACAGAGTCCCCACATGAACTTACACATACCGCCTGTGCACTCAAATAAGAGTGTGAAAACTTTTCCCCAGCACCAACAGATGACTAGGAAAATCATCTCTCCTGCAAACCTTTGGTGTCACATGTCTGAAAGAATATGGTTTAGTTCTGGGATCTGCACACCACCATTCCTGAATGAAGCTATTTTAAATTGAAATTACAATGAAGGCTTGGTCAAAACCACTGATTTCATAATCATCTGCACAAACTGAAGGGGCCCAAGACAGCTCCTGAGGTGGAACTTCTGAATTCTAGTTCATAGGATGGTCATCTCAAGATAAATCTTCAAGGCAGCAACTATAACTTTGGCAAATTTGTGGAATTTGGAATCAGCCATGCTGCCTAAAACCAACACTACTGCCCAAAGCCAGTGGACTTTAATTGTTGAGAAGGGGACAAATTCACAACCCAGTCCAGCCACGAAAGAAAGCTTTTATTATTACAGAGGAAACCAGGGAATCCTGGAGACCCTGCACAGCAACCAGGAGCTGTGTGATCAGGGAGGGGCAGCAGACTCCAGGGACCCCAGGGAGACTGTCAATCACATCCAGGCAGTCTCCCAGACCACAGGTCTGCTAGGCTAGTGGGTTTGTGTGGCTCAGGGAAGTCAGCCTTGCCAAGCAGACTTCCTCCTGGACAAAGGACAGTCAGAACCAGGGACAACAGCTGCACAGACACCACCTTAAAATGAAATCAAATGAGGCTCATTGCATTAGAAGTACCTTCCACTCTGACCATGAAACAAGAGTGAAAAGGCGGCTCTAGGCTCTACTGGTAGCCTTTTGGACTAGCTTAGATTAAGATGCTTTTGAAAATTAAATATTGGCAGGGCCTTGCCCCTTGCGAACAGCAAGCAGCACACAATTTCCAAGTCAGGTTTTAAAGCTATTGTTATCTTTGTTATCTGTTATTATTTGGATTCTGAACAAAATTGATGGAGTAGGAGCCAGTAGAGGAATCTTGTTTGATCTGGAAATTTTCTGTGGAGAGCCCAAAAGGTCGGAGAACCAAGTTCCCAAGATCTTTTAGTTTACCTGCAATGGAAAAGCAAAAACTCAAATAAGTACAGGAGCCAAGAGAAGTGGGACAATACCAACAGATCTTGCCTCCCTGACTGATTGTAAAATAAATAGTACCTCTGTGCAGTTAAAGAAATGCCTGCTTTTAAATAATATGAAAACTTCTAGGCCAGTTCTACTCTGAAGGCTGTGGCGCCCATCTGAGTGAGGCAGTCTTGCTGGTTTCCTCCTGGGAGATCAGAGCTTCGTGTCACATTGGCCAGAACTACCAAGGACACAGGCTTCCAGGATGCATGCTGGGAAATCAGCTGCTGCTCCCAGTGCAGTGGGGTGAAGGCACCCCAAGCCTTGCCTGCTTGGTGGTGAGCCCAGAGGTCCCTCCACATGTGGCCTCTCCAAGCAGAAGCAGACAGTAAATTTAATGTAACTCAACAGATTTCTACTGAGCCTGCATTTGAACTCAAAACCCCCATTTTTCTAAGTACATCTTTAGCCTCTGCACAAGTACGGCATTTCTTGGGAAATGAGACCTTGTTCATCTGCCCAGTGCTCCAGGGTCTTCTTCCCACCTAGGTGATCTTGTGTCATGAAACCAAAACCGAGACATGTGATTCAACCAAGGATTCTTATGCTGTCTTATGATATAAAAAAAGGACCATGAGAAAAGGAAGAAAGGGGGCTATGTAGTTTGTATATCAGGACATTCCCAGAGATGGATAGGGATCTGTGGGGCAGTGGGAGGATTATTTAAAATTAGGAGTGTTCTTAGAAAGTCCTGGTTGGGATGGTGAATAAAAAGTTGCAATTCTTCCTAAAGTGTTGTAAATTTTTTTGCAGATCTGTTTTCAAAGGAGGTTAGAATGGGGGTAGATGAGGAGAGATGCCTCTAACCTTTAGAGGCACAGGCTCCTTGCCACTCTTTGGTTAGCAGCTTTAGTCACTCTTTGCGTACACCTCCCCACCCTTAGAGTAAAGCCCAGGAAAATAATTTAAAGACTCAGGACCTTTATTTTTATTCTCACTCCCCGGCCCCCGCACTGGGAGGCTGAACCTCATGTGCATACTAGGCAACACTCTACCACTGAGCTAAATCTCATTTCTGGTCTTTAAATCTGAAAGGTCTTCCTAGTAACTCATCACAGAAGCGAACTGAGTTCAGAGAAAGATCAGTCATTATTGTAGAAAACTTCTGGAGCCTAGGAAGGCCATTTTCTAGCAGGCAGGCTTCCCAAACTTAATCATGTGGCACACATGGGCTGCTGGTTTAAGAGAATCCTCAGCAAAAGCCTGGGGTGGCCTATAGATAGGAGTAGCACAGAGGCCAGGAGCACAGCCTCAGGTAACGGGCAAGGGATCACAACAAGCAAAGACAAGCCTGGCATCCTGAGGGAAACCTGTTAGCAATGCAATCCCAGAATTTGCCAGTTTGGCTGAGCCTGGTGGTGCACATCGGTAATCCCAGTGGTTCAGGAAGCTGAGGCAGGAGGACTGCAAGTTCAAAGCCAGCCTCAGCAACTTAGTGAGGTTCTAAGCAACTCAGCAAGAGGCTGGGGATGTGGCTCTATGGTTAAGCACCACTGGATTCAATGCCTAGTTAAAAAAAAGTCCACCCCAAAACCATTTAAAGAAACCCAGTAAACTGGGTATGATGGCACACACTTTATTTCCAGCTACTCAGTAGGCAAAGGCAGGAGGATCAAAAATTTAAGGCCAGGTTGGGCAATGTGGTGAGACTCTGTCTGAAAATGCTTGGGTACAGCACTTGCCTAACATGTGTGAGGCCCTGGGTTCAATCCCTAGTGCCACGAAAAATAAAAAAACCAACAACAGTAAAGTATCCCCAACTGCAACAGCAACCACCCTTGGCTGTGACATGGAGCAGATGACGTGAGAGTAAGTGTCAAGAGTTACATCAGACTTCCCAGGAGGGGAAGCTCCATCTTGGAGAAACCTGTTCAAAGTCCACCTTGGACTGTCTGGACATGGGCCATTCCCTCGATGGAGGGACCACTGCAAGCTCATCTCCCATTCCAGAAAAACAATTTACATTGTAAGTTGTGTATCTTTTTTGGTGTCTACTGTGTAAGGCACAAGTGTCTAAAGAATAAAAGTAATTCCCGAAAAAAAAAAGAGGAAAAAAAAAAAGTAATTCCTGGCTTCTGAGATGCCCAAAGTCTAGTGGGGAGAGAAACGAAAAACTGAGGGGTGCCCAAAGGAGGCACTCACACAACCTGCTGCAAAGTGAGGAAGCCCTGCCAGGAGAGGCCACTAGCCACCGGGCTCTGAAGGCTGGCGACCAAGTCCAGGATAAAGGCTTGCTGCTATGTCCACAGTGCAGTGTCCCCTGGAAGCAGTGGCTTGGCTCAGGCTGGTCTACACTAAAGAAGTGTTCCCTTTGAGTACACTAGCTAAGAGTCCACGTGTTCAAACAGCAGGTGGAGGGCAAATCTTCTTTCCTAGTTCCTCACTTTGCCCACTAGCTGAAGGGCCTGTCTGCACAAGGAACCTTTCAACTTTCAGTATGGTTGATTCTATAGCCATGAAAACATGCTTCTCCAAATGCAGGGGACACAGTGGCTACTCTAAAATCCATCAGCACCTCATGCTAAGGTTGTCCTCCCACAGGCTGCCCAGGCCTGGTAGGGACCAGGGACTCCTCCTACGGACACAATGGCTCCCTGATGGCCTTGCTGAAACTGCCCTTCCCTCTCCACGGGGTCTGGGGGCTCTCTCAGCCTCCTCCCACCGCAGCCCCATCTCCCTCACAGGTGTGTCGCCAACAAAGCTCCTGTACTTCTGATTTTATCTTGACTTCTGTTTTCGGAGGAGCCAGCCTAACACACAGCATCAGTCTTTCCCTTCTAGTCCAGTATGGCTGCTTCTTCACATCCCACAATTAGTCTCACCTACTCTCACTCCTAGAACAGAACATGAAATGGGACATTCCGCTTGCTAAATGACACAAGGTATGCAAAGTGCGTGGCAGACAGAGACACCTAAGAGACACAGGGTGACACAGTCTCCACAGAAGAGAAGACCTGAGTTCACTTGACTTGAATTAATCCATCCAGTGACACCACGTGTGCGCGTGGCTCTGTGCTGCGTGTTGTGGGGAGGTAAAGATGCCTGAGATGGCCTGCGCAGCCCAGCTTGATGGGGAGAAGACACAGACATACACATAATGCAAGTTCGTCCATGGTTCGGCTATTAAGTGCTAGGAGACTTGAGAAGAGGAAGATGCCTTCCAGCTTAGGCAGGGAAAGAGGGAGACAATGGAAGTCTTGTCCCATCTTTGTGTAAGAGTTTGATGGTAACCAGGTGCCAAAGGGCAGGTGAGATGCAACCATCTGAGAGGGATGATGGGCAGGCAGGAGGGAGGCCCATCCTGCCAGGCTCTCCTGAGCCAGGCCTGGTGGCCTAGGGTTCTCACACCCCAGGAGGCCAATGACAGCTTGAAAATGGAGTTTTCAAAGTTAATAATCCCATGGTGAAATGAAGAACAGGCCAGAAAGGGAGGGCCTGGGGTGGTTCTAGCCGTCACAAAGTTAGGGCAGCGTCATGGAAAAGAAGGCATTTATTTACAAACATTTCTACCATGCTGGATGGAAAGATTCTGAAACCAGAGTGTGGCCAGTGGAACAGAGCAAAACTGTACAGCAGAATCAACAAAGTGCTGATGTCTGAAAAACTCACGGATGCCTTGATGAAAGAAGGGAAGCAGCAGCCGTGGAAGCAACGCTCACACCACCATGCACAAAATTTCCTGCCTGCTGTTCAGAAACAGGCTAACTGCTCAGAGACAAGAGCAGTTGCCATGTACCCCCAATAGGATCATTTATGACAGCAGCCTGTCTGCACAATTCTCACTGGCTATCAAATTCTGTGCCTCCCCTCTGGACAGCAATGAGTTAGGTGTCTTTGTTACGACTTGTAGCCATTCTGACACCTTTACTCAGCCACAGTGTGTCAGCATGTGCCTATTAGTGTCAGACTCTAGCTCACGGCAAAGTGAAGAGTCCATAACTGTTTGTGCTCACAAGATTGTTTAGGACCAGAGACCACTGCTTGCCACTGGTTCTGATCAGTACGAAATTTCTCTCCCTCCAAACACCATTATATGATAACTGATTCATTATGTGTCATTTCTTTTTGGAGACACTGTGCAAGAGGCAGTTTACCCTGAGGATATGCCATTTATTTTCATCTCCGTAAGACTACTGGGTTTGGGTATAATGGAATAGTTCCTGTGCAACTTTCTCCTTTTCTGAAGAACATACCTGCATATAAATGAATGCTCACACTGCACTTCCTTTGATAAGGCAGGAAACCGTGCCATGCAGCTAACTCCTGCTTTCCTCGAGCCAAAGGCAAATCAGGAGAACACAGCACAAAGATAGAACTCCCACCCAATTCAAATTCTTTTATTACCTTGGCTCTAGGGTATAAGTGGAGGCTGACACCAGCCTTACCAAGAACTGTCAAGGAAGCAGGAGCTTCTCTCTTGAGAAGAGAAACCCACAGCAACTAGGAAATGGAAAAAAAAAAAAAAAAAAAAAAAAAAAACCAGGGCACTGAAAATCGACTGATTATTTCCTACTGGGGAACAAAGACAGCAACTACAAGAAACTGGGAGAGATTCATGTGGCCACAGTGCAAAATACTTACAGTAGATATAGAGTCCGTAACGAAGAACACTAAGCAGAGTACCCTGAGGAGAAACAGGAAAGGGGGAAAAAAGCCCAGCCTTCCATCCCCACACCTACAGCTCTAGCAGCTTCAAGATAGACGTAACAATTCAGTTTGCTTTGTGATCCTTAAGGAACTGATTCTAGGACCTTCTACTACTTGAGGAGAGAGATGTAAAGCACTAGGATACCCAGAAAAAGGTCTTGTATCCTTGCAATGATAATGAACAATTATTTCAATCTCTATATGTAGTTCTCAAGTGTGGCACTCATACAAGATGGTATTTTTCCCAGTGCTGGGGACTGAATTCAGGGACTCGCACATGCCGGGCAAGAGCTCAACTAAGGGGCTATATTCCCAGATCAAGAGGGTATTCTCAATTCAGTTTGTACATATGCTCTCATTAGGTTGCTAGTGGCCAGGACCAAACAACTGGGCAACTTCAGCAATCAGAACACCAGAAATATGATCCAAGAAGGTGGAAGGAGGTGATGGCGTGAGTGGAAAATGTGGGCTGGATTATGAACTAGGCCCACGAGAGTGCCAGACTGGACAGGGCTTGGAAGCAGTAACATGTGTTAGTGAAAGGAAGGTGGGCTTACCAGCAATGCCCTCCCTGCCTTTGTGTCTTTGAGGGTATAAACGAGTTTCATGTAGCTGCTCCAAGTGTTCAAGGTGGGAGAGGTACCTGATAGCCCTTGGTTAAGGAAGGAGGGGCAGCATCATGAAATGGCTAAATACAAGCTGTCCATGCTATTGGGAAATATCCCAATGTCAGACCCTGCATCAAAGGAAGCTTGGTATCCCCTGCACGCTCAGCAAATGGCAATGACCTTCAGCGAGCTGGCTCTTTTCCTTCAATGGTAACTGGTCCAAACAGACACCAAAACTGACACCCGGCAAGCAATGGCTTGCAGAGAAAGTTGTTTGAGTTCTTAAGTCTAGTGAATCAGAAGAGTACACTTTCTAAAATGTCTGCTTTCTAGTTTTTCTCTTCTGCTGCTGCAGCACGAGGAAGGGAAGATAAAAAGCAGTGACTGACCTGTTTCTGCTCAGGGGGTGGCTCTGAGCTGAGCTGGACCACCTCCTGACCTCAACACTGGTGTGGCCATGCCCTACTCTGGCCTTCATCCCTCAATGGAACTGCCTCTACACTATCCTCCCTTACCCTTAAACTTGAGTGTGCATCAGAACATGTGAAGGGTTGCCAAAACAGACTGCTGGGCCCCGTCCCTCATTTCTGATTTAACAGGTCTATGGTAGGCCCCAAATTGTGCTGATCATTATTATTTATATCTCCGATACTGGGGATTGGAACTAGTCCTCTACCACTGAGCCACACACTAGCCTTTTTTTCTTGAGACAGAGTCTTGCTAATCTGCAGAAGCTGGCTTTAAAATTTTGATTTTTCTGCCATTACAGGTGTGCCCTCTGCCCCTGACAAAATTGTGCATTTGGTGGGGCGGGGTGTAGTACTGGGGATTGAATTCAGGGGCACTGGACCACTGAGCTACATCCCCAGCCCTATTTTGTATTTTATTTAGAGACAGGGCCTCACTGAGTTGCTTAGTGCCTCGTTTTTGCTGAGGTGGTGAACTCATGATCCTCTTGCCTTAACCTCCCGAGCTGCTGGAATTACAGGTGTACACCACCGCACCCGGCAAAAACTGTGCATTTTTGACCACTTGAGTGATAATGATCTGGGTACATTTTGGGAACCAACTCCAAAAGATAACCTGCTTTTATAGTTAGTGACTAGAATATTGATGAGAAGCCTGATTGATAGACCGACCTATCCATCTCCAACTGTAACACCTATTTCTAGTGATTAGAGAGAAAATCACTTTAGCAGAGATTCCCTCTTACACTGTGTAAAAAGCTAAGCCCATGGAGCCTATGTGACTTTTGCGAGAAGGTAGACGACTTGATGACTCAGAATATAGGAAATCAAGAAGAACCACAAACATATACATATAGATACTTCACAATTCCACTTGCTTGACAGATTTCTAGGCTGGGTCGGCATACAGGACAAACAAATCTACAATGTCAATGACAATGTCTCTGCCCCACACTCTTTTCTACTTGTGATCAAAGTTAACCACAGACCTATGTTAGCATCGTCATTTGGTCTCTAAGCACATACCACTTACACTCCCAACAAGGCTGCTGCCCCTGCATGTGGAAGTGGCCCTGAGGCGCTCCCCCTGCAGGTCACCCAGGTATGTGTGAAGCACTCTCAAATGCCGAGTAGCAGTGCTAGGAGCTCGGCCTCCGTGTCCCACAGTTGAGCCTCAAGGACCGTGAAAGTATCTGGTCACTCACTTACATTTTATTTTTATTTATTTATTAATTTTTTTTAGTTATAGATGGACACAATACCTTTATGTGGTGCTGAGGATTGATCCCAGTGCTTCATGTGTGTGAGGTGAGTGTTCTACCACTGAGCTCCAGCCCCTCACTTACATTTTTAAGTGTTTACTATATATATATATATATATATATGCAATTTTTTTAACATTGTAAAATTAAAACAAAAAAACGAAGACATGGATACTCATAAAGGCTCTGCCTGTCGTCCCAAGCCCTCTCCCTTCAAATCCTTTTGTTTTTCAAATTCACCTAATTGTAAATGCTACACAGGATCCCCCCTTATCTGCAGGGGATACTTTTAAGACCCTCAGTGGATGCCTGAAATCTCAGATTCCTACATGTGTTTCTTGTACATATATACCTGCGATAAAGTTTAATTTACAAATTATACATAATAAGAAATTAACAGCATAAAACAATCCTAATAATACACTGTAATAAATGTTATATGAAAGTACTCTCTATTTCTGAAATTATCAATTAATATTTTTAGACCAGGGAAACAAAAACTGAGGAAAGCAAAACCTTGGATAAGACAGGACTACTGCACATTTGGATCTAAACATTCATGCAAATAAAATGCCACATCTTTCTACATTGTACTTTCACATAAGCTTTTCTTTCTCTCCCTTTTTTTGGTGCTGTGACTGAACCCAGGGACACTTTACAACTGAGCCATTTCCCCAGGTCTTGCTAAATTGCCCAGCACAACTTTGAACTGGGGATCTTCCTGCCTTATCCTCCTTAGCAGCTGAGATTACATGTGTGCACCTATGGGCCCGGCCTTGCTCAGAATGTCTTAGAATGTCTAAGCAAGTGATATTAATTTGTGCTCAGACAGTCTAACCTCCAGGGATTTCACAGCACATGAATCAGTCATCTCTTTTATCACAAGAAGAAAGAACACCAAAAAGATTCTGTGGGTTGAAATTCCACAATAAAATAATTTCTCTCTTCCAGGTTATCTTTGGTGGGTTAACAAAGTGGAAGCAACACTTTATCCACAATCCTTACATTTACTAACAAGGGAGTCTAGTCATTCAAACTACTGATGTGTAACAACACATTATTTATCAACCAAGTTATGCTGCTTAAGTCTTCATTAGAGAAGAAACGAGTACAGAATTAACTTTGAGCACCTGTTTTATTTGCAGAACTGGGGATTGAACCCAGGGCTACACATGCTAGGCAAGCAGTTTATCACTGAAGAACACTCCTAACCCAATTAGAGTACTTCACAGAGGTAATTTTTTTTTTTTTTTAAAGAGAGAGTGAGAGAGGGAAGAGAGAGAGAGAGAGAGAGAGAGAGAGAGAGAGAGAATATTTTTTTTTTTAATATTTATTTTTAGTTCTTGGCGGACACAACATCTTTGTTGGTATGTGGTGCTGAGGATCGAACCCGGGCCGCACGCACACCAGGCGAGCGCGCTACCGCTTGAGCCACATCCCCAGCCCTCACAGAGGTAATGATACAAGAAAAAGCCAAAGTCATGAGGATAGGAAACTTTTGCTAATTAGAATTTACAGTGACAATGACAGATGGGAGTTTTTATTCCATCTGGGACTAACAATAGGCAGTGAGATTCAGTTTGTATAGTCCCTTTATGGTTTTGGATTGGCTCAGAAAAATGGACCTAAGGCATTTCTGTTTTGCTTAACAGAAATGTCTATTCCAAGTCCACTACTGCCATTTAAAAAGTCATCTTTCAGCCCAAGATTCAGTTCAGCTAAACACATTTTTTTTCTGGTTAAAATAGAGCATCATTGTTAAGTAGACTAGGCGAGAAAATATTCTTTTCCTCCTTTGAAAAAAGTACCTCTAAAAAAAAAAAAAAAGAAAAAAGTACCTCTAAAATAATTTTTTAATGCTCAAAGATGGTGTCAAGTTTAATAAAATATGTAAATTAGGTAAATAGCCTTTTTTGGAAAACCTGGGGATGGCTCCAGAAATACCCTGAATCTGAAGGAGCTTTCCTTGGAGTCTTGAATCTACCTGGCAGGGGCCAGAAAGCTCTGGATGGACTAGGTTAAAAGCTTCCTCTAAATCAATTCTGCTGTTAGAGTGGTCCTTTGGGAAATCTGTGCTCATTCTCTGGATATTGATGCCAAGTCATAAATGGCCAGGCTCAGTGTATTTTAAATTATTTTTCCTCTAGGCCCATGTGACTGCAATATATTAAATGTAGTTCATCAAAGAGATTTAGAACATATTTATATAAGAACATACAGCAGGTCTTGCACAGGGAAATATCAGATAGATTTAACAAATGTAAGGTCTTGGTTTAGGAGGCCCCAATCCTCTTAGTCAAGCCGGAGAGGTTCTCTGATTCCAACTGTAAATGCTTTGACAAATAAGGGAAGTAACTAAATAACAGGTCAAATGTGTCCATTCATCCGACTCTCAGCACCACTCTTTTTTCCTTTACTATTTACGCACAATTCCTGCCCTCTCATGTCTTCTCAAACATTAAAGCTGTCTTTTTTTTTTTTTTTTTTGCACTGCTGGGGATTGAACTCACGGCCTCACACATGCTAAGCAAGCCACTTCCCCAGCCCCTTCACTGCTGTTTTTGAAACAAAAATACCCTTGATTCTGACATTATTGACTGTATTCCAATGAATGGGTGATTACTCAATGAAGAAACTTAATTGTTTTTATGAAATTAATATGGGAAACAGAGGCTGGTGGTGTTCCATGTTGGGAACTAGATTATGTTTGCATTCTTGAGGGAAGAAAATTTTTCAAGAAAAACAAAATGGAAATTTGGTTTCTAAAAATGCTGGTATCCTTTCTAAACCATGATGCTCTTTTTGGAGTCAAAAATGGCTAAGAAGTCAAGAGAGAGTAAGAGTAAGAAAGCAAACTCACCTAACATCTCTTCTTTTAGTCTTTCATTACGTTCTTCAATTTGCTTAGGTAATCTCTGAGGAAAAAAAAGAAACAAGGGTTGGTAAAAAATCCTAATATGAAAATGAGATCAGGTTAAATACATATATATGATTCTATTAAGTAAACGAAAATAAAACAAAACCTAAATGTTTGTTTGTGGGTGAGCTATACAGTTTTACCTGTTTCACTGTTATATTCCTTAACAGAGTGCCTACACCAAACAAGGACTGCAATTACAATTTGGTGATTAAATATATATAGCAAATAACTTACTGAAACACATTAGATGTCTATGGTGGTATAGTCAGTGATGGGATTATGGGTGATAGCTATATCCCCTTACCCAGTATTGGGGACTGCTTGATCATTCGCTAATCCCTTTTTATTTTGAGACAGAGTCTTGCTAAATTGCCCAGCACAGCTTGAAACCTGTGATCCTCTTGCCTTAATCTCCCAAATAGCTACGATTATAGGTGTGTACTACACTTGGTTTGTAACTTTCAAATTTTATTTTTTTCTGATTTGTATCTTCTAATTTGAAGTTCCTTTTTTATACAATCACAATCTAATTTCTTAAAAAAAGGATTAAATCAATCTTAAATGTCCTTAAATATCACTTAGCTCAGGGTTTCTCAATCCTGGCACTATTAATATTTCAGACTGAACAATTCTTCATTATGGAGGAACATTCTGATAATTGTGGGATGTTTAACATCATCTGGGCCTCTTCCCACTAGATGCCTCCAAGTCATGAAATCAGAATGTTTCCAGAGTAGCCAAACATCCCCTGAAACCCAAAACTGCCCTAGCTGAGGACCACTTACCTGGATTAGAATTTTTTTTTTTTGGTGGGGGTACTGGGACTGAACCCAGGGTACTTTACCACTAAGCCACATCCTTATCCCTTTATGTTTTTTATTTTGAGACAGAGTCTCCCTCCCTAAGTTGTTTAGGGCATTGCTAAGTTGCTGAAGTTGGCCTTGAATTTGAAATCCTCCTGCCACCCTGATCAGCTAGATTAGAATCTTTCATTGCCACATTTAGTCCTGTAATTGGTCCCAAGTATTTTTCAGGCTATAACTCATTTACAAAAAATTCAGAATAAATTCTTTCCCCATATAAATCTACCATAAGACTTAAAACTAACTTGACAAATAAAAAGGCTACCAAGAACTTAGCTAAGATTTTAAGAACTTTTTTCCTTTTCATTTCACATTTAAATTAATCCTATCATCATTCAGAGATTTATTAACAAGTCTGAGAAAGTTAGATTAAAATTAGTTCCAAACTGCTTATGTATCCAAACCAGTCCATCTCCTGACAGCCACCTTTACACAAATATTTGTTATTATAGAAATAATTCACCTCAAATTTTAAAAAACGAAAAATCACCTAACAGATCAATGCAGGGTTATTAGTGAACATTTCTCAGGTTTGCTCTGTGGAAGAAAGTGGGAAATACTGTGCAGCAAGGGTTCAAATGCCCTTAAGGGAGAGGGGCAGAGAGAAAATGTAAATGAGAAGAGAGGCAGTTCACAGCAAGAGGGCAGTGGGAGGCCAGCAGGGGAACCGGAAAGCTCCAGCGGAGAGTCAATGTGTGGGAATTCAGGAGTACAGATATCCACATCTTCCAATTTTTAAGGAGTCAGACCTAGATTTTTATATAGTAAAATCTGTCCAAGTTTACATGTTGGCAAGTGGCTTCAATTGAAAAAGTTTTGTGGGTTGTTTTAAATAAAACACACCTTGGGGGCTGGGATTGTAGCTCAGTGATAGAGAACTTGCCTAGCATGTGTGAGGCACTGGGTTTGATACTCAGCACCACATAAAAATAAATAAATAAAATAAAGATACTGCATCCATATACAACTAAAAAAAATTAAACAAACAAACAAAACACCCCTCCTCCCCTGTCCACTATCTTCAATTTCTACTGCACAGTGTCGACTCAGGATTCATCCAAATGGTTCTCTGAAAAGCCTGGCACTGATGATACTGCTTAATTTCTTAAAGTCAGTGTTTCTCAATCTTATTTGAACATCCATTATTTCTTGAGTAATGACACAAACATCTAATTCTGTGGTACATACTCTGAAATTTAAGGATTAGAAGCAGAAGGATGGTCAGTGCCAAGGACAGAAATAACAGCCATTTCAAGAAAGATTAGGAGGTTTGTTTAGAATATATTCACCTGGAAATGTCTTGGGCGTATGATGACAGAACAGAAACTTGGTGACTGAATTAAGAAAAGTATGGGTAGGAAACCAGAAGTGTATCACCTCCAATACTAAGAATCACTTTGGCCTACTCTGTATAAATACAGTGGACAAGAAGAGTTCCCTAATGCAACAATGAAATGCATTTCTTGTCAACCCTAGAGATTAAAGGTTTACATGTGCCACTGTTATAATGGAGATTAAATGGCACAGGGTCACAGTGGGTAAATGGCCATCACTTCACAGATCTATGTCTCATATATTTTAATAAGCACAGAAATGGAATTTAGTCATGTCAGAAAGGATTAAGACTCGCTGAGTGCCAAACAAAAGGACTAGAAGAAAAAGCATATTTAAAAATTTAGGTTTTACCATACAAGCTTCTCTTGCTTGATGTATTGATGGATCTTTTTCCAATATAGATTTATAGTCTTCCAGGGCTTCATCTAGCTTGTCTGTCTTCTCATACAACTCCGCTCTCCTCAAAATTGCCCTGATGTAGCTGGGGTTCAGCTTAATTGCTATAAAACAAGACAAAACAAAAAACTTAATTGTTATCACAAAGAAAAAGGGGCCTGGACATATTTGGCTGCATGAAATTCATTTACCAGGCATCCTCTAAGGAATTAAAGTCATTTGTTAAAGTCCATACATACCTAAGGTTTGTAAATTTGTTCTATAAAGGACAAAATCGTAAAAATCTTAGGTTTTGTGGACCAGACAATTGTAGTTGTAACTACTTAACTGTGCTAGTGTAACACAAAAGTATAGGCAATACGTAAACAGATAAAGGTGGCTGTGTTCCAATAAAACTTTACTTACAGACACTGAAATCTGAGTTTTACATATGAAATAATATTTTTTTATTTAATTAGCAATTATTTTAAAATGTAGAAATCTTTCTTAACTTGTGGGCTGTATAGGCTGGACTGGCTTATGGCTTTAGTTTGCCAAACCTAGGTCTATAATCCAAGTCCTATTATGTGCCTACCTCTTCCATGCAGCCCAGAAGAGGCCAGAACACAGAGCTTAAGTACACAGTGGATGAGTACAAGAGATCCAAAAGGGAGCTGAAGGAAAGCAGTCTGGTGGCAGACTATCCTTTTATTTTTTCTAGGCCTTGACTATTAAATCCTCACTGTTCTTTCATACTACTTCTCCAGTACCTTTGGGTCATGAGTGCACAATCTTGTCCTCTGTGCAGGAACAAATGCCCCAATAACCCTTTGCTGTTTTGGTTCAAGCACACTGCATTTCTCCTATTCCCTTCTGAGTTGTTTCTTCTTTCAGAAAGCAATGTCTTATCTCTAAAACTCTTCCTCTTCATAAAATGTGGACTTCATTTTCATTCATTTGTGCTTTTAGCAAATATTTATACAGTACCTAAATCTTTTGTGTCTAATTTAGTAAAACTTGGGCTACCACAGTAAACAAGACAAAGGCCTTGTTCTTATGAGGCTTTATGCTATCCTTGTACAGCAAGAGCAGGCCATCACACATGGGAATGACTTCATGCAGTCATAGTGCTATAATGAAGGAAAAACAAGGTAACAGAGTCACAAGTGAGGAGGTAACTTCAGAGAGTGGTCAGAATGCAAAGAGGGACTTTCTGAGGAAGGCCAACTATTTAAAAGAAGAGGAGGAATGTACCATAGAGGGAGTAACATGAATGAAATTCCTTAAACAAGAATAATACTGGCATGTCAGTGAACAGTGTGGAGGCTGGAGGAGAGATAAGGGTGAACACACCTTCGAGGGCCTCTGGGCCAGGGAAGAGTTTGGACTTTTTTCTCTAGGTGTGATAAGAAGTCATTAAAAGGGTTTCTAATAAGTGTAAGCCATAATCTAATTATATATATATATATATATATTTTTTTTTTTTTTTAAATTTTATTTCATTTTTTGGTGACAGAGGGAATTGAATCCAGGGAGCACTTTACCAATGAGCCACGCTTCCAGCCCTTTTTAATTAATTTATTTTTGAGACAGTGTCTCAGTAAATTGCCTGGCCTGGTCTCAAACTTGTGATCCCATTGCCTCAGCCTCCTGAGTGGCCTAAATTTCAGGTGTGCACCCCCATACTTAGGCTGACATACATTTTTTTCAAGGACTGCTTCAGCTGTAGACTGGAGTACAGGGGTGAAAGCAGTGTAACTAGACGGGAGACTACTATAGTGAGGTAACACTCTTGTGTACTAGTAGGTAGTAAGACAAAAGATGTACCTTTGCTGCAGTCATTGATGGCCATGTCCTTCTTGTCCTAAAAGGAAATACAACATTAATATGCATTACTCTAGTTTTATCTTAAGGGTTCAAAGTCCTTTGGTATGATCCGATCATAATAACTGCTATGGAGGTTCATAACCCACTTCAATCTAATGTATGAAATATGATATGTCAAGAGCTTTGTAATGTTGTGAACAACCAATAAAAAAAAATAATAATAATAACTGCTATGGAGAAACAGAATGTTTTTCAAAGCTGTGAAAACAGCTATGCTGGAATTACAGGGGTCTGCCACTGTGCCCAGGTTCCAGCTGTGTTTAAAAACTGTTAGATGTAGGTTTTGACACATGGTATATGTTAATGAACACTGTTTTAAACTTTAAATAATTTTTTTGGCTGGGGATGTAGTTCTGTAGTAGAGCACTTCCCTAATATTTGTGAGGCCCTGGTTTAATCCCCAATACTGCACCCCCCCAAAGTCTTATTTTTTGTTTTCTTAATACAAATTATTGGTTTGTATATTCTGTAAAATGTCTTCTCCCATGCCACATAAGCCACATGAAACACTTCAAAAGTACTTCACCTTGGAGATGGAATTCATCTATATACATGTGCAGACTTAAAAAAACAAACAACTTTCTGTAGGTCTAAGCATTTAAGTGTACTCTCTTCCCTATCCCAAGGCCTTTCAAAACAAAATACAAAAAAACCTGGTTAATCAAATTGACTTTGGTGGAAACACTAGAAAATTTCAGGCCATATCAAAGAGAAAGTGACAGTAAATACCTGATCTAAAGGAAGAAACAAACAAAAAGCCACTTTACCCAATCCTGAGCCAGCTTTATGAGTTGTATAAAGTATGTTAAATAGCGTATCCAATCCACTGTGGATATAAGTAGCCACAGTTAAACAAGCAGAATTTTAAAAAAATCCTCACCATTTTCAACCTAGCCATACTAATTATGTTGACTAAATAGGAAAACTAGACAAAATCATCAATAAATCTCATTATTTGTACCAACACAATGTAAAACAAATATATTTTCACTCTCATTTATTCCACACTCACCCTATTATACCAGGTTCTCAATTCTTTTGAAATAAAAAAACTTTATGAAACTTTCTCTGACACATACTTTGGATTTTTTAAAAATATTTTTTAGTTATAGATGGACACAATATCTTTATTTTGTTTATTTATTTTTATGTGGTGCTGAGGATCGAACTCAGTGCCTCACATGTACGAGGCAGGTGCTCTACCACTGAGCCACAACCCCAGCCCCATACTTTGGATTTAAGGGTAACTTTCATCCCAGCTGTTGGACACTTCTCCCAGTGTCCATTATTTGAATAGAAAAACCAGTCTCAGGAATAAGCATCTTTATATCTAGAGGTTTAACCAGTGTTCCCCTGTGCCTTTAAATCTTTATCTAGAATTCCAGAGGCCTAAAATAAGTAGCTGTAGCTATTCTGGGAAATGCACTACTTGGCTCCTTGCTTCATTAACCTGCCCTAGTTTAGTGGAAACTTTGCCAGCCTTTCTTCCATGAAAGTATTCACTCAGCTACTTTAATATGGAATGTTAATGGTAGTGTGACGCAAGTTCTCCCAAAATATTTTTCTATCTTCCCTGTGCCCTTTACATAAGGGAAATACATGAGCAGGAAAAGGGAAATAGCAACTTTAAGCCCTTATGGGTTTTTTTGTTTTGTTTTTTTTTTTTTTTTAGATAAACTGCCTTTCAAAATACTGTAAGACCATGTGCTTCTTAAAAAGAAAAGGTCAAAGATCCATACCTGCTTCATCCTTGCAGCAGCTCTATTTGAAAATAGAATTGATCTGTCTTTCTGGAAGCAGGATGGGCACATCTGAAGGGCTCGACTATAAGAACTTTCAGCTTCTATATAATCTGAGAATTAAAGAGAGGTCATTATGATTTTATTCATGATACTATTGCATTTTGTAGGACCTCAAAATGCATAGCTTTCCATTTATAAGACAAAGGTTTTAAATAAAAAGATAGTCTCAGTTTAAAGTTTTGGGCAGTAAATTTCATTCCCCCCTTTCTTCTCTCTGTAAAGAAACAGTGCTTCTTTGTGCCAATCTCACAAGGCATGAGCTTGGTGAACTGACAGCTGAACATGCTGTCAGTAAAGAGCACTCAATGCTCAAGAGTAGTAGCATACCTTAGATGTTCACTTTCATTTGGTTCAGCAATTTAGAAAGGAATGTTCAAAGGCGGTTAAGGAACTGGACAGATCAAAGAGATTAAAGTCTGGGATCCATGATTTGGGATGAAAAAAAAAGTTTTACAGCTAGGGTACAGCTCAGTGGTAGAATGCTTGTCTGGCATGTGCAAGGGCCTGAGTTTCAACCCCAGCCCAGCACCACACCCCTACCACTCCACAACCAAAAGTATAAAATTTTTTCAAGAAAGCTATTGTGCTTTCATGAAGATAATTTGGCTAAAACTATATGCATGAAATGTTGGGTTTTTTTTTTGTTTGTTTGTTTTGATACTGGGGATTGAACCTGGAGTGCTTAATCACTGAGCCACTTCCCCAGACTTTTGTTTTTTTTTAATTTTGAGACACAGTCTCTCTAAGTTGCTTAGGGCCTTGCTAAGTTGCTGAGGCTGGCTTTAAACTTGCTATCCTCCTGCCATAGCCTCCTGAGTTTCTGCTCTATCACACTCTGCTGCATAAAATGTTTGGAGAGATTTTTTTTTTTTTTGCAGTGCTGGGGACCCAACTCAGCCTTGCATATTCGAGATAAGCACTCTCCCACTGAGCTACATCCTCAGCCTGTGAAGAGACATTTTATAAAGACCTAAAACTGTAAAAAAACATTATTTAACTTTAAAAGAGAAATTTTAATTAAATGTATATGTTCATTGTTACATGCAGAATTATGGTAAAGATACTAAGAATAAGTTGTCTATTCATTCCTGTCCCAGGTTTGAAATATTTAATACTAACATACAACCCAGGAGTGATGGTACACGCCTGTAATTGCAGCTACTCGGCAAGGTGAGGCAGGAGGATCACAGATTTGAGGCCAGTCTCTATAAGGTAGCAAGATCCTGTCTCAAAATAAAATAAAAAGGGCTGGAGATATAGCTCAGTGGTAGAGAACTTAACTGGTATGCACTAGGACCTCTTTTCAAGCCCCAGGACTGCTCCCCCGCCAAAAGAAACCACACAAAAAGCTATGTTTTCAAAATTAGAACCATTACTTCTATTTGAAGAACCTCTCTCTACTTAAGGCATCTATTAAGGTTTGAATATAGTTTGTTCTTTAACAGTTTCATGTGTTGGGAGCTCAGTTTTCAATGTGGTAAAGTTGGGGACCTTTAAGAGGCAGGGTTTACTGCAAGGTCCTCAGATCACTGGAGGCACTGCCCTGGGAGGGGAATACTGGTCATCTGGATAGTAAGCTCAAGAGAGCCAATTGTTATAACAGTCTGAGATTTTCCTCATTCTCTCTCTGGCTTCCTTTTGAGATGTAATCCTTTCCTCTTGCATGTGTCCCTACCATTTGCAATAGGGCCTTTAACTAAGCAGGCAATACATCTGTTGGGCTTTGTGGTGAGTGAGAATCGGGGACTCTGATTTTACAGCAATGCATTAAGGTAGTGAGGTAGTGTTCTCTAAAGCAGTAGCGGAGCTTCACCCTTGACTTTAGAATTAATAGATTATATTAGACTACAGAAAAGAAAAACTGCTCATGCCAAAAGATAAACAGTAACTGATCACTGCCAATTGAGAATGACTTGGAGCTGGTTAAAAAAAAAAAAAAAAATCTAGGTGCTGGGAAGTAACACCACATCGTGAGCAACTAAGACTTGCTAGTTGTTTCCAAATGTTCTTTGGTTTATCTTCATGAACTCTGAAACAGGATGAGTCAAGATGGCCAGACATCAGTGTTAGAACAGTTATCTTACCTCCTTTCTTAAACTGCTCATTTCCCTCCTCCTTTAGTCTAGTGCTCTCCTCTCTCCTTTTCTGGAAAAGATCATAGAATTACACAATTTCTTACAATATTTATAATGAATAAAAAGGGTTTCTATATATACAAGTATATTTAATGGGTAGCAAGTTGACTTTTGAGAACTGGATCAGTTTTACCCAAATCCCAAACAGTAACAAGAGAAAAACACATGACTAATCATCAACTGCATTTTCATGTTTGAAATAAAAGGTAGGTGTTGTTGGCCTGTCCTTTGCTTTCTATGCTTCTGTCTTTTGCAAGGAATGGCAGTTCACGTATCAGCTAATTTTTATTCACTCAAAAATGAAACTAAACAACCTGCACCCTGATTTGCATACTAGTATAAATTCAAATTCTGGCTCTATACTTAAGTTGCACAACCAGTTACAGAATCTTTCTGAGCTTTAGTTTCTTCATTTAAAACAATAAAACTTTAATAGTGTTGACTTAATGTTTAGTGGGTTTAAGCGATTATGTATGGAAAGCTGCCAATACAGTGGCAATAAGTATAAATTACTATTTTTCTGTAAAATAAGCAATTTATTACTCATTTAGCAAGAATTGTGGGTTATGTCATGAAGGAAACAGTATCCTGAAAGAGTACATTACAGAGGACAAGTCATACCCACTGGGTTGGGCATTATGCTGTTAGCAGCTGATATAGGAAAATTTAAAGAAACCTAGATAAGTAACTCTTTTCTTAGCTTGTTTTAACAACTCAGAAACTCATACAGATGGCCAACCACACATCAAACATAAAGTAGAGCCAATGTCACCCTGTGGAGCAAAGTAACACATCTGAGCTGGTATGTACTTCTTCCAGGATCACCTTAATGTGGCTGGCACAAGCCAAACTGGCAGAAGCACCTGTAGGCCTGCTGCCCACCTTGGACGATGCTTTTTCTTTTTCTCTCTATATATTAGTTGTAGGTGAATACAATACCTTTATCTTATTTTTATGCAGTGCCAAGAACCAAACCTAGTGCCTCATGCATGCTAGGCAAGCATTCTACCACTGAGCCACAACCCCAGCCCCCTTTCTTTCATTTTAAAGAGAAAGTCCCCTAAAATCTCTTCCTTCATTCCTAAAGCTTCTGGTTAAATAAAAACTCCAAAGGGAAGAAATATAGTTAGCAGGCTACTTAACACCCAGAAGCCTAAAACCTAAATAATGGTACTCAAGATTAGAAACCAAATGAAAAATATTTCTTCTCTGGAGACCTTGTTAATGCTTTTTTTTTTTTTGGTGTGTGTTTTGGAATTGGAGATTAAGCCCAGGGGCACATTACCACTGAGCTACATTGCTCATCCTGTTTTATGTTGAGACAGGGTATTGCTAAATTGCTGAGACTGGCCTTGACTTTGTGATTCTCCTGCCTCAGTCTCCCGAGTCACAGGAACATAGACCTGTGTCACCATGCCTGGTTTGTTAATAGGTTATTGATGAGACCAGGGTGCTTCTCAAATTTCTTATAACCTGGGTAAAACAGAAGACTTCATGAATCTAGTAAAGAAACTAAAAAGTAGGTATAACTGAATCTACTTCTTTTGGTATCTACCATATGTCTCACACAGCAAATATAATAATAATAATCTATTTTAAGATATATCTAAAGGGCTATTCTAAGGGAATATAGAAAAAATAAAATGGGTGGTAGTAGTGATAAAAAATACAACAGTATAGCCATATTTACCTAGTACTATCCATAAGAGAGGTACTTGGACTAAAATGTTCTCTATTGCATTGGTTAGGGGTTTTGCATGCACGTAAAAGATAATTTTAAACAAAAAATTTGGAGGCAATTTTACTGGAAAGTTATCTGGGGCTCACAGAACCAATGGGAAGCTTAAAGAATAGGCTTAAGAAGGCAGGGAGAACTCAAGGAAGCTCTGCTCAGACAAGAAAAAGAAAGCATGTCCTTTTGTAAGTCTGGACAGGTCAGTGCTGTCATAGTAGCAAATAAATTATGACTATTCCCTTTACTTTGCCTCATTTGATCCAGATTCAAGATTTCAGTCAGAAGCATCCAATAAACCTCACTCAGGTCACATGGTTTGGCTGTCAGAAGATGGAGCAACTGCCCTGGGCTACTGCCACCCGACAAGATTACACAGAAGTATTCCTCCAAATTGGAAGTAGGGGCTTGAATGCTGAAGAACCAAGAAAACCCCATAAGAAATGAATTAAAAGTTATTTTAAAGCAGAAATTCTTTAGAGAAGGGCAATTCACCAAGTTACTATAGCTTAATGTACATTGTTAAAAACTTTCAATTTCCTACGCTTTAATTCTAATCTCATACTCTTCTCTGTTCTATTATGTTCTTCAAAGCTCATCAAGATCCTGTCTCTCAATAAAAAAGGGCTATGGAAGTAGCTCAGTGGTAGAGTAGTTGCCTAGCATATGTGAGCCCCTGGGTTTATCCCCAGCACCACACAAACACAGAGAGACAGACCGATCATTTGGTAAATTTATAACATTAGGTTTCCAATTGACAAAGATGAAATGAAGGTACACCCAGAAAGGGCCAGCCTGAGCAAAGCTCACATTTCCTTATAATTTTAGGAGAACTAAAAGTTGGAAGACCAAAGAGAAGTGTTTTAGAACATAATTTTGAGGTCAATTATTCTAAGGAAGGCATCTTATTGTTTTGGCTGATAAATCACAACCCAAAGGCCTAGTAAGCAGTACACAAAGGAAAAGAGTTTCTGCTTCCCCCTCCACAGACTGTGTAAACTGAGGATTAATGCAATTATCAATAACATGCTGAGTATCTCCTTGGAAACAGCTAAAAATAGCACTTTGGAGGAGAAGGAACTATCTCCCAGCTGTGCCAAGAGACTGACTTGATCCCAATACAAAGACCGAGGTTTACTCTGCTGCCTGAACACACATTCTCCAACGGATAGCACATACATTGTGTAATGTTACTGAAATCCAATGACAGATTTTATAGTGTACACAGGTTTTAGCAGGCTAAGTGCCAGAATCTTCACTCACACGTTAGCTGGTAGTGCTGATATTCTGCAGCCCTAGGAGGTACAAATCTTTCTAGATTCTGTTCAATGAACAGAAGCTTCTAATGTGGTTAGAAGCCCTCTCACACGCCTCCATAATGCCTTTTAACGTGCTTCAAAGAGGCCTCATGGGAAACATCTGCTCTTGAATTATATTTCCATAGAAATGGAAACCAAAGAAAATGTACAAGGCTCTTTACTCAGTATTCCTCCCCTTCCCTGAAAACTTGGTGGGAAACAGTAACATTATTCTATATTGTAATATCATCACAAGAACTGCCAAGGAAAACTAGACACATACAGTGTGCTCAATGAAGGAAGTTTATTTCAACAGTTCAAACTACAAACTTTCCACCTTGGTAGTAGAAATTCAGCACAATCTACACCACTAGATACTTAACCACTTATAATCTGCCGTCACATACTTTAGCTCATTTGCTTTTTCAAGACAATTCTGAGAGGTAAACACTGAGATCCTTTTATAATGAGAAAAATAAAGATTCAAAAATCTCTTGTTCTTCATACATCAAACTTCTATTTTCTCCTTCCACATCTCCAAACCAAATTTTACTAGTTTTCAAAGTCTAGCACAAATCACATCTGCTCCTCAGGGTTACTTTCCCCACATGATCTTTCTTTAAATGAAGAATGCACATATGATCTCTGAATCTGGAATTTAATTCTGCTTAATAGGTTATTTAAAATGCTTTCCCCCCCAAAAGTCTCAAATGTTAACTTGAATGCATAAATTATTTCATAAAGTATAGGATGTTGTACAGGACTTTGATGGGGGTGAAGGAGGCTTTTGTGATGGCCCTCTTTCTGCCCCACCCATTTCCTATGGGCCCTTTTAGATAACACTCCAAGTACTCAAACCCCCATGGTTTCCTGTCCAAGCTTCTCCCAATCCACTTCTAGGCCCTCCATGGGCCTTTTACCTGGTCTGTCCCACTAAAAGTGAATTTTGCTGCAGGTGGATGTACTATTCCAGGTGTCATGTTCTCTTACGACACCCGCCTTAGAGTAGGAATTGGTCATCACTCCAAGGAATCCTGGATTCTTTTAGTGTGAAATGGTATTTAGAAACTGGGATGTGGGTACAAGGGTGCTGTTAATAGCACTTACTGTTACTACTTTTAGGCCTTAACAGTAAAGAAACCTGGCAGGGTGTGTGTGTGTGTGTGTGGGGGGGTAATAGAGCTACACACACACAAATTTTACTAGTACAACATCCTATACTTTATGAAAATACACACACACACACATTTTAATTTTTTTAAGTTGTAGATGGACACAATACCTTTATTTTATTTATTTTTTTATTTGGTGCTAAGGATTAAACCCAGTGCCTCACACATGCTAGGCAAGCACTCTACCACTGAGCCACTTCCCCAGCCCCGGAAACACATCTTAAAAAAAGAAAAAGAAGAAGAAAAAAACAAAAACAAAAACCATGACTCCAAAGAATATATATATAAAAGTGAAATCCAATAATAAAGGATTTTTCTTCATCTTCCCCAACATCGAAAATTCTGTTCTCCAGACTAACAATACACATGCTCTCCAACTTATAAAGAGGTTGTGTTTGGATAAATCCACTGTAAACTGAAAATACCCTAATTGAAAATGCATTTAATACACCTAACCTACCAGATATAATAGCCTAGCAGCACAGTGTTCTGTACTGTTGGTTTACTCCTGTAATGGTGGTGCTCACTGGGAGCTGCAGTTGGCTGCCACTGTCCAGCATCAAAATGCATATTTCTAGCCCAGGAAAAGGTCAAAATTCAAAATTTGAACTACTATATGGTTTCTACTGAATGTATATCACTTTTACATCATTGTAAGCTACAAAAACAGTAGTTGGAACATAAGTAGGAGACTGTACATTTACTCATCTGCTCTGTCCTAAATTACTATACAAATACCAGTGCCAACAATAAACCTACAATGAAGAGTGCAATATTTCTCTACATTTTTCTACTACTAAGGGCACATGGTCAAAAGGGTATACTATGTCCCCTTACTGAGTTTGTTACCGTTGTGCTAATTTGTTTTGACTGATTTTCTATGTGTGTGGGGGTACTAGGGTTTGAATCCAGGGACTTGCATATGCCAGGTAAGTGCTCCACCAGCTAAGCTACAATCTCAGCCCTGGAACTGATCTTTTTTCTTTTTTTTTTTAATATTTATTTTTTTTAGTTGTAGTTGGACACAACATCTTTAATTAATTAACTTATTTTTATGTGGTGCTGAGGATCAAACTCAGGCCCTTGCCCATGCTAGGCGAGCACTCTATACTGCTAAGCCACAACCCCAGCCCCCTGGAATTGATCTTAAGTCTTCATTTTTTTCTCATCCTTTCTAATTTTTTGAATATGTAAAATATTTACAAATTTCAAAATTCAATGTGAGGGGAACTTCAGATGTGCTAAACTGAGGAGTTTGCCAAATCCTCTTCCCTAAAAGTAACTAAAAAGGTGGCCAAAAAAAAAAAAAAAAAATCAACCATTTCAGTCCCCCATATATTGACAAAAGGCTTATAGCAAAGTAATAGTTATGCATGAAAAACTAGTAATTTCCAGGAAAGAACCGTGGAAATTTGTGGTGTACTTGCCTCATCATTCAATATGGTATCTCTAACAGAGTAAGGTTGGCTATAAATAACTATCAATTTCCCTGCTGGAGGAAGATGACTTGATCCAGAGCAGGAGAAATAATCCATTTCCGATGGTGATGTCTGTCTTAAAGAGCAACCTGAGTGGCAAGCAAATGGGGAGCTTTACAGCTTTTATTAGTGTGAGGTTGCAGTCCTGGCTGAAGCAAGCAATGGATCCCCAGGCCTTAGCTAGCAATTTAAGAGGGAGATACAGAAGAGATATTCAAGAGGCACTTGACAGGTTCTCTAAATACACCTGATTGACTGGAGATGGAGTGTGTATTTGGGAAGACTAGAGAGTGTCAATGCTACTCACATATTCTTATGAGCCTGTGTATATACAATAATCCAGCTAGGACAGCCAAGTAGAAGCTAGGGCACACTTGAAGACTGCCTGAACCTTGAGTGAGCCTCTGATTCCATACACAGATTTGCTAACAGTGGGTGGAAGCCTTATTGGTTTAGGGCATTGAACATGATCTCTGGCCAGAAATTGGCTGACCACTGGAACAACCCAAAGAAAGTCAGACATAAAATCAAACTAACAAAAACAAAAACAAAATCCAACTGAGCAAAGTCTTCAGTGGGGCCACATAACACAGGGGAAATTATTAAACAAATAAACAAAATAGCAATAAAAATAACTGCGGGCAAGAGAAGAAAGTCAATCCAGACTTGCTGTAATATTACCTAAAATGTTTTGTTACAACAAAGAATTATAAAAGATGCCAAGAGACAGGAAAGCTTACACCCAAATTAGAAAAAAAAAAAGTCATTAAAAACTGTCCCATTATGGGGATATAGTTCAGTGGTAGAGAGTTTGCCTAGTGTGTGTGTGTGTGACCGTGGGTTTGATTCCCACTACTGAGGGGAGGAAAAAAAGCCAAACCAACCTATTCCTCAGGGGCAGCCAGAGTAGCTCCGTCTGTGGCCAGAGTGCATGCTTACCATGCACAATGCCCCAGGTTTCACTCTCAGTACTAACCAACACAAAAAAGGACTTAGTACCCTCATATGTTAGATATAGCAAAGACTTGAAGGTAGCTGTAAATGAAAATATTTAAAGAATTAAAGAAAACTGTTTAAAGACTTACAGTCCTAAAGACTTAGTTAATATAATAATGATTAATAAAGAAATAAATTATTATCTTTAATTTTAATTTTTATGGTGCTGGGGATCAAACCCAAGGCCTCGCACATGCTAAGCATGCACTCTACTACTGAGCTTTGGCTCCAGGGTGGCAATTATTTAAAAAGAAAAAGAAAACAAAAAGTTAAAAAACAATTCAATAACTGAAATGGAAAATTCACAGAGGGACTCAGTAGAGATCTGGACTTGTAAATGGAAGAATAAGTAAATCTGAATTTAGATCAATAGAAATTTTATAAGCTGAAGAACAGAAAAAAAAAGATTGAGGAAAAATGAGCAGAGTCCTCACAATATGTGATGGAAGTCCTGAAGGACAGAAACTGAAATATTTAAAGAAATAAAGGCTGAAAACTTCAAAATTCTAATGAAACACTCTAAAGATCCAAGAAGCTTAGCAAACCCCAAGGAGGATAAAGAGCCAAATCTACAAACACCAGAGCCGAACTACTGAAAGGTAAAAGAGAAAACGTGAAAGCAGCAAGAAAAAAATGGTATAAGGAAACAATGAAATTGCTAATTTCTAATTTACCATCCAAAACAACAGTGGCTAAGGCAGTGCACCAACATATTTAAAATGGTAAAAGAAAAAACTTACCAAATCCAAATTGTATTTTAGCAAAATTATATCTCAAAATGAAGGCAAAAATAAATGTATTCACATGTAAATCAATTTTGAAACAATTACTGCTACCAAGCCTGCCTCCCAAGGCATATTAAATGATGTCCTTCAGGATGAATGGAAATGACACCACATGGTAACTCAAAAACCACAGGAAGAGTACCAGAAATAGTTAAGGTTTTTCTTTTCTCTTAATTGTTTAAAAGACAAAAGATATATGCAAATAGTAATTGGGTTCATAACATACATTACTATAATGCATATAACAATGGTAGTATAAGGCAGGGAGAAGGAAATGAAGCTATAGTAAAGCAAAGTTTCTATATTTTACTGTAATCAGGTAGCATTAAACTAAATTACACTGTAAAAAGATACACAAAAGATTGAAAAGAGGGTGCTATACCACTGAGTTACATCCCCAGCCCCTTTTATTTTTTGACACAGAGTCTCACTAAGTTGCTGAGATTGGCCTTGAACTTGTGATCTTCCTGCCTCAGCCTCCAGAGTTGCTGGCTTTACAGGTCTGCAACACTTTGTTCTGCTATAAGATACACATCATAATTACTATTGTAAGATACATATTATAATTGCTACCCTTGCAAAAATAGCTAAGAAGTAAACAAAGTTAGGGCTGGGGTTTGTAGCTATGTGGTGAAGCACTTGCCTCCCATGTGAAAGAACTTAGGTTCAATCCATGGCACAAAAACAAAAACAGATCAAGGCCCTAAGCCTAAGATCTATAAATAGATCTGTAAGAAATACACTTTAATATAGGCTTTTGGCACCTTTGTTAGGATTAGATGACTGTATCTGTATAGGTTTGTCTCTATCTTCTATTCCATTAGTCTTCATGTCTGCTTTTATGCCAATATCATGCATTTTTGTTACTATAGCTCTGTAGTAAAATTTGAGATTTGGTATTGAAATTTCATCTCACCTAAGAGTAGCAAGTAAGAGAAATGTAAGTAACAATAAATGCCAGGAAGGTATGGGAGAAAGAAATACTTAAATGTTGTTGGTGAGACTACAATGCAAATTACACAACCACTATGGAAATTGGCATGGAGATTCTGTAAAGACTAGAAATGGAACCATCCTAAGATCCAGCTATTTCACTTACATGTATAGATAAAGCACAGTGAATCCCACCCCACTTTTATGTATAATGTACCAATTAAAAAACAGAAAGGAGACCAGCAGAGTAAAAAAAAGGTGGTTTGGGGAGGGAAGGCGGAAAGAAAGGGGAAGAACTGGGGAATTAAATAGAGTTATTTATGTGCATGTGTGAATGTCACAATGAACCCCAACATTATGTACAATTTCAATATACTATTAAAAAACAAAAATAAATACACTTCAGACTCAAAAATAAATATATTGAAAGCAAAAGGATGGAAAAAATATATTCCTTAAAAGTAGAGACAAAAAGAAAAAAAAAAAGACATTTCATAAAGGTAAAAAGTCAAATCAGAAAAATATGAGTTAAAAATGTAAGCCAGGCATGGTAATGCATGCCTACAATCGCAGTGGCTTGTTAGGCTGAGGCAGGAGAATCACAAGTTCAAAGCTAGCCTTAGCAACTCAGCAAGGTCCTAAGCAACTTAGTGAGACACTATCTCAAAATAAAATATATATATAAAAAAAAAAAAATTAAAAAGGGCTGTGCATCTGGCTCAGTGGTCAAGCGCCCCTCGGTTCAATTCCTGATATTAAAAAAAAGTCATAAATGTATACATAGAGTCATAAAATATATAAAGGAAAAACTAACGATTTAAAGAAGAAACAGACAATTCAACATTAATTGCTGGAGATTTCATACCCTATGCATAGCATAACATATTGTTTGAAAATGTACAACCACATAAATAATATTCAGATTAAATGAGAAAGAGAACAGTGCCAGGATATCAGAAGCTTCCCTCATGCCCCTTTCACATCATCCTGTCCCAGCAGCCCTGCCAACCACAGAATTTTTTCTCATAAATTAACTTGAAGGATAGTGACTGAGGTTGTCACACTTCTAAAAAAACTGCAGAATTCACATACACTTGCAACCTTGAGGGAAACATGCATTTAACGATGACTTTTAAGATTTTAGAAGTCCCAAATCCTACTGTATTTTATGGCCCATGCTCACATTTAATTTTGATTTAATACCGATAGTTAACATTTTTGTGTGTAGTCACTTTATACTTACAACTTTTTAGACAGGAACTATTATCATCCTGCTTAACACCAAGTTAAGTGGTGGAGCTAGGACAGACCTAACATTTTAAAGTTCATGTTCTTAAGCATAAAACCATAACTGTCTTTCACAGGTGTGGAAATATAGAATTATTTGCAGGAAGTAGAAACTGAAAAACTGCTTGCAGAAATTGACATGGAACTTACATGTTTCATAGTCCTAAAGAAAAAGTCACTTCTAATCTTTCTATGAAGAATTAGGTTACTTCTCTCTTCTACTAAATAAGTAAAATGGATTCCCTTTTTACACTTTGCAGATGGACCAATTCATTTTGAAAGTGTTTAAAATCTATTCTTTGCCTCACAAATTTAGGGATGTTCAATATTTATTTAATGCTATATTCCAGGGAATGATTTTCTTAGGTCAGCCAAAGGGTAAGAGGATTTTATGTAATGTAGGAAGCCATACTTTCCTCCTTCCCACCCTCACTGGAGAAAGAACCAGAGTTGGGGATGGGTTCTATCACTGAGCTACATCCTCAGTCCTTTTGATTTTGAGACAGGGTCTGGCTAAGTTGCCTAAACTGGCCTCAAACTTATAACTCTCCTGCCTCAGGCCCCCAAATAGCTGGGATTACAGGTGTATAAGCCACCCAGCCTGTTGCAAATAACTTTTTTTTTTTTCCTTTTGGTATTCAGGGTTAAATCCAGAGGTACTTTCCTACTGAGCCACATCCCTACCCCTTTTTATTTTTTATTTCGAGACAGAATCTCACTGAGTTACTGAAGGCCTTGCTAGATTGCTGAGGCTGGCCTCGAATCTGCAATCTTCCTGTCAGCCTCCCAAGATGTTGAGATTACAGATGTGTGCCACCACCCAACTGCAAAAAACATTTTTTAAAATTTTTTATTTGTTTAAAAAACATCTTAACAGCATGTTTCTACACTTTTAAA